>NC_132905.1:44875110-45185948 GCF_047675955.1 Chlorocebus sabaeus | reverse complement strand
CCTTCAAGAAACCTCTCGGTAAAGCTGTTGTTGTGGCATTGTCAAAGGGATATTTGGAAGCCCATAGAGGGCTATGGTGAAAAAGGAAATATCATCCGTTCCAAACTGGAAAGAAGCTTTCTGAGAAACTGCTCTGTGTTCTGTTAATTCATCTCACAGAGTTACATCTTTCCCTTCAAGAAGCCTTTCGCTAAGGCTGTTCTTGTGGAATTGGCAAAGGGATATTTGGAAGCCCATAGAGGGCTATGTTGAAAAAGGAAATATCTTCCGTTCAAAACAGGAAAGAAGCTTTCTGTGAAACTGCTCTGTGTTCTCTTAATTCTTCTCACAGAGTTACATCTTTCCCTTCAAGAAGCCTTTCTCTAAGGCTGTTCTTGTGGAATTTGCAAAGGGATATTTGGAAGCCCATAGAGGGCTACAGTGAAAAAGGAAATATCTTCCGTTCGAAACTGGAAAGAAGCTTTCTGAGAAACTACTCTGTGTTCTGTTAATTCATCTCACAGAGTTACATCTTTCCCTTCAAGAAGCCTTTCGCTAAGGCAGTTCTTGTGGAATTGGCAAAGGGATATTTGGAAGCCCCTAGAGGGCTATGGTGAAAAAGGAAATATCTTCCTTTCAAAACTGGAAAGAAGCTTTCTGAGAAACTGCCCTGTGTTCTCTTAATTCATCTCACGGAGTTACATCTTTCCCTTCAAGAAGCCTTTCGCTAAGGCTGTTCTTGTGGAATTGGCAAAGGGATATTTGGAAGCCCATAGAGGGCTATGGTGAAACAGGAAATATCTTCCGTTCAAAACTGGAAAGAAGCTTTCTGAGAAACTGCTCTGTGTTCTGTTAATTCATCTCACAGAGTAACATCTTTCCCTTCAAGAAGCCTTTCGCTAAGGCTGTTCTTGTGGAATTGGCAAAGGGATATTTGGGATCCCATAGAGGGCTATGGTGAAAAAGGAAATATCTTCCATTCGAAACTGGAAAGAAGCTTTCTGAGAAACTGCTCTGTGTTCTGTTAATTCATCTCAAAGAGTTACATCTTTCCCTTCAAGAAGCCTTTCGCTAATTCTGTTCTTGTGGAATTGGCAAAGGGATATTTGGAAGCCCATAGAGGGCTATGGTGAAAAAGGAAATATCTTCCGTTCAAAACGGGAAAGAAGCTTTCTGAGAAACTGCTCTGTGTTCTCTTAATTCATCTCACAGAGTTACATCTTTCCCTTCAAGAAGCCTTTCGCTAAGGCTGTTCTTGTGGAATTGGCAAAGGGATATTTGGAAGCCCATAGAGGGCTATGGTGAAACAGGAAATACTTCCGATCGAAACTGGAAAGAACCTTTCTGAGAAACTGCTCTGTGTTCTGTTAATTCATCTCACAGAGTTACATCTTTCCCTTCAAGAAGCCTTTCGCTAAGGCTGTTCTTGTGGAGTTGGCAAAGGGATATTTGGAAGCCCATAAAGGGTTATGTTGAAAAAGGAAATATCTTCCGTTCAAAACTGGAAACAAGCTTTCTGAGAAACTGCTCTGTGTTCTGTTAATTCATCTCACAGAGTTACATCTTTCCCTTCAAGAAGCCTTTCTCTAAGGCTGTTCTTGTGGAATTGGCAAAGGGATATTTGGAAGCCCATAGAGAGCTATGGTGAAAAAGGAAATATCTTCCGTTCAAAACTGGAAAGAAGCTTTCTGAGAAACTGCTGTGTGTTCTGTTAATTCTTCTCACAGACTTACATCTTTCCCTTCAAGAAGCCTTTCGCTAAGGCTGTTCTTGTGGAATTGCAAAGGGATATTTGGAAGCCCATAGTGGGCTATGGTGAAACAGGAAATATCTTCCGTTCAAAACTGGAAAGAAGCTTTCTGAGAAACTGCTCTGTGTTCTGTTAATTCAACTCACAGAGTTACATCTTTCCCTTCAAGAAACCTCTCGCTAAAGCTGTTGTTGTGGCATTGGCAAAGGGATATTTGGAAGCCCATAGAGGGCTATGGTGAAACAGGAAATACTTCCGTTCGAAACTGGAAAGCAGCATTCTGACAAACTGCTCTGTGTTCTGTTACTTCATCTCACAGAGTTACATCTTTCCCTTCAAGAAGCCTTTCGCTAAGGCTGTTCTTGTGGAATTGGCAAAGGGATATTTGGAAGCCCATAGAGGGCTATGTTGAAAAAGGAAATATCTTCCGTTCAAAACTGGAAAGAAGCTTTCTGTGAAACTGCTCTGTGTTCTCTTAATTCTTCTCACAGAGTTACATCTTTCCCTTCAAGAAGCCTTTCTCTAAGGCTGTTCTTGTGGAATTGGCAAAGGGATATTTGGAAGCCCATAGAGGGCTACAGTGAAAAAGGAAATATCTTCCGTTCGAAACTGGAAAGAAGCTTTCTGAGAAACTACTCTGTGTTCTGTTAATTCATCTCACAGTGTTACATCTTTCCCTTCAAGAAGCCTTTCACTAAGGCAGTTCTTGTGGAATTGGCAAAGGGATATTTGGAAGCCCCTTGAGGGCTATGGTGAAAAAGGAAATATCTTCCTTTCAAAACTGGAAAGAAGCTTTCTGAGAAACTGCCCTGTGTTCTCTTAATTCATCTCACAGAGTTACATCTTTCCCTTCAAGAAGCCTTTCGCTAAGGCTGTTCTTGTGGAATTGGCAAAGGGATATTTGGAAGCCCATAGAGGGCTATGGTGAAACAGGAATTATCTTCCGTTCAAAACTGGAAAGAAGCTTTCTGAGAAACTGCTCTGTGTTCTGTTAATTCATCTCACAGAGTTACATCTTTCCCTTCCAGAAGCCTTTCTCTAAGGCTGTTCTTGTGGAATTGGCAAAGGGATATTTGGGATCCCATAGAGGGCTATGGTGAAAAAGGAAATATCTTCCGTTCGAAACTGGAAAGAAGCTTTCTGAGAAACTGCTCTGTGTTCTGTTAATTCATCTCAAAGAGTTACATCTTTCCCTTCAAGAAGCCTTTCGCTAATTCTGTTCTTGTGGAATTGGCAAAGGGATATTTGGAAGCCCATAGAGGGCTATGGTGAAAAAGGAAATATCTTCCGTTCAAATCGGGAAAGAAGCTTTCTGAGAAACTGCTCTGTGTTCTCTTAATTCATCTCACAGAGTTACATCTTTCCCTTCAAGAAGCCTTTCGCTAAGGCTGTTCTTGTGGAATTGGCAAAGGGATATTTGGAAGCCCATAGAGGGCTATGGTGAAACAGGAAATACTTCCGATCGAAAGTGGAAAGAAGCTTTCTGAGAAACTGCTCTGTGTTCTGTTAATTCATCTCACAGAGTTACATCTTTCCCTTCAAGAAGCCTTTCGCTAAGGCTGTTCTTGTGGAGTTGGCAAAGGGATATTTGGAAGCCCATAAAGGGTTATGTTGAAAAAGGAAATATCTTCCGTTCAAAACTGGAAAGAAGCTTTCTGAGAAACTGCTCTGTGTTCTGTTAATTCATCTCACAGAGTTACATCTTTCCCTTCAAGAAGCCTTTCTCTAAGGCTGTTCTTGTGGAATTGGCAAAGGGATATTTGGAAGCCCATAGAGGGCTATGGTGAAAAAGGAAATATCTTCCGTTCAAAACTGGAAAGAAGCTTTCTGAGAAACTGCTGTGTGTTCTGTTAATTCTTCTCACAGAGTTACATCTTTCCCTTCAAGAAGCCTTTCGCTAAGGCTGTTCTTGTGGAATTGGCAAAGGGATATTTGGAAGCCCATAGTGGGCTATGGTGAAACAGGAAATATCTTCCGTTCAAAACTGGAAAGAAGCTTTCTGAGAAACTGCTCTGTGTTCTGTTAATTCAACTCACAGAGTTACATCTTTCCCTTCAAGAAACCTCTCGCTAAAGCTGTTGTTGTGGCATTGGCAAAGGGATATTTGGAAGCCCATAGAGGGCTACGGTGAAACAGGAAATACTTCCGTTCGCAACTGGAAAGCAGCATTCTGACAAACTGCTCTGTGTTCTGTTACTTCATCTCACAGAGTTACATCTTTCCCTTCAAGAAGCCTTTCGCTAAGGCTGTTCTTGTGGAATTGGCAAAGGAATATTTGGAAGCCCATAGAGGGCTATGGTGTAAAAGGAAATATCTTCCGTTCAAAACTGGAAAGAAGCTTTCTGAGAAACTGCTCTGTGTTCTGTTAATTCAACTCACAGAGTTACATCTTTCTCTTCAAGAAACCTTTCGCTAAGGCTGTTCTTGTGGAATTGGCAAAGGGATATTTGGAAGCCCATAGAGGGCTATGGTGAAACAGGAAATACTTCCGTTCGAAACTGGAAAGAAGGTTTCTGACATCTGCTCTGTGTTCTGTTAATTCATCTCACAGAGTTACATCTTTCCCTTCAAGAAGCCTTTCGGTGATGCTGTTCTTTTGGAATTGGCAAAGGGATATTTGGAAGCCCATAGAGGGCTATGGTGAAAAAGGAAATATCTTCCTTTCAAAACTGGAAAGAAGCTTTCTGAGAAACTGCTCTGTGTTCTCTTAATTCATCTCACATTGTTACATCTTTCTCTTAAAGAAGCCTTTCGCTAAGACTGTTCTTGTGGAATTGGCAAAGGGATATTTGGAAGCCCATAGTGGGCTATGGTGAAAAAGGAAATATCTTCCGTTCAAAACTGGAATGAAGCTTTCTGAGAAACTGCTCTGTGCTCTGTTAATTCATCTCACAGAGTTACATCTTTCCCTTCAAAAGACTTTTGCTAAGGCTGTTCTTGTGGAATTGGCAAAGGGATATTTGGAAGCCCATAGAGTGCTATGGTGAAAAAGGAAATATCTTCCGTTCAAAACTGGAAAGAAGGTTTCTGACAAACTGCTCTGTGTTCTGTTACTTCATCTCACAGAGTTACATCTTTCCCTTCAAGAAGCCTTTCGCTAAGGCTGTTCTTGTGGAATTGGCAAAGGAATATTTGGAAGCCCCTGGAGGGCTATGGTGTAAAAGGAAATAACTTCCGTTCAAAACTGGAAAGAAGCTTTCTGAGAAACTGCTCTGTGTTCTCTTAATTCATCTCACAGAGTTACATCTTTCTCTTCAAGAAACCTTTCGCTAAGGCTGTTCTTGTGGAATTGGCAACGGGATATTTGGAAGCCCATAGAGGGCTATGGTGAAACAGGAAATACTTCCGTTCGAAACTGGAAAGAAGCTTTCTGACATCTGCTCTGTGTTCTGTTAATTCATCTCACAGAGTTACATCTTTCCCTTCAAGAAGCCTTTCGCTAAGGCAGTTCTTGTGGAATTGGCAAAGGGATATTTGGAAGCCCCTAGAGGGCTATGGTGAAAAAGGAAATATCTTCCGTTCAAAACTGGAAAGAAGCTTTCGGAGAAACTGCTCTGTGTTCTCTTAATTCATCTCACATTGTTACATCTTTCCCTTCAAGAAGCCTTTCGCTAAGACTGTTCTTGTGGAATTGGCAAAGGGATATTTGGAAGCCCATAGTGGGCTATGGTGAAAAAGGAAATATCTTCCGTTCAAAATCTGAAAGAAGCTTTCTGAGAAACTGCTCTGTGCTCTGTTAATTCATCTCACAGAGTTACATCTTTCCCTTCAAAAGACTTTTGCTAAGGCTGTTCTTGTGGAATTGGTAAAGGGATATTTGGAAGCCCATAGAGGGCTATGGTGAAGAAGGAAATATCTTCCATTCAAAACTGGAAAGAAGCTTTCTGAGAAACTGCTCTGTGTTCTTTTAATTCATCTCACAGAGTTACATCTTTCCCTTCAAGAAGCCTTTCGCTAAGGCTGTTCTTGTGGAATTGGCAAAGGGATATTTGGAAGCCCTTAGAGGGCTTTGGTGAAATAGGAAATACCTTCCGTTCAAAACTGGAAAGAAGCTTTCTGAGAAACTGCTCTGTGTTCTGTTAATTCATCTCACAGAGTTACATCTTTCCCTTCAAGAAGCCATTCGCTAAGGCTGTTCTTGTGGAGTTGGCAAAGGGATATTTGTAAGCCCATAGAGGGTTATGTTGAAAAAGGAAATATCTTCCGTTCAAAACTGGAAAGAAGCTTTCTGAGAAACTGCTCTGTGTTCTTTTAATTCATCTCACAGAGTTATATCTTTCCCTTCAAGAAGCCTTTCGCTAAGGCTCTTCTTGTGGAATTGGCAAAGGGATATTTGGAAGCCCATAGAGGGCTATGGTGAAACAGGAAATATCTTCCGTTCAAAACTGGAAAGAAGCTTTCTGAGAAACTGCTCTGTGTTTTGTTAATTCAACTCACCGAGTTACATCTTTCCCTTCAAGAAACCTCTCGCTAAAACTCTTGTTGTGGCATTGGCAAAGGGATATTTGGAAACCCATAGAGGGCTATGGTGAAAAAGGAAATATCATCCGTTCCAAACTGGAAAGAAGCTTTCTGAGAAACTGCTCTGTGTTCTCTTAATTCATCTCACAGAGTTACATCTTTCCCTTCAAGAAGCCTTTCGCTAAGGCTGTTCTTGTGGAATTGGCAAAGGGATATTTGGAAGCCCATAGAGGGCTACAGTAAAAGAGGAAATATATTCCGTTCGAAACTGGAAAGAAGCTTTCTGAGATACTACTCTGTGTTCTGTTAATTCATCTCACACAGTTACATCTTTCCCTTCAAGAAGCCTTTCGCTAAGGCAGTTCTTGTGGAATTGGCAAAGGGATATTTGGAAGCCCATACAAGGCTATGTTGAAAAAGGAAATATCTTCCGTTCAAAACTGGAAAGAAGCTTTCTGAGAAGCTGCTCTGTGTTCTGTTAATTCATCTCACAGAGTTACATCTTTCCCTTCAAGAAGCCTTTCGCTAAGGCTGTTCTTGTGGAATTGGCAAAGGGATATTTGGAAGCCCTTAGAGCGCTATGGTGAAAAAGGAAATATCTTCCATTCAAAACTGGAAAGAAGCTTTCTGAGAAACTGCTCTGTGTTCTCTTAATTCATCTCACAGAGTTACATCTTTCCCTTCAAGAAGCCTTTCGCTAAGGCTGTTCTTGTGGAATTGGCAAAGGGATATTTGGAAGCCCATAGAGGGCTATGGTGAAACAGGAAATATCTTCCGTTCAAAACTGGAAAGAAGCTTTCTGAGAAGCTGCTCTGTGTTCTGTTAATTCATCTCACAGAGTTACATCTTTCCCTTCAAGAAGCCTTTCTCTAAGGCTGTTCTTGTGGAATTGGCAAAGGGATATTTGGAAGCCCATAGAGGGCTATGGTGAAAAAGGAAATATCTTCCGTTCGAAACTGGAAAGAAGCTTTCTGAGAAACTGCTCTGTGTTCTGTTAATTCATCTCAAAGAGTTACATCTTTCCCTTCAAGAAGCCTTTCGCTAAGGCTCTTCTTGTGGAATTGGCAAAGGGATATTTGAAAGCCCATAGAGGGCTATGGTGAAAAAGGAAATATCTTACGTTCAAAACTGGAAAGAAGCTTTCTGAGAAACTGCTCTGTGTTCTGTTAATTCATCTCACAGAGTTACATCTTTCCCTTCAAGAAGCCTTTCGCTAAGGCTGTTCTTGTGGAATTGGCAAAGGGATATTTGGAAGCCTATAGAGGGCTATGGTGAAACAGGAAATATCTTCCGTTCAAAACTGGAAAGAAGCTTTCTGAGAAACTGCTCAGTGTTCTGTTAATTCATCTCACAGAGTTACATCTTTCACTTCAAGAAGCCTTTCGCTAAGGCTGTTCTTGTGGAATTGGCAAAGGGATATTTGGAAGCCCATATAGGGCTATGGTGAAAAAGGAAATATCTTCCGTTCAAAACCGGTAAGAAGCTTTCTGAGAAGCTGCTCTGTGTTCTGTTAATTCATCTCACAGAGTTACATCTTTCCCTTCAAGAAGCCTTTCGCTAAGGCTGTTCTTCTGGAATTGGCAAAGGGATATTTGGAACCCCTTAGAGGGCTATGGTGAAATAGGTAATACTTCCGTTCAAAACTGGAAAGAAGCTTTCTGAGAAACTGCTCTGTGTTCTCTTAATTCATCTCAAAGAGTTACATCTTTCCTTTCAAGAAGCCTTTCGCTAAGACTGTTCTTGTGGAATTGGCAAAGGGATATTTGGAAGCCCATAGTGGGCTGTGGTGAAAAAGGAAATATCTTACGTTCAAAACTGGAAAGAAGCATTCTGAGAAACTGCTCTGTGTTCTGTTAATTTATCTCACGGAGTTACATCTTTCCCTTCAAAAGGCTTTTGCTAAGGCTGTTCTTGTTGAATAGGTAAAGGGATATTTGGAAGCCCATAGAGGGCTATGGTGAAAAAGGAAATATCTTCCGTTCGAAACTGGAAAGAAGCTTTCTGAGAAACTGCTCCTTGTTCTGTTAATTCATCTCACAGGGTTACATCTTTCCCTTCAAGAAACCTTTCGCTAAAGCTGTTCTTGGGTAATTGGCAAAGGGATATTTGGAAGCCCATAGAAGGCTACGGTGAAAAAGGAAATATCTTCCGTTCAAAACTGGAAAGAAGCTTTCAGAGAAACTACTCTGTGTTCTGTTAATTCATCTCACAGAGTTACATCTTTCCCTTCAAGAAGCCTTTCGCTAAGGCTGTTCTTGTGGAATTGGCAAAGGAATATTTGGAAGCCCATAGAGAGCTATGGTGTAAAAGGAAATATCTTCCGTTCAAAACTGGAAAGAAGCTTTCGGAGAAACTGCTCTGTGTTCTGTTAATTCATCTCACAGAGTTACATCTTTCTCTTCAAGAAACCTTTCGCTAAGGCTGTTCTTGTGGAATTGGCAAAGGGATATTTGGAAGCCCATAGAGGGCTATGGTGAAACAGGAAATACTTCCGTTCGAAACTGGAAAGAAGCTTTCTGACATCTGCTCTGTGTTCTGTTAATTCATCTCACAGAGTTACATCTTTCCCTTCAAGAAGCCTTTCGCTAAGACTGTTCTTGTGGAATTGGCAAAGGGATA
Source organism: Chlorocebus sabaeus (assembly GCF_047675955.1). NCBI lineage: Eukaryota > Metazoa > Chordata > Mammalia > Primates > Cercopithecidae > Chlorocebus > Chlorocebus sabaeus. The sequence goes on along the minus strand of NC_132905.1, from coordinate 45,177,139 downwards.
TTTGGAAGCCCATAGTGGGCTATGGTGAAAAAGGAAATATCTTCCGTTCAAAACTGGAAAGAAGCTTTCTGAGAAACTGCTCTGTGCTCTGTTAATTCATCTCACAGAGTTACATCTTTCCCTTCAAAAGCCTTTTGCTAAGGCTGTTCTTGTGGAATTGGTAAAGGGATATTTGGAAGCCCATAGAGGGCTATGGTGAAAAAGGAAATATCTTCCATTCAAAACTGGAAAGAAGCTTTCTGAGAAACTGCTCTGTGTTCTTTTAATTCATCTCACAGAGTTACATCTTTCCCTTCAAGAAGCCTTTCGCTAAGGCTGTTCTTGTGGAATTGGCAAAGGGATATTTGGAAGCCCATAGAGGGCTATGGTGAAACAGGAAATATCTTCCGTTCAAAACTGGAAAGAAGCTTTCTGAGAAACTGCTCTGTGTTCTGTTAATTAAACTCACAGAGTTACATCTTTCCCTTCAAGAAACCTCTCGCTAAAACTGTTGTTGTGTCATTGGCAAAGGGATATTTGGAAGCCCATAGAGGGCTATGGTGAAAAAGGAAATATCATCCGTTCCAAACTGGAAAGAAGCTTTCTGAGAAACTGCTCTGTGTTCTGTTAATTCATCTCACAGAGTTACATCTTTCCCTTCAAGAAGCCTTTCGCTAAGGCTGTTTTTGTGGAATTGGCAAAGGGATATTTGGAAGCCCATAGAGGGCTATGGTGGAAAAGGAAATATCTTCCGTTCAAAACTGGAAAAAAGCTTTCTGAAAAACTGCTCTGTGTTCTCTTAATTCTTCTCACAGAGTTACATCTTTCCCTTCAAGAAGCCTTTCGCTAAGGCTGTTCTTGTGGAATTGGCAAAGGGATATTTGGAAGCCTATAGAGGGCTATGGTGTAACAGGAAATATCTTCCGCTCAAAACTGGAAAGAAGGTTTCTGAGAAACTGCTCTGTGTTCTGTTAATTCATCTCACAGAGTTACATCTTTCACTTCAAAAGCCTTTCGCTAAGGCTGTTCTTGTGTAATTGGCAAAGGGATATTTGGAAGCCCATAGAGGGCTATGGTGAAAAAGGAAATATCTTCCGTTCAAAACGGGAAAGAAGCTTTCTGAGAAACTGCTCAGTGTTCTCTTAATTCATCTCACAGAGTTACATCTTTCCCTTCAAGAAGCCTTTCGCTAAGGCTGTTCTTGTGGAATTGGCAAAGGGATATTTGGAAGCCCATAGAGGGCTATGGTGAAAAAGGAAATATCTTCCGTTCAAAACTGGAAAGAAGCTTTCTGAGAAACTGCTCTGTGTTCTGTTAATTCATCTCAAAGAGTTACATATTTCCCTTCAAGAAGCCTTTCGCTAAGGCTGTTCTTGTGGAATTGGCAAAGGGATATTTGGAAGCCCCTAGAGGGCTATGGTGAAAAAGGAAATATCTTCCGTTCAAAACGGGATAGAAGCTTTCTGAGAAACTGCTCTGTGTTCTCTTAATTTATTTCAAGGAGTTACATCTTTCCCTTCAAGAAGCCTTTCGCTAATGCTGGTCTTGTGGAATTGGCAAAGGGATATTTGGAAGCCCATAGTGGGCTATGGTGAAAAAGGAAATATTTTCCGTTCAAAACTGGAAAGAAGCTTTCTGAGAAACTGCTCTGTGCTCTGTTAATTCATCTCACAGAGTTACATCTTTCCCTTCAAAATACTTTTGCTAAGGCTGTTCTTGTGGAATTGGTAAAGGGATATTTGGAAGCCCTTAGAGGGCTATGGTGAAAAAGAAAATATCTTCCATTCAAAACTGGAAAGAAGATTTCTGAGAAACTGCTCTGTGTTCTTTTAATTCATCTCACAGAGTTACATCTATCCCTTCAAGAAGCCTTTCGCTAAGGCTGTTCTTGTGGAATTGGCAAAGGGATATTTGGAAGCCCATAGAGGGCTATGGTGAAACAGGAAATATCTTCCGTTCAAAACTGGAAAGAAGCTTTCTGAGAAAGTGCTCTGTGTTGTGTTAATTCAATTCACCGAGTTACATCTTTCCCTTCAAGAAAACTCTCGCTAAAACTGTTGTTGTGGCATTGGCAAAGGGATATTTGGAAGCCCATAGAGGGCTATGGTGAAAAAGGAAATATCTTCCGTTCAAAACTGGAAAGAAGCTTTCTGAGAAACTGCTCTGTGTTCTCTTAATTCATCTCACAGGATTACATCTTCCCCTTCAAGAAACCTTTCGCTAAAGCTGTTCTTGTGTAATTGGCAAAGGGATATTTGGAAGCCCATAGAAGGCTACGGTGAAAAAGGAAATATCTTCCGTTCAAAACTGGAAAGAAGCTTTCAGAGAAACTACTCTGTGTTCTGTTAATTCATCTCACAGAGTTACATCTTTCCCTTCAAGACACCTTTCGCTAAGACTGTTCTTGTGGAATTGGCAAAGGGGTATTTGGAAGCCCCTTAGACGGCTATGGTGAAAAAGGAAATATCTTCCGTTCAAAACTGGAAAGAAGCTTTCTGAGAAACTGCTCTGTGTTTTCTTAATTCTTCTCACAGAGTTACATCTTTCCCTTCAAGAAGCCTTTCTCTAAGGCTGTTCTTGTGGAATTGGCAAAGGGATATTTGGAAGCCCATAGAGGGCTACGGTGAAAAAGGAAGTATCTTCCGTTCGAAACTGGAAAGAAGCTTTCTGAGAAACTACTCTGTGTTCTGTTAATTCATCTCACAGAGTTACATCTTTCCCTTCAAGAAGCCTTTCGCTAAGGCTGTTCTTGTGGAATTGGCAAAGGGATATTTGGAAGCCCATACAAGGCTATGGTGAAAAAGGAAATATCTTCCGTTCAAAACTGGAAAGAAGCTTTCTGAGAAACTGCTCTGTGTTCTGTTAATTCATCTCACAGAGTTACATCTTTCCCTTCAAGAAGCCTTTCGCTAAGGCTGTTCTGGTGGAATTGGCAAAGGGATATTTGGAAGCCCTTAGAGGGCTATGGTGAAAAAGGAAATATCTTCCATTCAAAACTGGAAAGAAGCTTTCTGAGAAACTGCTCTGTGTTCTCTTAATTCATCTCACAGAGTTACATCTTTCCCTTCAAGAAGCCTTTCGCTAAGGCTGTTCTTGTGGAATTGGCAAAGGGATATTTGGAAGCCCATAGAGGGCTATGGTGAAAAATGAAATATCTTCCGTTCAAAACTGGAAAGAAGCTTTCTGAGAAACTGCTCTGTGTTCTGTTAATTCATCTCACAGAGTTACATCTTTCCCTTCAAAAAGCCTTTCTCTAAGGCTGTTCTTGTGGAATTGGCAAAGGAATATTTGGAAGCCCATAGAGGGCTATGGTGAAAAAGGAAATATCTTCCGTTCGAAACTGGAAAGAAGCTTTCTGAGAAACTGCTCTGTGTTCTGTTAATTCATCTCACAGAGTTACATCTTTCCCTACAAGAAGCCTTTCGCTAAGGCTGTTCTTGTGGAATTGGCAAAGGGATATTTGGAAGCCCATAGAGCGCTATGGTGAAAAAGGAAATATCTTCGGTTCAAAATTGGACAGAAGCTTTCTGAGAAACTGCTCTGTGTTCTGTTAATTCATCTCACAGAGTTACATCTTTCCCTTCAAGAAGCCTTTCGCTAAGGCTGTTCTTGTGGAATTGGTAAAGGGATATTTGGAAGCCCATAGAGGGCTATGGTGAAAAAGGAAATATCTTCTGTTCAAAACTGGAAGGAAGCTTTCAGAGAAACTACTCTGTGTTCTGTTAATTCATCTCACAGAGTTACATCTTTCCCTTCAAGAAGCCTTTCGCTAAGGCTGTTCTTGTGGAATTGGCAAAGGGATATTTGGAAGCCCATAGAGGGCTATGGTGAAACAGGAAATACTTCCGTTCGAAACTGGAAAGAAGCTTTCTGAGAAACTGCTCTGTGTTCTGTTAATTCATCTCACAGAGTAACATCTTTCCCTTTAAGAAGCCTTTCGCTAAGCCTGTTCTTGTGGAATTGGCAAAGGGATATTTGGAAGCCCATAGAGGGCTCTGGTGAAAAAGGAAATATCTTCCGTTCAAAACTGGAAAGAAGCTTTCTGAGAAACTGCTCTGTGTTCTCTTAATTCATCTCACAGTGTTACATCTTTCCCTTCAAGAAGCCTTTCGCTACGGCTGTTCTTGTGGAATTGTCAAAGGGATATTTGGAAGCCCATAGAGGGCTATGTTGAAAAAGGAAATATCTTCCGTTCAAAACTGGAAAGAAGCTTTCTGAGAAACTGCTCTGTGTTCTGTTAATTCATCTCACAGAGTTACATCTTTCCCTTCAAGAAGCCTTTCGCTAATGCAGTTCTTGTGGAATTGGCAAAGGGATATTTGGAAGCCCATAGAGGGCTATGGTGAAAAAGGAAATATCTTCCGTTCAAAACTGGAAAGAAGCTTTCTGAGAAACTGCTGTGTGTTCTGTTAATTCTTCTCACAGAGTTACATCTTTCCCTTCAAGAAGCCTTTCGCTAAGGCTGTTCTTGTGGAATTGGCAAAGGGATATTTGGAAGCCCATAGTGGGCTATGGTGAAACAGGAAATATCTTCCGTTCAAAACTGGAAAGAAGCTTTCTGAGAAACTGCTCTGTGTTCTGTTAATTCAACTCACAGAGTTACATCTTTCCCTTCAAGAAACCTTCGCTAAAGCTGTTGTTGTGGCATTGGCAAAGGGATATTTGGAAGCCCATAGAGGGCTACGGTGAAACAGGAAATACTTCCGTTCGAAACTGGAAAGCAGCATTCTGACAAACTGCTCTGTGTTCTGTTACTTCATCTCACAGAGTTACATCTTTCCCTTCAAGAAGCCTTTCGCTAAGGCTGTTCTTGTGGAATTGGCAAAGGAATATTTGGAAGCCCATAGAGGGCTATGGTGTAAAAGGAAATATCTTCCGTTCAAAACTGGAAAGAAGCTTTCTGAGAAACTGCTCTGTGTTCTGTTAATTCAACTCACAGAGTTACATCTTTCTCTTCAAGAAACCTTTCGCTAAGGCTGTTCTTGTGGAATTGGCAACGGGATATTTGGAAGCCCATAGAGGGCTATGGTGAAACAGGAAATACTTCCGTTCGAAACTGGAAAGAAGCTTTCTGACATCTGCTCTGTGTTCTGTTAATTCATCTCACAGAGTTACATCTTTCCCTTCAAGAAGCCTTTCGGTCATGCTGTTCTTTTGGAATTGGCAAAGGGATATTTGGAAGCCCATAGAGGGCTATGGTGAAAAAGGAAATATCTTCCTTTCAAAACTGGAAAGAAGCTTTCTGAGAAACTGCTCTGTGTTCTCTTAATTCATCTCACATTGTTACATCTTTCTCTTAAAGAAGCCTTTCGCTAAGACTGTTCTTGTGGAATTGGCAAAGGGATATTTGGAAGCCCATAGTGGGCTATGGTGAAAAAGGAAATATCTTCCGTTCAAAACTGGAAAGAAGCTTTCTGAGAAACTGCTCTGTGCTCTGTTAATTCATCTCACAGAGTTACATCTTTCCCTTCAAAAGACTTTTGCTAAGGCTGTTCTTGTGGAATTGGTAAAGGGATATTTGGAAGCCCATAGAGGGCTATGGTGAAAAAGGAAATATCTTCCATTCAAAACTGGAAAGAAGCTTTCTGAGAAACTGCTCTGTGTTCTCTTAATTCTTCTCACAGAGTTACATCTTTCCCTTCAAGAAGCCTTTCTCTAAGGCTGTTCTTGTGGAATTGGCAAAGGGATATTTGGAAGCCCCTAGAGGGCTACAGTGAAAAAGGAAATATCTTCCGGTCGAAACTGGAAAGAAGCTTTCTGAGAAACTACTCTGTGTTCTGTTAATTCATCTCACAGAGTTACATCTTTCCCTTCAAGAAGCCTTTCTCTAAGGCTGTTCTTGTGGAATTGGCAAACGGATATTTGGGATCCCATAGAGGGCTATGGTGAAAAAGGAAATATCTTCCGTTCGAAACTGGAAAGAAGCTTTCTGAGAAACTGCTCTGTGTTCTGTTAATTCATCTCAAAGAGTTACATCTTTCCCTTCAAGAAGCCTTTCGCTAATTCTGTTCTTGTGGAATTGGCAAAGGGATATTTGGAAGCCCATAGAGGGCTATGGTGAAAAAGGAAATATCTTCCGTTCAAAACGGGAAAGAAGCTTTCTGAGAAACTGCTCTGTGTTCTCTTAATTCATCTCACAGAGTTACATCTTTCTCTTCAAGAAGCCTTTCGCTAAGGCTGTTCTTGTGGAATTGGCAAAGGGATATTTGGAAGCCCATAGAGCGCTATGGTGAAAAAGGAAATATCTTCCATTCAAAATTGGAAAGTAGCTTTCTGAGAAACTGCTCTGTGTTCTGTTAATTCATCTCACAGAGTTACATCTTTCCCTTCAAAAAGCCTTTCGCTAAGGCTGTTCTTGTGGAATTGGTAATGGGATATTTGGAAGCCCATAGAGGGCTATGGTGAAAAAGGAAATATATTCTGTTCAAAACTGGAAAGAAGCTTTCAGAGAAACTACTGTGTGTTCTGTTAATTCATCTCACAGTGTTACATCTTTCCCTTCAAGAAGCCTTTCGCTAATTCTGTTCTTGTGGAATTGGCAAAGGGATATTTGGAAGCCCATAGAGGGCTATGGTGAAATGGGAAATACTTCCGATCGAAACTGGAAAGAAGCTTTCTGAGAAACTGCTCTGTGTTCTGTTAATTCATCTCACAGAGTTACATCTTTCCCTTCAAGAAGCCATTCGCTAAGGCTGTTCTTGTGGAGTTGGCAAAGGGATATTTGTAAGCCCATAGAGGGTTATGTTGAAAAAGGAAATATCTTCCGTTCAAAACTGGAAAGAAGCTTTCTGAGAAACTGCTCTGTGTTCTTTTAATTCATCTCACAGAGTTATATCTTTCCCTTCAAGAAGCCTTTCGCTAAGGCTCTTCTTGTGGAATTGGCAAAGGGATATTTGGAAGCCCATAGAGGGCTATGGTGAAACAGGAAATATCTTCAGTTCAAAACTGGAAAGAAGCTTTCTGAGAAACTGCTCTGTGTTTTGTTAATTCAACTCACCGAGTTACATCTTTCCCTTCAAGAAACCTCTCGCTAAAACTCTTGTTGTGGCATTGGCAAAGGGATATTTGGAAACCCATAGAGGGCTATGGTGAAAAAGGAAATATCATCCGTTCCAAACTGGAAAGAAGCTTTCTGAGAAACTGCTCTGTGTTCTCTTAATTCATCTCACAGAGTTACATCTTTCCCTTCAAGAAGCCTTTCGCTAAGGCTGTTCTTGTGGAATTGGCAAAGGGATATTTGGAAGCCCATAGAGGGCTACAGTAAAAGAGGAAATATCTTCCGTTCGAAACTGGAAAGAAGCTTTCTGAGATACTACTCTGTGTTCTGTTAATTCATCTCACACAGTTACATCTTTCCCTTCAAGAAGCCTTTCGCTAAGGCAGTTCTTGTGGAATTGGCAAAGGGATATTTGGAAGCCCATACAAGGCTATGTTGAAAAAGGAAATATCTTCCGTTCAAAACTGGAAAGAAGCTTTCTGAGAAACTGCTCTGTGTTCTGTTAATTCATCTCAAAGAGTTACATCTTTCCCTTCAAGAAGCCTTTCGCTAATTCTGTTCTTGTGGAATTGGCAAAGGGATATTTGGAAGCCTATAGAGGGCTATGGTGAAACAGGAAATATCTTCCGTTCAAAACTGGAAAGAAGCTTTCTGAGAAACTGCTCAGTGTTCTGTTAATTCATCTCACAGAGTTACATCTTTCCCTTCAAGAAGCCTTTCGCTAAGGCTGTTCTTGTGGAATTGGCAAAGGGATATTTGGAAGCCCATATAGGGCTATGGTGAAAAAGGAAATATCGTCCGTTCAAAACCGGTAAGAAGCTTTCTGAGAAGCTGCTCTGTGTTCTGTTAATTCATCTCACAGAGTTACATCTTTCCCTTCAAGAAGCCTTTCGCTAAGGCTGTTCTTGTGGAATTGGCAAAGGGATATTTGGAACCCCTTAGAGGGCTATGGTGAAATAGGTAATACTTCCGTTCAAAACTGGAAAGAAGCTTTCTGAGAAACTGCTCTGTGTTCTCTTAATTCATCTCAAAGAGTTACATCTTTCCTTTCAAGAAGCCTTTCGCTAAGACTGTTCTTGTGGAATTGGCAAAGGGATATTTGGAAGCCCATAGTGGGCTGTGGTGAAAAAGGAAATATCTTACGTTCAAAACTGGAAAGAAGCATTCTGAGAAACTGCTCTGTGTTCTGTTAATTTATCTCACGGAGTTACATCTTTCCCTTCAAAAGGCTTTTGCTAAGGCTGTTCTTGTTGAATAGGTAAAGGGATATTTGGAAGCCCATAGAGGGCTATGGTGAAAAAGGAAATATCTTCCGTTCGAAACTGGAAAGAAGCTTTCTGAGAAACTGCTCCTTGTTCTGTTAATTCATCTCACAGGGTTACATCTTTCCCTTCAAGAAACCTTTCGCTAAAGCTGTTCTTGGGTAATTGGCAAAGGGATATTTGGAAGCCCATAGAAGGCTACGGTGAAAAAGGAAATATCTTCCGTTCAAAACTGGAAAGAAGCTTTCAGAGAAACTACTCTGTGTTCTGTTAATTCATCTCACAGAGTTACATCTTTCCCTTCAAGAAGCCTTTCGCTAAGGCTGTTCTTGTGGAATTGGCAAAGGAATATTTGGAAGCCCATAGAGAGCTATGGTGTAAAAGGAAATACCTTCCGTTCAAAACTGGAAAGAAGCTTTCTGAGAAACTGCTCTGTGTTCTGTTAATTCATCTCACAGAGTTACATCTTTCTCTACAAGAAACCTTTCGCTAAGGCTGTTCTTGTGGAATTGGCAAAGGGATATTTGGAAGCCCATAGAGGGCTATGGTGAAACAGGAAATACTTCCGTTCGAAACTGGAAAGAAGCTTTCTGACATCTGCTCTGTGTTCTGTTAATTCATCTCACAGAGTTACATCTTTCCCTTCAAGAAGCCTTTCGCTAAGACTGTTCTTGTGGAATTGGCAAAGGGATATTTGGAAGCCCATAGTGGGCTATGGTGAAAAAGGAAATATCTTCCGTTCAAAACTGGAAAGAAGCTTTCTGAGAAACTGCTCTGTGCTCTGTTAATTCATCTCACAGAGTTACATCTTTCCCTTCAAAAGCCTTTTGCTAAGGCTGTTCTTGTGGAATTGGTAAAGGGATATTTGGAAGCCCATAGAGGGCTATGGTGAAAAAGGAAATATCTTCCATTCAAAACTGGAAAGAAGCTTTCTGAGAAACTGCTCTGTGTTCTTTTAATTCATCTCACAGAGTTACATCTTTCCCTTCAAGAAGCCTTTCGCTAAGGCTGTTCTTGTGGAATTGGCAAAGGGATATTTGGAAGCCCATAGAGGGCTATGGTGAAACAGGAAATATCTTCCGTTCAAAACTGGAAAGAAGCTTTCTGAGAAACTGCTCTGTGTTCTGTTAATTAAACTCACAGAGTTACATCTTTCCCTTCAAGAAACCTCTCGCTAAAACTGTTGTTGTGGCATTGGCAAAGGGATATTTGGAAGCCCATAGAGGGCTATGGTGAAAAAGGAAATATCATCCGTTCCAAACTGGAAAGAAGCTTTCTGAGAAACTGCTCTGTGTTCTGTTAATTCATCTCACAGAGTTACATCTTTCCCTTCAAGAAGCCTTTCGCTAAGGCTGTTTTTGTGGAATTGGCAAAGGGATATTTGGAAGCCCATAGAGGGCTATGGTGGAAAAGGAAATATCTTCCGTTCAAAACTGGAAAAAAGCTTTCTGAAAAACTGCTCTGTGTTCTCTTAATTCTTCTCACAGAGTTACATCTTTCCCTTCAAGAAGCCTTTCGCTAAGGCTGTTCTTTTGGAATTGGCAAAGAGATATTTGGAAGCCTATAGAGGGCTATGGTGTAACAGGAAATATCTTCCGCTCAAAACTGGAAAGAAGGTTTCTGAGAAACTGCTCTGTGTTCTGTTAATTCATCTCACAGAGTTACATCTTTCACTTCAAAAGCCTTTCGCTAAGGCTGTTCTTGTGGAATTGGCAAAGGGATATTTGGAAGCCCATAGAGGGCTATGGTGAAAAAGGAAATATCTTCCGTTCAAAACTGGAAAGAAGCTTTCTGAGAAACTGCTCTGTCTTCTGTTAATTCATCTCAAAGAGTTACATATTTCCCTTCAAGAAGCCTTTCGCTAAGGCTGTTCTTGTGGAATTGGCAAAGGGATATTTGGAAGCCCCTAGAGGGCTATGGTGAAAAAGGAAATATCTTCCGTTCAAAACGGGATAGAAGCTTTCTTAGAAACTGCTCTGTGTTCTCTTAATTTATTTCAAGGAGTTACATCTTTCCCTTCAAGAAGCCTTTCGCTAATGCTGGTCTTGTGGAATTGGCAAAGGGATATTTGGAAGCCCATAGTGGGCTATGGTGAAAAAGGAAATATCATCCGTTCCAAACTGGAAAGAAGCTTTCTGAGAAACTGCTCTGTGCTCTGTTAATTCATCTCACAGAGTTACATCTTTCCCTTCAAAATACTTTTGCTAAGGCTGTTCTTGTGGAATTGGTAAAGGGATATTTGGAAGCCCTTAGAGGGCTATGGTGAAAAAGAAAATATCTTCCATTCAAAACTGGAAAGAAGCTTTCTGAGAAGCTGCTCTGTGTTCTTTTAATTCATCTCACAGAGTTACATCTTTCCCTTCAAGAAGCCTTTCGCTAAGGCTGTTCTTGTGGAATTGGCAAAGGGATATTTGGAAGCCCATAGAGGGCTATGGTGAAACAGGAAATATCTTCCGTTCAAAACTGGAAAGAAGCTTTCTGAGAAAGTGCTCTGTGTTGTGTTAATTCAATTCACCGAGTTACATCTTTCCCTTCAAGAAAACTCTCGCTAAAACTGTTGTTGTGGCATTGGCAAAGGGATATTTGGAAGCCCATAGAGGGCTATGGTGAAAAAGGAAATATCATCCGTTCCAAACTGGAAAGAAGCTTTCTGAGAAACTGCTCTGTGTTCTGTTAATTCATCTCACAGAGTTACATCTTTCCCTTCAAGAAGCCTTTCGTTAAGGCTGTTCTTGTGGAATTGGCAAAGTGATATTTGGAAGCCCATAGAGGGCTATGGTGAAAAAGGAAATATCTTCCGTTCAAAACTGCAAAGAAGCTTTCTGAGAAACTGCTCTGTGTTCTCTTAATTCATCTCACAGGATTACATCTTCCCCTTCAAGAAACCTTTCGCTAAAGCTGTTCTTGTGTAATTGGCAAAGGGATATTTGGAAGCCCATAGAAGGCTACGGTGAAAAAGGAAATATCTTCCGTTCAAAACTGGAAAGAAGCTTTCAGAGAAACTACTCTGTGTTCTGTTAATTCATCTCACAGAGTTACATCTTTCCCTTCAAGAAGCCTTTCGCTAAGACTGTTCTTGTGGAATTGGCAAAGGGGTATTTGGAAGCCCCTTAGACGGCTATGGTGAAAAAGGAAATATCTTCCGTTCAAAACTGGAAAGAAGCTTTCTGAGAAACTGCTCTGTGTTTCCTTAATTCTTCTCACAGAGTTACATCTTTCCCTTCAAGAAGCCTTTCTCTAAGGCTGTTCTTGTGGAATTGGCAAAGGGATATTTGGAAGCCCATAGAGGGCTACGGTGAAAAAGGAAGTATCTTCCGTTCGAAACTGGAAAGAAGCTTTCTGAGAAACTACTCTGTGTTCTGTTAATTCATCTCACAGAGTTACATCTTTCCCTTCAAGAAGCCTTTCGCTAAGGCTGTTCTTGTGGAATTGGCAAAGGGATATTTGGAAGCCCATACAAGGCTATGGTGAAAAAGGAAATATCTTCCGTTCAAAACTGGAAAGAAGCTTTCTGAGAAACTGCTCTGTGTTCTGTTAATTCATCTCACAGAGTTACATCTTTCCCTTCAAGAAGCCTTTCGCTAAGGCTGTTCTGGTGGAATTGGCAAAGGGATATTTGGAAGCCCTTAGAGGGCTATGGTGAAAAAGGAAATATCTTCCATTCAAAACTGGAAAGAAGCTTTCTGAGAAACTGCTCTGTGTTCTCTTAATTCATCTCACAGAGTTACATCTTTCCCTTCAAGAAGCCTTTCGCTATGGCTGTTCTTGTGGAATTGGCAAAGGGATATTTGGAAGCCCATAGAGGGCTATGGTGAAAAATGAAATATCTTCCGTTCAAAACTGGAAAGAAGCTTTCTGAGAAAGTGCTCTGTGTTCTGTTAATTCATCTCACAGAGTTACATCTTTCCCTTCATAAAGCCTTTCTCTAAGGCTGTTCTTGTGGAATTGGCAAAGGAATATTTGGAAGCCCATAGAGGGCTATGGTGAAAAAGGAAATATCTTCCGTTCGAAACTGGAAAGAAGCTTTCTGAGAACCTGCTCCTTGTTCTGTTAATTCATCTCACAGGGTTACATCTTTCCCTTCAAGAAACCTTTCGCTAAAGCTGTTCTTGGGTAATTGGCAAAGGGATATTTGGAAGCCCATAGAAGGCTACGGTGAAAAAGGAAATATCTTCCGTTCAAAACTGGAAAGAAGCTTTCAGAGAAACTACTCTGTGTTCTGTTAATTCATCTCACAGAGTTACATCTTTCCCTTCAAGAAGCCTTTCGCTAAGGCTGTTCTTGTGGAATTGGCAAAGGAATATTTGGAAGCCCATAGAGAGCTATGGTGTAAAAGGAAATATCTTCCGTTCAAAACTGGAAAGAAGCTTTCTGAGAAACTGCTCTGTGTTCTGTTAATTCATCTCACAGAGTTACATCTTTCTCTTCAAGAAACCTTTCGCTAAGGCTGTTCTTGTGGAATTGGCAAAGGGATATTTGGAAGCCCATAGAGGGCTATGGTGAAACAGGAAATACTTCCGTTCGAAACTGGAAAGAAGCTTTCTGACATCTGCTCTGTGTTCTGTTAATTCATCTCACAGAGTTACATCTTTCCCTTCAAGAAGCCTTTCGCTAAGACTGTTCTTGTGGAATTGGCAAAGGGATATTTGGAAGCCCATAGTGGGCTATGGTGAAAAAGGAAATATCTTCCGTTCAAAACTGGAAAGAAGCTTTCTGAGAAACTGCTCTGTGCTCTGTTAATTCATCTCACAGAGTTACATCTTTCCCTTCAAAAGCCTTTTGCTAAGGCTGTTCTTGTGGAATTGGTAAAGGGATATTTGGAAGCCCATAGAGGGCTATGGTGAAAAAGGAAATATCTTCCATTCAAAACTGGAAAGAAGCTTTCTGAGAAACTGCTCTGTGTTCTTTTAATTCATCTCACAGAGTTACATCTTTCCCTTCAAGAAGCCTTTCGCTAAGGCTGTTCTTGTGGAATTGGCAAAGGGATATTTGGAAGCCCATAGAGGGCTATGGTGAAACAGGAAATATCTTCCGTTCAAAACTGGAAAGAAGCTTTCTGAGAAACTGCTCTGTGTTCTGTTAATTAAACTCACAGAGTTACATCTTTCCCTTCAAGAAACCTCTCGCTAAAACTGTTGTTGTGTCATTGGCAAAGGGATATTTGGAAGCCCATAGAGGGCTATGGTGAAAAAGGAAATATCATCCGTTCCAAACTGGAAAGAAGCTTTCTGAGAAACTGCTCTGTGTTCTGTTAATTCATCTCACAGAGTTACATCTTTCCCTTCAAGAAGCCTTTCGCTAAGGCTGTTTTTGTGGAATTGGCAAAGGGATATTTGGAAGCCCATAGAGGGCTATGGTGGAAAAGGAAATATCTTCCGTTCAAAACTGGAAAAAAGCTTTCTGAAAAACTGCTCTGTGTTCTCTTAATTCTTCTCACAGAGTTACATCTTTCCCTTCAAGAAGCCTTTCGCTAAGGCTGTTCTTTTGGAATTGGCAAAGAGATATTTGGAAGCCTATAGAGGGCTATGGTGTAACAGGAAATATCTTCCGCTCAAAACTGGAAAGAAGGTTTCTGAGAAACTGCTCTGTGTTCTGTTAATTCATCTCACAGAGTTACATCTTTCACTTCAAAAGCCTTTCGCTAAGGCTGTTCTTGTGTAATTGGCAAAGGGATATTTGGAAGCCCATAGAGGGCTATGGTGAAAAAGGAAATATCTTCCGTTCAAAACGGGAAAGAAGCTTTCTGAGAAACTGCTCAGTGTTCTCTTAATTCATCTCACAGAGTTACATCTTTCCCTTCAAGAAGCCTTTCGCTAAGGCTGTTCTTGTGGAATTGGCAAAGGGATATTTGGAAGCCCATAGAGGGCTATGGTGAAAAAGGAAATATCTTCCGTTCAAAACTGGAAAGAAGCTTTCTGAGAAACTGCTCTGTGTTCTGTTAATTCATCTCAAAGAGTTACATATTTCCCTTCAAGAAGTCTTTCGCTAAGGCTGTTCTTGTGGAATTGGCAAAGGGATATTTGGAAGCCCCTAGAGGGCTATGGTGAAAAAGGAAATATCTTCCGTTCAAAACGGGATAGAAGCTTTCTGAGAAACTGCTCTGTGTTCTCTTAATTTATTTCAAGGAGTTACATCTTTCCCTTCAAGAAGCCTTTCGCTAATGCTGGTCTTGTGGAATTGGCAAAGGGATATTTGGAAGCCCATAGTGGGCTATGGTGAAAAAGGAAATATTTTCCGTTCAAAACTGGAAAGAAGCTTTCTGAGAAACTGCTCTGTGCTCTGTTAATTCACCTCACAGAGTTACATCTTTCCCTTCAAAATACTTTTGCTAAGGCTGTTCTTGTGGAATTGGTAAAGGGATATTTGGAAGCCCTTAGAGGGCTATGGTGAAAAAGAAAATATCTTCCATTCAAAACTGGAAAGAAGCTTTCTGAGAAACTGCTCTGTGTTCTTTTAATTCATCTCACAGAGTTACATCTTTCCGTTCAAGAAGCCTTTCGCTAAGGCTGTTCTTGTGGAATTGGCAAAGGGATATTTGGAAGCCCATAGAGGGCTATGGTGAAACAGGAAATATCTTCCGTTCAAAACTGGAAAGAAGCTTTCTGAGAAAGTGCTCTGTGTTGTGTTAATTCAATTCACCGAGTTACATCTTTCCCTTCAAGAAAACTCTCGCTAAAACTGTTGTTGTGGCATTGGCAAAGGGATATTTGGAAGCCCATAGAGGGCTATGGTGAAAAAGGAAATATCATCCGTTCCAAACTGGAAAGAAGCTTTCTGAGAAACTGCTCTGTGTTCTGTTAATTCATCTCACAGAGTTACATCTTTCCCTTCAAGAAGCCTTTCGTTAAGGCTGTTCTTGTGGAATTGGCAAAGGGATATTTGGAAGCCCATAGAGGGCTATGGTGAAAAAGGAAATATCTTCCGTTCAAAACTGCAAAGAAGCTTTCTGAGAAACTGCTCTGTGTTCTCTTAATTCATCTCACAGGATTACATCTTCCCCTTCAAGAAACCTTTCGCTAAAGCTGTTCTTGTGTAATTGGCAAAGGGATATTTGGAAGCCCAAAGAAGGCTACGGTGAAAAAGGAAATATCTTCCGTTCAAAACTGGAAAGAAGCTTTCAGAGAAACTACTCTGTGTTCTGTTAATTCATCTCACAGAGTTACATCTTTCCCTTCAAGAAGCCTTTCGCTAAGACTGTTCTTGTGGAATTGGCAAAGGGGTATTTGGAAGCCCCTAAGACGGCTATGGTGAAAAAGGAAATATCTTCCGTTCAAAACTGGAAAGAAGCTTTCTGAGAAACTGCTCTGTGTTTTCTTAATTCTTCTCACAGAGTTACATCTTTCCCTTCAAGAAGCCTTTCTCTAAGGCTGTTCTTGTGGAATTGGCAAAGGGATATTTGGAAGCCCATAGAGGGCTACGGTGAAAAAGGAAGTATCTTCCGTTCGAAACTGGAAAGAAGCTTTCTGAGAAACTACTCTGTGTTCTGTTAATTCATCTCACAGAGTTACATCTTTCCCTTCAAGAAGCCTTTCGCTAAGGCTGTTCTTGTGGAATTGGCAAAGGGATATTTGGAAGCCCATACAAGGCTATGGTGAAAAAGGAAATATCTTCCGTTCAAAACTGGAAAGAAGCTTTCTGAGAAACTGCTCTGTGTTCTGTTAATTCATCTCACAGAGTTACATCTTTCCCTTCAAGAAGCCTTTCGCTAAGGCTGTTCTGGTGGAATTGGCAAAGGGATATTTGGAAGCCCTTAGAGGGCTATGGTGAAAAAGGAAATATCTTCCATTCAAAACTGGAAAGAAGCTTTCTGAGAAACTGCTCTGTGTTCTCTTAATTCATCTCACAGAGTTACATCTTTCCCTTCAAGAAGCCTTTCGCTAAGGCTGTTCTTGTGGAATTGGCAAAGGGATATTTGGAAGCCCATAGAGGGCTATGGTGAAAAAGGAAATATCTTCTGTTCAAAACTGGAAGGAAGCTTTCAGAGAAACTACTCTGTGTTCTGTTAATTCATCTCACAGAGTTACATCTTTCCCTTCAAGAAGCCTTTCGCTAAGGCTGTTCTTGTGGAATTGGCAAAGGGATATTTGGAAGCCCATAGAGGGCTATGGTGAAACAGGAAATACTTCCGTTCGAAACTGGAAAGAAGCTTTCTGAGAAACTGCTCTGTGTTCTGTTAATTCATCTCACAGAGTTACATCTTTCCCTTCAAGAAGCCTTTCGCTAAGGCTGTTCTTGTGGAGTTGGCAAAGGGATATTTGGAAGCCCATAGAGGGTTATGCTGAAAATGGAAATATCTTCCGTTCAAAACTGGAAAGAAGCTTTCTGAGAAACTGCTCTGCGTTCTGTTAATTCATCTCACAGAGTTACATCTTTCCCTTCAAGAAGCCTTTCGCTAAGGCTGTTCTTGTGGAATTGGCAAAGGGATATTTGGAAGCCCATAGAGGGCTATGGTGAAAAAGGAAATATCTTCCATTCAAAACTGGAAAGAAGCTTTCTGAGAAACTGCTCTGTGTTCTGTTAATTCTTCTCACAGAGTTACATCATTCCCTTCAGGAAGCCTTTCTCTAAGGCTGTTCTTGTGGAATTGGCAAAGGGATATTTGGAAGCCCATAGAGGGCTACGGTGAAAAAGAAAATATCTTCCGTTCGAAACTGGAAAGAAGCTTTCTGTGAAACTGCTCTGTGTTCTGTTAATTCATCTGACAGAGTTACATCTTTCCCTTCAAGAAGCCTTTCGCTAAGGCTGTTCTTGTGGAATTGGCAAAGGGATATTTGGAAGCCCATAGAGGGCTATGGTGAAACAGGAAATATCTTCCGTTCAAAACTGGAAAGAAGCTTTCTGAGAAAGTGCTCTGTGTTGTGTTAATTCAATTCACCGAGTTACATCTTTCCCTTCAAGAAAACTCTCGCTAAAACTGTTGTTGTGGCATTGGCAAAGGGATATTTGGAAGCCCATAGAGGGCTATGGTGAAAAAGGAAATATCATCCGTTCCAAACTGGAAAGAAGCTTTCTGAGAAACTGCTCTGTGTTCTGTTAATTCATCTCACAGAGTTACATCTTTCCCTTCAAGAAGCCTTTCGTTAAGGCTGTTCTTGTGGAATTGGCAAAGGGATATTTGGAAGCCCATAGAGGGCTATGGTGAAAAAGGAAATATCTTCCGTTCAAAACTGCAAAGAAGCTTTCTGAGAAACTGCTCTGTGTTCTCTTAATTCATCTCACAGGATTACATCTTCCCCTTCAAGAAACCTTTCGCTAAAGCTGTTCTTGTGTAATTGGCAAAGGGATATTTGGAAGCCCATAGAAGGCTACGGTGAAAAAGGAAATATCTTCCGTTCAAAACTGGAAAGAAGCTTTCAGAGAAACTACTCTGTGTTCTGTTAATTCATCTCACAGAGTTACATCTTTCCCTTCAAGAAGCCTTTCGCTAAGACTGTTCTTGTGGAATTGGCAAAGGGGTATTTGGAAGCCCCTAAGACGGCTATGGTGAAAAAGGAAATATCTTCCGTTCAAAACTGGAAAGAAGCTTTCTGAGAAACTGCTCTGTGTTTTCTTAATTCTTCTCACAGAGTTACATCTTTCCCTTCAAGAAGCCTTTCTCTAAGGCTGTTCTTGTGGAATTGGCAAAGGGATATTTGGAAGCCCATAGAGGGCTACGGTGAAAAAGGAAGTATCTTCCGTTCGAAACTGGAAAGAAGCTTTCTGAGAAACTACTCTGTGTTCTGTTAATTCATCTCACAGAGTTACATCTTTCCCTTCAAGAAGCCTTTCGCTAAGGCTGTTCTTGTGGAATTGGCAAAGGGATATTTGGAAGCCCATACAAGGCTATGGTGAAAAAGGAAATATCTTCCGTTCAAAACTGGAAAGAAGCTTTCTGAGAAACTGCTCTGTGTTCTGTTAATTCATCTCACAGAGTTACATCTTTCCCTTCAAGAAGCCTTTCGCTAAGGCTGTTCTGGTGGAATTGGCAAAGGGATATTTGGAAGCCCTTAGAGGGCTATGGTGAAAAAGGAAATATCTTCCATTCAAAACTGGAAAGAAGCTTTCTGAGAAACTGCTCTGTGTTCTCTTAATTCATCTCACAGAGTTACATCTTTCCCTTCAAGAAGCCTTTCGCTAAGGCTGTTCTTGTGGAATTGGCAAAGGGATATTTGGAAGCCCATAGAGGGCTATGGTGAAAAATGAAATATCTTCCGTTCAAAACTGGAAAGAAGCTTTCTGAGAAACTGCTCTGTGTTCTGTTAATTCATCTCACAGAGTTACATCTTTCCCTTCAAAAAGCCTTTCTCTAAGGCTGTTCTTGTGGAATTGGCAAAGGAATATTTGGAAGCCCATAGAGGGCTATGGTGAAAAAGGAAATATCTTCCGTTCGAAACTGGAAAGAAGCTTTCTGAGAAACTGCTCTGTGTTCTGTTAATTCATCTCACAGAGTTACATCTTTCCCTACAAGAAGCCTTTCGCTAAGGCTGTTCTTGTGGAATTGGCAAAGGGATATTTGGAAGCCCATAGAGCGCTATGGTGAAAAAGGAAATATCTTCGGTTCAAAATTGGACAGAAGCTTTCTGAGAAACTGCTCTGTGTTCTGTTAATTCATCTCACAGAGTTACATCTTTCCCTTCAAGAAGCCTTTCGCTAAGGCTGTTCTTGTGGAATTGGTAAAGGGATATTTGGAAGCCCATAGAGGGCTATGGTGAAAAAGGAAATATCTTCTGTTCAAAACTGGAAGGAAGCTTTCAGAGAAACTACTCTGTGTTCTGTTAATTCATCTCACAGAGTTACATCTTTCCCTTCAAGAAGCCTTTCGCTAAGGCTGTTCTTGTGGAATTGGCAAAGGGATATTTGGAAGCCCATAGAGGGCTATGGTGAAACAGGAAATACTTCCGTTCGAAACTGGAAAGAAGCTTTCTGAGAAACTGCTCTGTGTTCTGTTAATTCATCTCACAGAGTTACATCTTTCCCTTCAAGAAGCCTTTCGCTAAGGCTGTTCTTGTGGAGTTGGCAAAGGGATATTTGGAAGCCCATAGAGGGTTATGCTGAAAATGGAAATATCTTCCGTTCAAAACTGGAAAGAAGCTTTCTGAGAAACTGCTCTGCGTTCTGTTAATTCATCTCACAGAGTTACATCTTTCCCTTCAAGAAGCCTTTCGCTAAGGCTGTTCTTGTGGAATTGGCAAAGGGATATTTGGAAGCCCATAGAGGGCTATGGTGAAAAAGGAAATATCTTCCATTCAAAACTGGAAAGAAGCTTTCTGAGAAACTGCTCTGTGTTCTGTTAATTCTTCTCACAGAGTTACATCATTCCCTTCAGGAAGCCTTTCTCTAAGGCTGTTCTTGTGGAATTGGCAAAGGGATATTTGGAAGCCCATAGAGGGCTACGGTGAAAAAGAAAATATCTTCCGTTCGAAACTGGAAAGAAGCTTTCTGTGAAACTGCTCTGTGTTCTGTTAATTCATCTGACAGAGTTACATCTTTCCCTTCAAGAAGCCTTTCGCTAAGCAGTTCTTGTGGAATTGGCAAAGGGTTATTTGGAAGCCCATACAGGGCTGTGGTGAAAAAGGAAATATCTTCCGTTCAAAACTGGAAAGAAGCTTTCTGAGAAACTGCTCTGTGTTCTCTTAATTCATCTCACAGAGTTACATCTTTCACTTCAAGAAGCCTTTCGCTAAGGTTGTTCTTGTGGAATTGGCAAAGGGATATTTGGAAGCCCATGGAGGGCTACGGTGAAAAAGGAAATAACTTCCGTTCAAAACTGGAAAGAAGATTTCTGAGAAACTGCTCTGTGTTCTGTTAATTCATCTCACAGAGTTACATCTTTCCCTTCAAGAAGCCTTTTGCTAAGGCTGTTCTTGTGGAATTGTCAAAGGGATATTTGGAAGCCCATAGAGGGCTATGGTGAAAAAGGAAATATCTTCCGTTCAAAACTGGAAAGAATCTTTCTGAGAAACTGCTCTGTGTTCTGTTAATTCATCTCACAGAGTTACATCTTTCCCTTCAAGAAGCCTTTCGCTGATGCTGTTCTTGTGGAATTGTCAAAGGGATATTTGGAAGCCCATAGAGGGCTATGGTGAAACAGGAAATATCTTCCGTTCAAAACTGGAAAGAAGTTTTCTGAGAAACTGCTCTGTGTTCTGTAAATTCTTCTCACAGAGTTACCTCTTTCCCTTCAGGAAGCCTTTCGCTAAGGCTGTTCTTGTGGAATTGTCAAAGGGATATTTGGAAGCCCATAGAGGGCTATGGTGAAAAAGGAAATATCTTCCGTTCAAAACTGGAAAGAAGTTTTCTGAGAAACTGCTCTGTGTTCTGTAAATTCTTCTCACAGAGTTAATTCTTTCCCTTCAGGAAGCCTTTCGCTAAGGCTGTTCTTGTGGAATTGGCAAGGGATATTTGGAAGCCCATAGAGGGCTATGGTGAAAAAGGAAATATCTTCCGTTCCAAACTGGAAAGAAGCTTTCTGAGAAACTGCCTTGTGTTCTGTTAATTCACCTCACAGTGTTACATCTTTCCCTTCAAGAAGCCTTTCGCTAAGGCTGTTCTTTTGGAATTGGTAAAGGGCTATTTGGAAGCCCATAGAGGGCTACGGTGAAAAACGAAATATCTTCCGTTCAAAACGGGAAAGAAGCTTTCTGAGAAACTGCTCTGTGTTCTCTTAATTCATCTCACAGAGTTACATCTTTCCCTTCAAGAAGCCTTTCGCTAAGGCTGTTCTTGTGGAATTGTCAAAGGGATATTTGGAAGCCCATGGAGGGCTATGTTGTAAAATGAAATATCTTCCGTTCAAAACTGGAAAGAAGCTTTCTGTGAAACTGCTCAGTGTTCTGTTAATTCATCTCACAGAGTTACATCTTTCCCTTAAAGAAGACTTTCGCTAAGGCTCTTCTTTTGGAATTGGGAAAGGGATATTTGGAAGCCCATAGAGGGCTATGGTGAAAAAGGAAATATCTTCCGTTCGAAACTAGAAAGAAGCTTTCAGAGAAACTACTCTGTGTTCTGTTAATTCATCTCACAGAGTTACATCTTTCCCTTCAAGAAGCCTTTCGCTAAGGCTGTTTTGTGGAATTGTCAAAGGGATATTTGGAATCCCATAGAGGGCTATGGTGAAAAAGGAAATATCTTCCGTTCAAAACTGGAAAGAAGCTCTCTGAGAAGCTGCTCTGTGTTCTGTTAATTCATCTCACAGAGTTACATCTTTGCCTTCAAGAAGCCTTTCGCTAAGGCTGTTCTTTTGGAATTGGCAAAGGGATATTTGGAAGCCCATAGAGGGCCATGGTGAAACAGGAAATATCTTCCGTTCAAAACTGGAAAGAAGCTTTCTGAGAAACTCCTCTGCGTTCTGTTAATTCATCTCACAGAGTTACATCTTTCCCTTCAAGAAGCCTTTCGCTAAGGCTGTTCTTGTGGAATTGGCAAAGGGATATTTGGAAGCCCATAGAGGGCTATGGTGAAACAGGAAATATCTTTCGTTCAAAACTGGAAAGAAGCTTTCTGAGAAACTGCTCTGTGTTCTGTTAATTCATCTCACAGAGTTACATCTTTCCCTTCAAGAAGCCTTTCGCTAAGGCTGTTCTTGTGGAATTGGCAAAGGGATATTTGGAAGCCCATAGAGGGCTATGGTGAAACAGGAAATATCTTCCGTTCAAAATGGAAAGAAGCTTTCTGAGAAACTCCTCTGCGTTCTGTTAATTCATCTCACAGAGTTACATCTTTCCCTTCAAGAAGCCTTTCGCTAAGGCAGTTCTTGTGGAATTGGCAAAGGGATATTTCGAAGCCCATAGAGGGCTACGGTGAAAAAGGAAATATCTTCCGTTCAAAACTGGAAAGAAACTTTCTGAGAAACTGCTCTGTGTTCTGTTAATTCATCTCACAGAGTAACATCTTTCCCTTCAAGAAGCCTTTCGCTAAGGCTGTTCTTGTGGAATTGGCAAAGGGATATTTGGAAGCCCATAGAGGGCTATGGTGAAACAGGAAATATCTTCCGTTCAAAACTGGAAAGAAGCTTTCTGAGAAACTGCTCTGTGTTCTGTTAATTCATCTCACAGAGTAACATCTTTCCCTTTAAGAAGCCTTTCGCTAAGCCTGTTCTTGTGGAATTGGCAAAGGGATATTTGGAAGCCCATAGAGGGCTCTGGTGAAAAAGGAAATATCTTCCGTTCAAAACTGGAAAGAAGCTTTCTGAGAAACTGCTCTGTGTTCTCTTAATTCATCTCACAGTGTTACATCTTTCCCTTCAAGAAGCCTTTCGCTACGGCTGTTCTTGTGGAATTGTCAAAGGGATATTTGGAAGCCCATAGAGGGCTATGGTGAAAAATGAAATATCTTCCGTTCAAAACCGGAAAGAAGCTTTCTGAGAAACTGCTCTGTGTTCTGTTAATTCATCTCACAGAGTTACATCTTTCCCTTCAAGAAGCCTTTCGCTAAGGCAGTTCTTGTGGAATTGGCAAACGGATATTTGGAAGCCCATAGAGGGCTATGGTGAAAAAAGAAATATCTTCCGTTCGAAACTGGAAAGAAGCTTTCAGAGAAACTACTCTGTGTTCTGTTAATTCATCTCACAGAGTTACATCTTTCCCTTCAAGAAGCCTTTCGCTAAGGCTGTTCTTGTGGAAATGGCAAAGGGATATTTGGAAGCCCATAGAGGGCTATGGTGAAAAAGGAAATATCTTCCGTTCAAAACTGGAAAGAAGCTTTCTGAGAAACTGCTCTGTGTTCTGTTAATTCATCTCACAGAGTTACATCTTTCCCTTCAAGAAGCCTTTCGCTAAGGCTGTTATTGTGGAATTGGCAAAGGGATATTTGGAAGCCCAAAGAGGGCTATGGTGAAAAAGGAAATATCTTCCGTTCGAAACTGGAAAGACGCTTTCAGAGAAACTACTCTGTGTTCTGTTAATTCATCTCACAGAGTTACATCTTTCCCTTCAAGAAGCCTTTCGCTAAGGCTGTTCTTGTGAAATTGTCAAAGGGATATTTGGAAGCCCATAGAGGGCTATGGTGAAAAAGGAAATATCTTCCGTTCAAAATTGGAAAGAAGCTTTCTCAGAAACTGCTCTGTGTTCTGTTAATTCATCTCACAGAGTAACATCTTTCCCTTCAAGAAGCCTTTCGCTAAGGCTGTTCTTGTGGAATTGGCAAAGGGTTATTTGGAAGCCCATAGAGGGCGATGGTGAAACAGGAAATATCTTCCGTTTAAAACTGGAAAGAAGCTTTCTGAGAAACTCCTCTGCGTTCTGTTAATTCATCTCACAGAGTTACATCTTTCCATTCAAGAAGCCTTTCGCTAAGGCTGTTCTTGTGGAATTGGCAAAGGGATATTTGGAAGCCCATAGAGGGCTATGGTGAAACAGGAAATATCTTCCGTTCAAAACTGGAAAGAAGCTTTCTGAGAAACTGCTCTGTGTTCTGTTAATTCATCTCACAGAGTTACATCTTTCCCTTCAAGAAGCCTTTCGCTAAGTCTGTTCTTGTGAAATTGGCAAAGGGATATTTGGAAGCCCATAGAGGGCTATGGTGAAAAAGGAAATATCTTCCGTTCAAAACTGGAAAGAAGCTTTCTGAGAAACTGCTCTGTGTTCTGTTAATTCATCTCACAGAGTTACATCTTTCCCTTCCACAAACCTTTCGCTAAAGCTGTTCTTGTGGAATTGGCAAAGGGATATTTGGAAGCCCATAGAGGGCTCCGGTGAAAAAGGAAATATCTTCCGTTCAAAACTGGAAAGAAGCTTTCTGAGAAACTGCTCTGTGTTCTGTTAATTCATCTCACAGAGCTACATCTTTCCCTTAAAAAAGCCTTTCGCAAAGGCTGTTCTTGTGGAATTGGCAAAGTTATATTTGGAAGCCCATAGAGGGCTATGGTGAAAAAGGAAATATCTTCCGTTCAAAAATGGAAAGAAGCTTTCAGAGAAACTACTCTGTGTTCTGTTAATTCATCTCACAGAGTTACATCTTTCCCTTCAAGAAGCCTTTCGCTAAGGCTGTTCTTGTGGAATTGGCAAAGGAATATTTGGAAGCCCATAGAGGGCTATGGTGAAAAAGGATATATCTTCCGTTCAAAACTGGAAAGAAGCTTTCTGAGAAACTGCTCTGTGTTCTGTTAATTCATCTCACAGAGTTACATCTTTCCCTTCAAGAAACCTTTCGCTAAGGCTGTTCTTGTGGAATTGGCAAAGGGATATTTGGAACCCATAGAGGGCTATGGTGAAACAGGAAATACTTCCGTTCGAAACTGGAAAGACGCTTTCTGAGAAACTGCTCTGTGTTCTGTTAATTCATCTCACAGAGTTACATCTTTCCCTTCAAGAAGCCTTTCGCTGATGCTGTTCTTGTGGAATTGGCAAAGGGATATTTGGAAGCCCATAGAGGGCTATGGTGAAAAAGGAAATATCTTCCGTTCAAAACTGGAAAGAAGTTTTCTGAGAAACTGCTCTCTGTTCTGTAAATTCTTCTCACAGAGTTACCTCTTTCCCTTCAGGAAGCCTTTCGCTAAGGCTGTTCTTGTGGAATTGTCAAAGGGATATTTGGAAGCCCATAGAGGGCTATGGTGAAAAAGGAAATATCTTCCGTTCAAAACTGGAAAGAAATTTTCTGAGAAACTGCTCTGTGTTCTGTAAATTCTTCTCACAGAGTTACCTCTTTCCCTTCAGGAAGACTTTCGCTAAGACTGTTCTTGTGGAATTGGCAAAGGGATATTTGGAAGCCCATAGAGGGCTATGGTGAAAAAGGAAATATCTTCCGTTCAAAACTGGAAAGAAGCTTTCTGAGAAACTGCCTTGTGTTCTGTTAATTCACCTCACAGAGTTACATCTTTCCCTTCAAGAAGCCTTTCGCTAAGGCTGTTCTTTTGGAATTGGTAAAGGGCTATTTGGAAGCCCATAGAGGGCTACGGTGAAAAACGAAATATCTTCCGTTCAAAACGGGAAAGAAGCTTTCTGAGAAACTGCTCTGTGTTCTCTTAATTCATCTCACAGAGTTACATCTTTCCCTTCAAGAAGCCTTTCGCTAAGGCTGTTCTTGTGGAATTGTCAAAGGGATATTTGGAAGCCCATAGAGGGCTATGTTGTAAAATGAAATATCTTCCGTTCAAAACTGGAAAGAAGCTTTCTGAGAGACTGCTCTGTGTTCTGTTAATTCATCTCACAGAGTTACATCTTTCCCTTCAAGAAGACTTTCGCTAAGGCTCTTCTTTTGGAATTGGCAAAGGGATATTTGGAAGCCCATAGAGGACTATGGTGAAAAAGTAAATATCTTCCGTTCGAAACTGGAAAGAAGCTTTCAGAGAAACTACTCTGTGTTCTGTTAATTCATCTCACAGAGTTACATCTTTCCCTTCAAGAAGCCTTTCGCTAAGGCTGTTCTTGTGGAATTGTCAAAGGGATATTTGGAAGCCCATAGAGGGCTATGGTGAAAAAGGAAATATCTTCCGTTCAAAACTGGAAAGAAGCTTTCTGAGAAGCTGCTCTGTGATCTGTTAATTCATCTCACAGAGATACATCTTTCCCTTCAAGAAGCCTTTCGCTAAGGCTGTTCTTGTGGAATTGGCAAAGGGATATTTGGAAGCCCATAGAGGGCCATGGGGAAACAGGAAATATCTTCCGTTCAAAACTGGAAAGAAGCTTTCTGAGAAACTCCTCTGCGTTCTGTAAATTCATCTCACAGAGTTACATCTTTCCCTTCAAGAAGCCTTTCGCTAAGGCTGTTCTTGTGGAATTGGAAAAGGGATATTTGGAAGCCCATAGAGGGCTATGGGGA
This sequence comes from Chlorocebus sabaeus, assembly GCF_047675955.1. Classification (NCBI taxonomy): domain Eukaryota; kingdom Metazoa; phylum Chordata; class Mammalia; order Primates; family Cercopithecidae; genus Chlorocebus; species Chlorocebus sabaeus. Next base: position 45,151,165 of record NC_132905.1, on the reverse strand, counting down.
AACAGGAAATATCTTCCGATCAAAACTGGAAAGAAGCTTTCTGAGAAACTGCTCTGTGTTCTGTTAATTCATCTCACAGAGTAACATCTTTCCCTTCAAGAAGCCTTTCGCTAAGGCTGTTCTTGTGGAATTGGCAAAGAGATATTTGGAAGCCCATAGAGGGCTATGGTGAAAAAGGAAATATCTTCCGTTCAAAACTGGAAAGAAGCTTTCTGAGAAACTGCTCTGTGTTCTCTTAATTCATCTCACAGTGTTACATCTTTCCCTTCAAGAAGCCTTTCGCTAAGGCTGTTCTTGTGGAATTGTCAAAGGGATATTTGGAAGCCCATAGAGGGCTATGGTGAAAAAGGAAATATCTTCCGTTCAAAATTGGAAAGAAGTTTTCTGAGAAACTGCTCTGTGTTCTGTAAATTCTTCTCACAGAGTTACCTCTTTCCCTTCAGGAAGCCTTTCGCTAAGACTGTTCTTGTGGAATTGGCAAAGGGATATTTGGAAGCCCATAGAGGGCTATGGTGAAAAAGGAAATATCTTCCGTTCAAAACTGGAAAGAAGCTTTCTGAGAAGCTGCTCTGTGTTCTGTTAATTCATCTCACAGAGTTACATCTTTCCCTTCAAGAAGCCTTTCGCTAAGGCAGTTCTTGTGGAATTGGCAAACGGATATTTGGAAGCCCATAGAGGGCTATGGTGAAAAAAGAAGTATCTTCCGTTCGAAACTGGAGAGAAGCTTTCTGAGAAACTACTCTGTGTTCTGTTAATTCATCTCACAGAGTTACATCTTTCCCTTCAAGAAGCCTTTCGCTAAGGCTGTTCTTGTGGAAATGGCAAAGGGATATTTGGAAGCCCATAGAGGGTTATGCTGAAAATGGAAATATCTTCCGTTCAAAACTGGAAAGAAGCTTTCTCAGAAGCTGCTCTGTGTTCTGTTAATTCATCTCACAGAGTTACATCTTTCCCTTCAAGAAGCCTTTCGCTAAGGCTGTTCTTGTGGAATTGGCAAAGGGATATTTGGAAGCCCATAGAGGGCAATGGTGAAAAAGGAAATATCTTCCGTTTAAAACTGGAAAGAAGCTTTCTGAGAAACTCCTCTGCGTTCTGTTAATTCATCTCACAGAGTTACATCTTTCCCTTCAAGAAGCCTTTCGCTAAGGCAGTTCTTGTGGAATTTGCAAAGGGATATTTGGAAGCCCTTTGAGGGCTATGGTGAAACAGGAAATATCTTCCGTTCAAAACTGGAAAGAAGCTTTCTGAGAAACTGCTCTGTGTTCTGTTAATTCATCTCACAGAGTAACATCTTTCCCTTCAAGAAGCCTTTCGCTAAGGCTGTTCTTGTGGAATTGGTAAAGGGATATTTGGAAGCCCGTAGAGGGCTATGGTGAAAAAGGAAATATCTTCCGTTCAAAACTGGAAAGAAGCTTTCTGAGAAACTGCTCTGTGTTCTGTTAATTCATCTCACAGAGTTACATGTTTCCCTTCAAGAAGCCTTTCGCTAAGGCTGTTCTTGCGGAATTGGCAAAGGGATATTTGGAAGCCCATAGAGGGCTATGGTGAAAAAGGAAATATCTTCCGTTCAAAACTGGAAAGAAGCTTTCTGAGAAACTGCTCTGTGTTCTGTTAATTCATCTCACAGAGTTACATCTTTCCCTTCCACAAACCTTTCGCTAAAGCTGTTCTTGTGGAATAGGCAAAGGGATATTTGGAAGCCCATAGAGGGCTATGGTGAAAAAGGAAATATCTTCCGTTCGAAACTGGAAAGACGCTTTCTGAGAAACTGCTCTGTGTTCTGTTAATTCATCTCACAGAGTTACATCTTTCCCTTCAAGAATCCTTTCGCTAAGTCTGTTCTTCTGGAATTGGCAAAGGGATATTTGGAAGCCCATAGAGGGCTATGGTGAAACAGGAAATACTTCCGTTCAAAACTGGAAATAAACTTTCTGAGAAACTGCTCTGTGTTCTCTTAATTCATCTCACAGAGTTACATCTTTCCCTTCAAGAAGCCTTTCGATAAAGCTGTTGTTGTGGCATTGGCAAAGGTATATTTGGAAGCCCATAGAGGGCTATGGTGAAAAAGGAAATATCATCCGTTCCAAACTGGAAGGAAGCTTTCTGAGAAACTGCTCTGTGTTCTGTTAATTCATCTCACAGAGTTACATCTTTCCCTTCAAGAAGCCTTTCGCTAAGGCTGTTCTTTTGGAATTGGCAAAGAGATATTTGGAAGCCTATAGAGGGCTATGGTGTAACAGGAAATATCTTCCGTTCAAAACTGGAAAGAAGGTTTCTGAGAAACTGCTCTGTGTTCTGTTAATTCATCTCACAGAGTTACATCTTTCACTTCAAGAAGACTTTCGCTAAGGCTGTTCTTGTGGAATTGGCAAAGGGATATTTGGAAGCCCATAGAGGGCTATGGTGAAAAAGGAAATATCTTCCGGTCAAAACTGGAAAGAAGCTTTCTGAGAAACTGCTCTGTGTTCTGTTAATTCATCTCACAGAGTTACATCTTTCCCTTCAAGAAGCCTTTCGCTAAGGCTGTTCTTGTGGAATTGGCAAAGGGTTATTTGGAAGCCCATAGAGGGCTATGGTGAAACAGGAAATATCTTCCGGTCAAAATTGGAAAGAAGCTTTCTGAGAAACTCCTCTGCGTTCTGTTAATTCATCTCACAGAGTTACATCTTTCCCTTCAAGAAGCCTTTCGCTAAGGTAGTTCTTGTGGAATTGGCAAAGGGATATTTGGAATCCCATAGAGGGCTATGGTGAAAAAGGAAATATCTTCCCTTCAAAACTGGAAAGAAGCTTTCTGAGAAACTGCTCTGTGTTCTGTTAATTCATCTCACATAGTTACATCTTTCCCTTCAAGAAACCTTTCGCTAAGGCTGTTCTTGTGGAATTGGCAAAGGGATATTTGGAAGCCCATAGAGGGCTATGGTGAAACAGGAAATACTTCCTTTCGAAACTGGAAAGACGCTTTCTGAGAAACTGCTCTGTGTTCTGTTAATTCATCTAACAGAGTTACATCTTTCCCTTCAAGAAGCCTTTGGCTAAGGCTGTTCTTCTGGAATTGGCAAAGGGATATTTGGAAGCCCATAGAGGGCTATGGTGAAAAAGGAAATATCTTCCGTTCAAAATTGGAAAGAAGCTTTCTGAGAAACTGCTCTGTGTTCTGTTAATTCATCTCACAGAGTTACATCTTTCCCTTCAAGAAGCCTTTCGCTAAGGCTGTTCTTGTGGAATTGGTAAAGGGATATTTGGAATCCCATAGAGGGCTATGGTGAAACAGGAAATACTTCCGTTCAAAACTGAAAAAAGCTTTCTGAGAAACTGCTCTGTGTTCCCTTAATTCATCTCACAGAGTTACATCTTTCCCTTCAGGAAACCTTTCGATAAAGCTGTTGTTGTGGCATTGGCAAAGGGATATTTGGAAGCCCATAGAGGGCTATGGTGAAAAAGGAAATATCTTCCGTTCCAAACTGGAAAGAAGCTTTCTGAGAAACTGCCCTGTGTTCTGTTAATTCACCTCACAGAGTTACATCTTTCCCTTCAAGAAGCCTTTCGCCAAGGCTCTTCTTGTGGAATTGGTAAAGGGATATTTGGAAGCCCATAGAGGGCTATGGTGAAAAACGAAATATCTTCCGTTCAAAACGGGAAAGAAGCTTTCTGAGAAACTGCTCAGTGTTCTCTTAATTCATCTCACAGAGTTACATCTTTCCCTTCAAGAAGCCTTTCGCTAAGGCTGTTCTTGTGGAATTGTCAAAGGGATATTTGGAAGCCCATAGAGGGCTATGTTGTAAAATGAAATATCTTCCTTTCAAAACTGGAAAGAAGCTTTCTGAGAAACTGCTCTGTGTTCTGTTAATTCATCTCACAGAGTTACATCTTTCCCTTCAAGAAGCCTTTCTCTAAGGCTGTTCTTGTGGAATTGGCAAAGGGATATTTGGAAGCCCATAGAGGGCTATGGTGAAAAAGGAAATATCTTCCGTTCAAAACTGGAAAGAAGCTTTCTGAGAAACTGCTCTGTGTTCTGTTAATTCATCTCACAGAGTTACATCTTTCCCTTCCACAAACCTTTCGCTAAAGCTGTTCTTGTGGAATTGGCAAAGGGATATTTGGAAGCCCATAGAGGGCTATGGTGAAAAACGAAATATCTTCCTTTCAAAACTGGAAAGAAGCTTTCTGAGAAACTGCTCTGTGTTCTGTTAATCCATCTCACAGAGTTACATCTTTCCCTTAAAGAAGCCTTTCGCAAAGGCTGTTCTTGTGGAATTGTCAAAGGGATATTTGGAAGCCCATAGAGGGCTATGGTGAAAAAGGAAATATCTTCCGTTCAAAACTGGAAAGAAGTTTTCAGAGAAACTACTCTGTGTTCTGTTAATTCATCTCACAGAGTTACATCTTTCCCTTCAAGAAGCCTTTCGCTAAGGCTGTTCTTGTGGAATTGGCAAAGGAATATTTGGAAGCCCATAGAGGGCTATGGTGAAAAAGGAAATATCTTCCGTTCAAAACTGGAAAGACGCTTTCAGAGAAACTACTCTGTGTTCTGTTAATTCATCTCACAGAGTTACATCTTTCCCTTCAAGAAGCCTTTCGCTAAGGCTGTTCTTGTGGAATTGTCAAAGGGATATTTGGAAGCCCATAGAGGGCTATTGTGAAAAAGGAAATATCTTCCGTTCAAAACTGGAAAGAAGCTTTCTCAGAAGCTGCTCTGTGTTCTGTTAATTCATCTCACAGAGTTACATCTTTCCCTTCAAGAAGCCTTTCGCTAAGGCTGTTCTTGTGGAATTGGCAAAGGGATATTTGGAAGCCCATAGAGGGCTATGGGGAAACAGGAAATATCTTCCGATCAAAACTGGAAAGAAGCTTTCTGAGAAACTGCTCTGTGTTCTGTTAATTCATCTCACAGAGTAACATCTTTCCTTTCAAGAAGCCTTTCGCTAAGGCTGTTCTTGTGGAATTGGCAAAGGGATATTTGGAAGCCCATAGAGGGCTATGGTGAAAAAGGAAATATCTTCCGTTCAAAACTGGAAAGAAGCTTTCTGAGAAACTGCTCTGTGTTCTCTTAATTCATCTCACAGTGTTACATCTTTCCCTTCAAGAAGCCTTTCGCTAAGGCTGTTCTTGTGGAATTGGCAAAGGGATATTTGGAAGCCCATAGAGGGCTATGGTGAAACAGGAAATATCTTCCGTTCAAAATTGGAAAGAAGCTTTCTGAGAAACTCCTCTGCGTTCTGTTAATTCATCTCACAGAGTTACATCTTTCCCTTCAAGAAGCCTTTCGCTAAGGCAGTTCTTGTGGAATTGGCAAAGGGATATTTCGAAGCCCATAGAGGGCTATGGTGAAAAAGGAAATATCTTCCGTTCAAAACTGGAAAGAAGCTTTCTGAGAAACTGCTCTGTGTTCTGTTAATTCATCTCACAGAGTTACATCTTTCCCTTCAAGAAGCCTTTCGCTAAGGCTGTTCTTGTGGAATTGGCAAAGGGATATTTGGAAGCCCATAGAGGGCTATGGTGAAAAAGGAAATATCTTCCGTTCAAAACTGGAAAGAAGCTTTCTGAGAAACTGCTCTCTGTTCTCTTAATTCATCTCACAGAGTTACATCTTTCCCTTCAAGAAGCCTTTCGCTAAGGCTGTTCTTGTGGAATTGGCAAAGGGATATTTGGAAGCCCATAGAGGGCTATGGTGAAAAAGGAAATATCTTCCGTTCAAAACTGGAAATAAGCTTTCTCAGAAGCTGCTCTGTGTTCTGTTAATTCATCTCACAGAGTTACATCTTTCCCTTCAAGAAGCCTTTCGCTAAGGCTATTCTTGTGGAATTGTCAAAGGGATATTTGGAAGCCCATAGAGGGCTACGCTGAAAAATGAAATATCTTCCGTTCAAAACTGGAAAGAAGCTTTCTGAGAAACTGCTCTGTGTTCTGTTAATTCATCTCACAGAGTTACATCTTTCCCTTCAAGAAGCCTTTCGCTAAGGCAGTTCTTGTGGAATTGGCAAAGGGATATTTCGAAGCCCATAGAGGGCTATGGTGAAAAAGGAAATATCTTCCGTTCAAAACTGGAAAGAAGCTTTCTGAGAAACTGCTCTGTGTTCTGTTAATTCATCTCACAGAGTAACATCTTTCCCTTCAAGAAGCCTTTCGCTAAGGCTGTTCTTGTGGAATTGGCAAAGGGATATTTGGAAGCCCATAGAGGGCTCTGGTGAAAAAGGAAAAACCTTCCGTTCAAAACTGGAAAGAAGCATTCTGAGAAACTGCTCTGTGTTCTCTTAATTCATCTCACAGTGTTACATCTTTCCCTTCAAGAAGCCCTTCGCTAAGGCTGTTCTTGTGGAATTGTCAAAGGGATATTTGGAAGCCCATAGAGGGCTACGGTGAAAAATGAAATATCTTTCGTTCAAAACTGGAAAGAAGCTTTCTGAGAAACTGCTCTGTGTTCTGTTAATTCATCTCACAGAGTTACATCTTTCCCTTCAAGAAGCCTTTCGCTAAGGCAGTTCTTGTGGAATTGGCAAACGGATATTTGGAAGCCCATAGAGGGCTATGGTGAAAAAAGAAATATCTTCCTTTCGAAACTGAAAAGAAGCTTTCAGAGAAACTACTCTGTGTTCTGTTAATTCATCTCCCAGAGTTACATCTTTCCCTTCAAGAAGCCTTTCGCTAAGGCTGTTCTTGTGGAATTGGCAAAGGGATATTTGGAAGCCCATAGAGGGCTATGGTGAAAAAGGAAATATCTTCCGTTCAAAACTGGAAAGAACCTTTCTGAGAAGCTGCTCTGTGTTTCTGTTAATTCATCTCACAGAGTTACATCTTTCCCTTCAAGAAGCCTTTCGCTAAGGCTGTTCTTGTGCAATTGACAAAGGGATATTTGGAAGCCCGTAGAGGGCGATGGTGAAAAAGGAAATATCTTCCGTTCAAAACTGGAAAGAAGCTTTCTGAGAAACTGCTCTGTGTTCTGTTAATTCATCTCACAGAGTTACATCTTTCCCTTCAAGAAGCCTTTCGCTAAGGCTGTTCTTGTGGAATTGGCAAAGGGATATTTGGAAGCCCATAGAGGGCTATGGTGAAACAGGAAATATCTTCCGTTCAAAACTGGAAAGAAGCTTTCTGAGAAACTGCTCTGTGTTCTGTTAATTCATCTCACAGAGTTACATCTTTCCCTTCCACAAACCTTTCGCTAAAGCTGTTCTTGTGGAATTGGCAAAGGGATATTTGGAAGCCCATAGAGGGCTCCGGTGAAAAAGGAAATATCATCCGTTCAAAACTGGAAAGAAGCTTTCTGAGAAACTGCTCTGTGTTCTGTTAATTCATCTCACAGAGTAACATCTTTCCCTTCAAGAAGCCTTTCGCTAAGGCTGTTCTTGTGGAATTGGCAAAGGGATATTTGGAAGCCCATAGAGGGCTATGGTGAAAAAAGAAATATCTTCCGTTCGAAACTGGAAAGAAGCTTTCAGACAAATTACTCTGTGTTCTGTTAATTCATCTCACAGAGTTACATCTTTCCCTTCAAGAAGCCTTTCGCTAAGGCTGTTCTTGTGGAAATGGCAAAGGGATATTTGGAAGCCCCTAGAGGGCTATGGTGAAAAAGGAAATATCTTCTGTTCAATACTGGAAAGAAGCTTTCTGAGAAACTGCTCTGTGTTCTGTTAATTCATCTCACAGAGTTACATCTTTCCCTTCAAGAAGCCTTTCGCAAAGGCTGTTCTTGTGGAATTGGCAAAGGGATATTTGGAAGCCCATAGAGGGCTATGGTGAAAAAGGAAATATCTTCCGTTCGAAACTGGAAAGACGCTTTCAGAGAAACTACTCTGTGTTCTGTTAATTCATCTCACAGAGTTACATCTTTCCCTTCAAGAAGCCTTTCGCTAAGGCTGTTCTTGTGGAATTGTCAAAGGGATATTTGGAAGCCCATAGAGGGCTATGGTGAAAAAGGAAATATCTTCCGTTCAAAACTGGAAAGAAGCTTTCTCAGCAGCTGCTCTGTGTTCTGTTAATTCATCTCACAGAGTTACATCTTTCCCTTCAAGAAGCCTTTCGCTAAGGCTATTCTTGTGGAATTGGCAAAGGGATATTTGGAAGCCCATAGAGGGCGATGGTGAAACAGGAAATATCTTCCGTTTAAAACTGGAAAGAAGCTTTCTGAGAAACTCCTCTGCGTTCTGTTAATTCATCTCACAGAGTTACATCTTTCCCTTCAAGAAGCCTTTCGCTAAGTTTGTTCTTGTGGAATTGGCAAAGGGAGATTTGGAAGCCCATAGAGGGCTATGGTGAAACAGGAAATATCTTCCGGTCAAAATTGGAAAGAAGCTTTCTGAGAAACTCCTCTGCGTTCTGTTAATTCATCTCACAGAGTTACATCTTTCCCTTCAAGAAGCCTTTCGCTAAGGCAGTTCTTGTGGAATTGGCAAAGGGATATTTCGAAGCCCATAGAGGGCTATGGTGAAAAAGGAAATATCTTCCGTTCAAAACTGGAAAGAAGCTTTCTGAGAAACTTCTCTGTGTTCTGTTAATTGATCTCACAGAGTAACATCTTTCCCTTCAAGAAGCCTTTCGCTAAGGCTGTTCTTGTGGAATTGGCAAAGGGATATTTGGAAGCCCATAGAGGGCTCTGGTGAAAAAGGAAAAATCTTCCGTTCAAAACTGGAAAGAAGCTTTCTGAGAAACTGCTCTGTGTTCTCTTAATTCATCTCACAGTGTTACATCTTTCCCTTCAAGAAGCCTTTCGCTAAGGCTGTTCTTGTGGAATTGTCAAAGGGATATTTGGAAGCCCATAGAGGGCTGCGGTGTAAAATGAAATATCTTCCGTTGAAAACTGGAAAGAAGCTTTCTGAGAAACTGCTCTGTGTTCTGTTAATTCATCTCACAGAGTTACATCTTTCCCTTCAAGAAGCCTTTCGCTAAGGCAGTTCTTGTGGAATTGGCAAACGGATATTTGGAAGCCCATAGAGGGCTATGGTGAAAAAAGAAATAGCTTCCTTTCGAAACTGGAAAGAAGCTTTCAGAGAAACTACTCTGTGTTCTGTTAATTCATCTCACAGAGTTACATCTTTCCCTTCAAGAAGCCTTTCGCTAAGGCTGTTCTTGTGGAATTGGCAAAGGGATATTTGGAAGCCCATAGAGGGCTATGGTGAAAAAGGAAATATCTTCCGTTCAAAACTGGAAAGAACCTTTCTGAGAAGCTGCTCTGTGTTCTGTTAATTCATCTCACAGAGTTACATCTTTCCCTTCAAGAAGCCTTTCGCTAAGGCTGTTCTTGTGCAATTGGCAAAGGGATATTTGGAAGCCCGTAGAGGGCGATGGTGAAAAAGGAAATAAATTCCGTTCAAAACTGGAAAGAAGCTTTCTGAGAAACTGCTCTGTGTTCTGTTAATTCATCTCACAGAGTTACATCTTTCCCTTCAAGAAGCCTTTCGCTAAGGCTGTTCTTGTGGAATTGGCAAAGGGATATTTGGAAGCCCATAGAGGGCTATGGTGAAACAGGAAATATCTTCCGTTCAAAACTGGAAAAAAGCTTTCTGATAAACTGCTCTGTGTTCTGTTAATTCATCTCAGAGAGTTACATCTTTCCCTTCCACAAACCTTTCGCTAAAGGTGTTCTTGTGGAATTGGCAAAGGGATATTTGGAAGCCCATAGAGGGCTCCGGTGAAAAAGGAAATATCTTCCGTTCAAAACTGGAAAGAAGCTTTCTGAGAAACTGCTCTGTGTTCTGTTAATTCATCTCACAGAGTTACATCTTTCACTTCAAGAAGCCTTTCGCTAAGGCTGTTCTTGTGGAATTGGCAAAGGGATATTTGGAAGCCCATAGAGGGCTATGGTGAAACAGGAAATACTTCCGTTCGAAACTGGAAAGACGCTTTGTGAGAAACTGCTCTGTGTTCTGTTAATTCATCTCACAGAGTTACATCTTTCCCTTCAAGAAGCCTTTCGCTAAGGCTGTTCTTGTGGAATTGTCAAAGGGATATTTGGAAGCCCATAGAGGGCTATGGTGAAAAAGGAAATACCTTCCGTTCAAAACTGGAAAGAAGTTTTCTGAGAAACTGCTCTGTGTTCTGTAAATTCTTCTCACAGAGTTACCTCTTTCCCTTCAGGAAGCCTTTCGCTAAGGCTGTTCTTGTGGAATTGTCAAAGGGATATTTGGAAGCCCATAGAGGGCTATGGTGAAAAAGGAAATATCTTCCGTTCAAAACTGGAAAGAAGTTTTCTGAGAAACTGCTCTGTGTTCTGTAAATTCTTCTCACAGAGTTACCTCTTTCCCTTCAGGAAGCCTTTCGCTAAGACTGTTCTTGTGGAATTGGCAAAGGGATATTTGGAAGCCCATAGAGGGCTATGGTGAAAAAGGAAATATCTTCCGTTCCAAACAGGAAAGAAGCTTTCTGAGAAACTGCCTTGTGTTCTGTTAATTCACCTCACAGAGTTACATCTTTCCCTTCAAGAAGCCTTTGGCTAAGGCTGTTCTTTTGGAATTGGTAAAGGGCTATTTGGAAGCCCATAGAGGGCTACGGTGAAAAACGAAATATCTTCCGTTCAAAACGGGAAAGAAGCTTTCTGAAAAACTGCTCTGTGTTCTCTTAATTCATCTCACAGAGTTACATCTTTCCCTTCAAGAAGCCTTTCGCTAAGGCTGTTCTTGTGGAATTGTCAAAGGGATATTTGGAAGCCCATAGAGGGCTATGTTGTAAAATGAAATATCTTCCGTTCAAAACTGGAAAGAAGCTTTCTGAGAAACTGCTCTGTGTTCTGTTAATTCATCTCACAGAGTTACATCTTTCCCTTCAAGAAGACTTTCGCTAAGGCTCTTCTTTTGGAATTGGCAAAGGGATATTTGGAAGCCCATAGGGGGCTATGGTGAAAAAGTAAATATCTTCCGTTCGAAACTGGAAAGAAGCTTTCAGAGAAACTACTCTGTGTTCTGTTAATTCATCTCACAGAGTTACATCTTTCCCTTCAAGAAGCCTTTCGCTAAGGCAGTTCTTGTGGAATTGTCAAAGGGATATTTGGAAGCTCATAGAGGGCTATGGTGAAAAAGGAAATATCTTCCGTTCAAAACTGGAAAGAAGCTTTCTGAGAAGCTGCTCTGTGATCTGTTAATTCATCTCACAGAGTTACATCTTTCCCTTCAAGAAGCCTTTCGCTAAGGCTGTTCTTGTGGAATTGGCAAAGGGATATTTGGAAGCCCATAGAGGGCCATGGTGAAACAGGAAATATCTTCCGTTCAAAACTGGAAAGACGCTTTCTGAGAAACTCCTCTGCGTTCTGTTAATTCATCTCACAGAGTTACATCTTTCCCTTCAAGAAGCCTTTCGCTAAGGCTGTTCTTGTGGAATTGGCAAAGGGATATTTGGAAGCCCATAGAGGGCTATGGGGAAAAGGGAAATATCTTCCGATCAAAACTGGAAAGAAGCTTTCTGAGAAACTGCTCTGTGTTCTGTTAATTCATCTCACAGAGTAACATCTTTCCCTTCAAGAAGCCTTTCGCTAAGGCTGTTCTTGTGGAATTGGCAAAGGGATATTTGGAAGCCCATAGAGGGCTATGGTGAAAAAGGAAATATCTTCCGTTCAAAACTGGAAAGAAGCTTTCTGAGAAACTGCTCTGTGTTCTCTTAATTCATCTCACAGTGTTACATCTTTCCCTTCAAGAAGCCTTTCGCTAAGGCTGTTCTTGTGGAATTGTCAAAGGGATATTTGGAAGCCCATAGAGGGCTATGGTGAAACAGGAAATATATTCCGTTCAAAACTGGAAAGAAGCTTTCTGAGAAACTGCTCTGTGTTCTGTTAATTCATCTCACAGAGTAACATCTTTCCCTTCAAGAAGCATTTCGCTAAGGCTGTTCTTGTGGAATTGGCAAAGGGATATTTGGAAGCCCATAGAGGGCTCTGGTGAAAAAGGAAATATCTTCCGTTCAAAACTGGAAAGAAGCTTTCTGAGACACTGCTCTGTGTTCTCTTAATTCATCTCACAGAGTTACATCTTTCCCTTCAAGAAGCCTTTCGCTAAGGCTGTTCTTGTGGAATTGTCAAAGGGATATTTGGAAGCCCATAGAGGGCTATGGTGAAAAATGAAATATCTTCCGTTCAAAACTGGAAAGAAGCTTTCTGAGAAACTGCTCTGTGTTCTGTTAATTCATCTCACAGAGTAACATCTTTCCCTTCAAGAAGCCTTTCCCTAAGGCAGTTCATGTGGAATTGGCAAACGGATATTTGGAAGCCCATAGAGGGCTATGGTGAAAAAAGAAATATCTTCCGTTCGAAACTGGAAAGAAGCTTTCAGAGAAACTACTCTGTGTTCTGCTAATTCATCTCACAGAGTTACATCTTTCCCTTCAAGAAGCCTTTCGCTAAGGCTGTTGTTGTGGAAATGGCAAAGGGATATTTGGAAGCCCATAGAGGGCTATGGTGAAAAAGGAAATATCTTCCGTTCAAAACTGGAAAGAAGCTTTCTGAGAAACTGCTCTGTGTTCTGTTAATTCATCTCACAGAGTTACATCTTTCCCTTCAAGAAGCCTTTCGCTAAGGCTGTTCTTGTGGAATTAGCAAAGGGATATTTGGAAGCCCATAGAGGGCTATGGTGAAAAAGGAAATATCTTCCGTTCGAAACTGGAAAGACGCTTTCAGAGAAACTACTCTGTGTTCTGTTAATTCATCTCACAGAGTTACATCTTTCCCTTCAAGAAGCCTTTCGCTAAGGCTGTTCTTGTGGAATTGTCAAAGGGATATTTGGAAGCCCATAGAGGGCTATGGTGAAAAAGGAAATATCTTCCGTTCAAAACTGGAAAGAAGGTTTCTCAGAAGCTGCTCTGTGTTCTGTTAATTCATCTCACAGAGTTACATCTTTCCCTTCAAGAAGCCTTTCGCTAAGGCTGTTCTTGTGGAATTGGCAAAGGGATATTTGGAAGCCCATAGAGGGCGATGGTGATACAGGAAATATCTTCCGTTTAAAACTGGAAAGAAGCTTTCTGAGAAACTCCTCTGCGTTCTGTTAATTCATCTCACAGAGTTACATCTTTCCCTTCAAGAAGCCTTTCGCTAAGGCTGTTCTTGTGGAATTGGCAAAGGGATATTTGGAATCCCATAGAGGGCTATGGTGAAACAGGAAATATCTTCCGGTCAAAATTGGAAAGAAGCTTTCTGAGATACTCCTCTGCGTTCTGTTAATTCATCTCACAGAGTTACATCTTTCCCTTCAAGAAGCCTTTCGCTAAGGCAGTTCTTGTGGAATTGGCAAAGGGATATTTCGAAGCCCATAGAGGACTATGGTGAAAAAGGAAATATCTTCCGTTCAAAACTGGAAAGAAGCTTTCTGAGAAACTGCTCTGTGTTCTGTTAATTCATCTCACAGAGTAACATCTTTCCCTTCAAGAAGCCTTTCGCTAAGGCTGTTCTTGTGGAATTGGCAAAGGGATATTTGGAAGCCCATAGAGGGCTATGGTGAAACAGGAAATATCTTCCGTTCAAAACTGGAAAGAAGCTTTCTGAGAAACTGCTCTGTGTTCTGTTAATTCATCTCACAGAGTTACATCTTTCCCTTCAAGAAGCCTTTCGCTAAGGCTGTTCTTGTGGAATTGGCAAAGGGATATTTGGAAGCCCATAGAGGGCTCTGGTGAAAAAGGAAAAATCTTCCGTTCAAAACTGGAAAGAAGCTTTCTGAGAAACTGCTCTGTGTTCTCTTAATTCATCTCACAGTGTTACATCTTTCCCTTCAAGAAGCCTTTCGCTAAGGCTGTTCTTGTGGAATTGTCAAAGGGATATTTGGAAGCCCATAGAGGGCTACGGTGAAAAATGAAATATCTTCCGTTCAAAACTGGAAAGAAGCTTTCTGAGAAACTGCTCTGTGTTCTGTTAATTCATCTCACAGAGTTACATCTTTCCCTTCAAGAAGCCTTTCTCTAAGGCAGTTCTTGTGGAATTGGCAAACGGATATTTGGAAGCCCGTAGAGGGCTATGGTGAAAAAAGAAATATCTTCCTTTCGAAACTGGAAAGAAGCTTTCAGAGAAACTACTCTGTGTTCTGTTAATTCATCTCGCAGAGTTACATCTTTCCCTTCAAGAAGCCTTTCGCTAAGGCTGTTCTTGTGGAATTGGCAAAGGGATATTTGGAAGCCCTTAGAGGGCTATGGTGAAAAAGGAAATATCTTCCGTTCAAAACTGGAAAGAAGCTTTCTGAGAAACTGCTCTGTGTTCTGTTAATTCATCTCACAGAGTTACATCTTTCCCTTCAAGAAGCCTTTCGCTAAGGCTGTTCTTGTGGAATTGGCAAAGGGATATTTGGAACCCCATAGAGGGCTATGGTGAAAAAGGAAATATCTTCCGTTCGAAACTGGAAAGACGCTTTCAGAGAAACTACTCTGTGTTCTGTTAATTCATCTCACAGAGTTACATCTTTCCCTTCAAGAAGCCTTTCGCTAAGGCTGTTCTTGTGGAATTGTCAAAGGGATATTTGGAAGCCCTTAGAGGGCTATGGTGAAAAAGGAAATATCTTCCGTTCAAAACTGGAAAGAACCTTTCTGAGAAGCTGCTCTGTGTTCTGTTAATTCATCTCACAGAGTTACATCTTTCCCTTCAAGAAGCCTTTCGCTAACGCTGTTCTTGTGGAATTGGCAAAGGGATATTTGGAATCCCATAGAGGGCTATGGTGAAAAAGGAAATATCTTCCGTTCAAAACTGGAAAGAAGCTTTCTGAGAAACTGCTCTGTGTTCTGTTAATTCATCTCACAGAGTTACATATTTCCCTTCAAGAAACCTTTCGCTAAGGCTGTTCTTGTGGAATTGGCAAAGGGATATTTGGAAGCCCATAGAGGGCTATGGTGAAACAGGAAATACTTCCGTTCGAAACTGGAAAGACGCTTTCTGAGAAACTGCTCTGTGTTCTGTTAATTCATCTAACAGAGTTACATCTTTCCCTTCAAGAAGCCTTTCGCTAAGGCTGTTCTTCTGGAATTGGCAAAGGGATATTTGGAAGCCCATAGAGGGCTATGGTGAAAAAGGAAATATCTTCCGTTCAAAATTGGAAAGAAGCTTTCTGAGAAACTGCTCTGTGTTCTGTTAATTCATCTCACAGAGTTACATCTTTCCCTTCAAGAAGCCTTTCGCTAAGGCTGTTCTTGTGGAATTGGTAAAGGGATATTTGGAATCCCATAGAGGGCTATGGTGAAACAGGAAATACTTCCGTTCAAAACTGAAAAAAGCTTTCTGAGAAACTGCTCTGTGTTCTCTTAATTCATCTCACAGAGTTACATCTTTCCCTTCAAGAAGCCTTTCGCTAAGGCTGTTCTTGTGGAATTGGCAAAGGGATATTTGGAAGCCCATGGAGGGTTATGGTGAAACAGGAAATACTTCCGTTCGAAACTGGAAAGAAGCTTTCTGAGAAACTGCTCTGTGTTCTGTTAATTCATCTCACAGAGTTACATCTTTCCCTTCAAGAAGCCTTTCGCTAAGGCTGTTCTTGTGGAATTGGCAAAGGGATATATGGAAGCCCATAGAGGGCTATGGTGAAACAGGAAATATCTTCCGTTCAAAACTGGAAAGAAGCTTTCCTAGAAACTGCTCTGTGTTCTGTTAATTCATCTAACAGAGTTACATCTTTCCCTTCAGGAAACCTTTCGATAAAGCCGTTGTTGTGGCATTGGCAAAGGGATATTTGGAAGCCCATAGAGGGCTATGGTGAAAAAGGAAATATCATCCGTTCCAAACTGGAAGGAAGCTTTCTGAGAAACTGCTCTGTGTTCTGTAAATTCTTCTCACAGAGTTACATCTTTCCCTTCAGGAAGCCTTTCGCTAAGGCTGTTCTTGTGGAATTGGCAAGGGATATTTGGAAGCCCATAGAGGGCTATGGTGAAAAAGGAAATATATTCCGTTCAAAACTGGAAAGAAGCTTTCTGAGAAACTGCCCTGTGTTCTGGTAATTCACCTCACAGAGTTACATGTTTCCCTTCAAGAAGCATTTCGCTAAGGCTGTTCTTGTGGAATTGGTAAAGGGATATTTGGAAGCCCATAGAGGGCTATGGTGAAAAACGAAATATCTTCCGTTCAAAACGGGAAAGAAGCTTTCTGAGAAACTGCTCAGTGTTCTCTTAATTCATCTCACACAGTTACATCTTTCCCTTCAAGAAGCCTTTCGCTAAGGCTGTTCTTGTGGAATTGTCAAAGGGATATTTGGAAGCCCATAGAGGGCTATGTTGTAAAATGAAATATCTTCCGTTCAAAACTGGAAAGAAGGTTTCTGAGAAACTGCTCTGTGTTCTTTTAATTCATCTCACAGAGTTACATCTTTCCCTTCAAGAAGCCTTTCGCTAAGGCTGTTCTTGTGGAATTGGCAAAGGGATATTTGGAAGCCCATAGAGGGCTATGGTGAAAAAGGAAATATCTTCCGTTCAAAATTGGAAAGAAGCTTTCTGAGAAACTGCTCTGTGTTCTGTTAATTCATCTCACAGAGTTACATCTTTCCCTTCAAGAAGCCTTTCGCTAAGGCTGTTCTTGTGGAATTGGCAAAGGGATATTTGGAAGCCCATAGAGGGCTATGGTGAAAAAGGAAATACCTTCCGTTCAAAACTGGAAAGAAGCTTTCTGAGAAACTGCTCTTTGTTCTGTTAATTCATCTCACAGAATAACATCTTTCCCTTCAAGAAGCCTTTCGCTAAGGCTGTTCTTGTGGAATTGGCAAAGGGATATTTGGAAGCCCATAGAGGGCTATGGTGAAACAGGAAATATCTTCCGTTCAAAACTGGAAAGAAGCTTTCTGAGAAACTGCTCTGTGTTCTCTTAATTCATCTCACAGAGTTACATCTTTCCCTTCAAGAAGCATTTCGCTAAGGCTGTTCTTGTGGAATTGGCAAAGGGATATTTGGAAGCCCATAGAGGGCTATGGTGAAAAAGGAAATATCTTCCGTTCGAAACTGGAAAGACGCTTTCAGAGAAACTACTCTGTGTTCTGTTAATTCATCTCACAGAGTTACATCTTTCCCTTCAAGAAGCCTTTCGCTAAGGCTGTTCTTGTGGAATTGTCAAAGGGATATTTGGAAGCCCATAGAGGGCTATGGTGAAAAAGGAAATATCTTCCGTTCAAAACTGGAAAGAAGCTTTCTGAGAAGCTGCTCTGTGTTCTGTTAATTCATCTCACAGAGTTACATCTTTCCCTTCAAGAAGCCTTTCGCTAAGGCTGTTCTTGTGGAATTGGCAAAGGGATATTTGGAAGCCCATAGAGGGCGATGGTGAAACAGGAAATATCTTCCGGTCAAAATTGGAAAGAAGCTTTCTGAGAATCTCCTCTGCGTTCTGTTAATTCATCTCACAGAGTTACATCTTTCACTTCAAGAAGCCTTTCGCTAAGGCTGTTCTTGTGGAATTGGCAAAGGGATATTTGGAAGCCCATAGAGGGCTATGGTGAAACAGGAAATATCTTCCGTTCAAAACTGGAAAGAAGCTTTCTGAGAAACTGCTCTGTGTTCTGTTAATTCATCTCACAGAGTAACATCTTTCCCTTCAAGAAGCCTTTCGCTGAGGCTGTTCTTGTGGAATTGGCAAAGGGATATTTAGAAGCCCGTAGAGGGCTATGGTGAAAAAGGAAATATCTTCCGTTCAAAACTGGAAAGAAGCTTTCTGAGAAACTGCTCTGTGTTCTGTTAATTCATCTCACAGAATTACATCTTTCCCTTCAAGAAGCCTTTCGCTAAGGCTGTTCTTGTGGAATTGGCAAAGGGATATTTGGAAGCCCATAGAGGGCTCTGGTGAAAAAGGAAATATCTTCCGTTCAAAACTGGAAAGAAGCTTTCTGAGACACTGCTCTGTCTTCTCTTAATTCATCTCACAGAGTTACATCTTTCCCTTCAAGAAGCCTTTCGCTAAGGCTGTTCTTGTGGAATTGTCAAAGGGATATTTGGAAGCCCATAGAGGGCTATGGTGAAAAATGAAATATCTTCCGTTCAAAACTGGAAAGAAGCTTTCTGAGAAACTGCTCTGTGTTCTGTTAATTCATCTCACAGAGTTACATCTTTCCCTTCAAGAAGCCTTTCCCTAAGGCAGTTCATGTGGAATTGGCAAACGGATATTTGGAAGCCCATAGAGGGCTATGGTGAAAAAAGAAATATCTTCCGTTCGAAACTGGAAAGAAGCTTTCAGAGAAACTACTCTGTGTTCTGCTAATTCATCTCACAGAGTTACATCTTTCCCTTCAAGAAGCCTTTCGCTAAGGCTGTTGTTGTGGAAATGGCAAAGGGATATTTGGAAGCCCATAGAGGGCTATGGTGAAAAAGGAAATATCTTCCGTTCAAAAGTGGAAAGAAGCTTTCTGAGAAACTGCTCTGTGTTCTGTGAATTCATCTCACAGAGTTACATCTTTCCCTTCAAGAAGCCTTTCGCTAAGGCTGTTCTTGTGGAATTAGCAAAGGGATATTTGGAAGCCCATAGAGGGCTATGGTGAAAAAGGAAATATCTTCCGTTCGAAACTGGAAAGACGCTTTCAGAGAAACTACTCTGTGTTCTGTTAATTCATCTCACAGAGTTACATCTTTCCCTTCAAGAAGCCTTTCGCTAAGGCTGTTCTTGTGGAATTGTCAAAGGGATATTTGGAAGCCCATAGAGGGCTATGGTGAAAAAGGAAATATCTTCCGTTCAAAACTGGAAAGAAGCTTTCTCAGAAGCTGCTCTGTGTTCTGTTAATTCATCTCACAGAGTTACATCTTTCCCTTCAAGAAGCCTTTCCCTAAGGCTGTTCTTGTGGAATTGGCAAAGGGATATTTGGAAGCCCATAGAGGGCGATGGTGATACAGGAAATATCTTCCGTTTAAAACTGGAAAGAAGCTTTCTGAGAAACTCCTCTGCGTTCTGTTAATTCATCTCACAGAGTTACATCTTTCCCTTCAAGAAGCCTTTCGCTAAGGCTGTTCTTGTGGAATTGGCAAAGGGATATTTGGAATCCCATAGAGGGCTATGGTGAAAAAGGAAATATCTTCCGTTCAAAACTGGAAAGAAGCTTTCTGAGAAACTGCTCTGTGTTCTGTTAATTCATCTCACAGAGTAACATCTTTCCCTTCAAGAAGCCTTTCGCTAAGGCTGTTCTTGTGGAATTGGCAAAGGGATATTTGGAAGCCCGTAGAGGGCTATGTTGAAAAAGGAAATATATTCCGTTCAAAACTGGAAAGAAGCTTTCTGAGAAACTGCTCTGTGTTCTGTTAATTCATCTCACAGAGTTACATCTTTCCCTTCAAGAAGCCTTTCGCTAAGGCTGTTCTTGTGGAATTGGCAAAGGGATATTTGGAAGCCCATAGAGGGCTATGGTGAAAAAGGAAATATCTTCCGTTCAAAACTGGAAAGAAGCTTTCTGAGAAACTGCTCTGTGTTCTGTTAATTCATCTCACAGAGTTACATCTTTCCCTTCCACAAAACTTTCGCTAAAGCTGTTCTTGTGGAATTGGCAAAGGGATATTTGGAAGCCCATAGAGGGCTATGGTGAAACAGGAAATATCTTCCGTTCAAAACTGGAAAGAAGCTTTCTGAGAAACTGCTCTGTGTTCTCTTAATTCATCTCACAGAGTTACATCTTTCCCTTCAAGAAGCCTTTCGATAAAGCTGTTGTTGTGGCATTGGCAAAGGGATATTTGGAAGCCCTTAGAGGGCTATGGTGAAAAAGGAAATATCATCCGTTCCAAACTGGAAGGAAGCTTTCTGAGAAACTGCTCTGTGTTCTGTTAATTCATCTCACAGAGTTACATCTTTCCCTTCAAGAAGCCTTTCGCTAAGGCTGTTCTTTTGGAATTGGCAAAGAGATATTTGGAAGCCTATAGAGGGCTGTGGTGTAACAGGAAATATCTTCCGTTCAAAACTGGAAAGAAGGTTTCTGAGAAACTGCTCTGTGTTCAGTTAATTCATTTCACAGAGTTACATCTTTCACTTCAAGAAGCCTTTCGCTAAGGCTGTTCTTGTGGAATTGGCAAAGGGATATTTGGAAGCCCATAGAGGGCTATGGTGAAAAAGGAAATATCTTCCGTTCAAAACTGGAAAGAAGCTTTCTGAGAAACTGCTCTGTGTTCTGTTAATTCATCTCACAGAGTTACATCTTTCCCTTCAAGAAGCCTTTCTCTAAGGCTGTTCTTGTGGAATTGGCAAAGGGATATTTGGAAGCCCATAGAGGGCTATGGTGAAACAGGAAATATCTTCCGGTCAAAATTGGAAAGAAGCTTTCTGAGATACTCCTCTGCGTTCTGTTAATTCATCTCACAGAGTTACATCTTTCCCTTCAAGAAGCCTTTCGCTAAGGCAGTTCTTGTGGAATTGGCAAAGGGATATTTCGAAGCCCATAGAGGACTATGGTGAAAAAGGAAATATCTTCCGTTCAAAACTGGAAAGAACCTTTCTGAGAAGCTGCTCTGTGTTCTGTTAATTCATCTCACAGAGTTACATCTTTCCCTTCAAGAAGCCTTTCGCTAACGCTGTTCTTGTGGAATTGGCAAAGGGATATTTGGAATCCCATAGAGGGCTATGGTGAAAAAGGAAATAACTTCCGTTCAAAACTGGAAAGAAGCTTTCTGAGAAACTGCTCTGTGTTCTGTTAATTCATCTCACAGAGTTACATCTTTCCCTTCAAGAAACCTTTCGCTAAGGCTGTTCTTGTGGAATTGGCAAAGGGATATTTGGAAGCCCATAGAGGGCTATGGTGAAACAGGAAATACTTCCGTTCGAAACTGGAAAGACGCTTTCTGAGAAACTGCTCTGTGTTCTGTTAATTCATCTAACAGAGTTACATCTTTCCCTTCAAGAAGCCTTTCGCTAAGGCTGTTCTTCTGGAATTGGCAAAGGGATATTTGGAAGCCCATAGAGGGCTATGGTGAAAAAGGAAATATCTTCCGTTCAAAATTGGAAAGAAGTTTTCTGAGAAACTGCTCTGTGTTCTGTTAATTCATCTCACAGAGTTACATCTTTCCCTTCAAGAAGCCTTTCGCTAAGGCTGTTCTTGTGGAATTGGTAAAGGGATATTTGGAATCCCATAGAGGGCTATGGTGAAACAGGAAATACTTCCGTTCAAAACTGAAAAAAGCTTTCTGAGAAACTGCTCTGTGTTCTCTTAATTCATCTCACAGAGTTACATCTTTCCCTTCAAGAAGCCTTTCGCTAAGGCTGTTCTTGTGGAATTGGCAAAGGGATATTTGGAAGCCCATGGAGGGCTATGGTGAAACAGGAAATACTTCCGTTCGAAACTGGAAAGAAGCTTTCTGAGAAACTGCTCTGTGTTCTGTTAATTCATCTCACAGAGTTACATCTTTCCCTTCAAGAAGCCTTTCGCTAAGGCTGTTCTTGTGGAATTGGCAAAGGGATATATGGAAGCCCATAGAGGGCTATGGTGAAACAGGAAATATCTTCCGTTCAAAACTGGAAAGAAGCTTTCCTAGAAACTGCTCTGTGTTCTGTTAATTCATCTAACAGAGTTACATCTTTCCCTTCAGGAAACCTTTCGATAAAGCCGTTGTTGTGGCATTGGCAAAGGGATATTTGGAAGCCCATAGAGGGCTATGGTGAAAAAGGAAATATCATCCGTTCCAAACTGGAAGGAAGCTTTCTGAGAAACTGCTCTGTGTTCTGTAAATTCTTCTCACAGAGTTACATCTTTCCCTTCAGGAAGCCTTTCGCTAAGGCTGTTCTTGTGGAATTGGCAAGTTATATTTGGAAGCCCATAGAGGGCTATGGTGAAAAAGGAAATATATTCCGTTCAAAACTAGAAAGAAGCTTTCTGAGAAACTGCCCTGTGTTCTGTTAATTCACCTCACAGAGTTACATGTTTCCCTTCAAGAAGCATTTCGCTAACGCTGTTCTTGTGGAATTGGTAAAGGGATATTTGGAAGCCCATAGAGGGCTATGGTGAAAAACGAAATATCTTCCGTTCAAAACGGGAAAGAAGCTTTCTGAGAAACTGCTCAGTGTTCTCTTAATTCATCTCACACAGTTACATCTTTCCCTTCAAGAAGCCTTTCGCTAAGGCTGTTCTTGTGGAATTGTCAAAGGGATATTTGGAAGCCCATAGAGGGCTATGTTGTAAAATGAAATATCTTCCGTTCAAAACTGGAAAGAAGGTTTCTGAGAAACTGCTCTGTGTTCTTTTAATTCATCTCACAGAGTTACATCTTTCCCTTCAAGAAGCCTTTCGCTAAGGCTGTTCTTGTGGAATTGGCAAAGGGATATTTGGAAGCCCATAGAGGGCTATGGTGAAAAAGGAAATATCTTCCGTTCAAAATTGGAAAGAAGCTTTCTGAGAAACTGCTCTGTGTTCTGTTAATTCATCTCACAGAGTTACATCTTTCCCTTCCACAAACCTTTCGCTAAAGCTGTTCTTGTGG
The DNA here is from genome assembly GCF_047675955.1 of Chlorocebus sabaeus. Lineage (NCBI taxonomy): Eukaryota > Metazoa > Chordata > Mammalia > Primates > Cercopithecidae > Chlorocebus > Chlorocebus sabaeus. The sequence goes on along the minus strand of NC_132905.1, from coordinate 45,128,863 downwards.
AATTGGCAAAGGGATATTTGGAAGCCCATAGAGGGCTATGGTGAAAAAGGAAATATCTTCTTTTCAAAACTGGAAAGAAGCTTTCTGAGAAACTGCTCTGTGTTCTGTTAATTCATCTCACAGAGTTACATCTTTCCCTTCAAGAAGCCTTTCGCAAAGGCTGTTCTTGTGGAATTGGCAAAGGGACATTTGGAAGCCCATAGAAGGCTATGGTGAAAAAGGAAATATCTTCCGTTCAAAACTGGAAAGAAGCTTTCAGAGAAGCTACTCTGTGTTCTGTTAATTCATCTCACAGAGTTACATCTTTCCCTTCAAGAAGCCTTTCGCTAAGGCTGTTCTTGTGGAATTGGCAAAGGAATATTTGGAAGCCCATAGAGGGCTATGGTGAAAAAGGAAATACCTTCCGTTCAAAACTGGAAAGAAGCTTTCTGAGAAACTGCTCTGTGTTCTGTTAATTCATCTCACAGAATAACATCTTTCCCTTCAAGAAGCCTTTCGCTAAGGCTGTTCTTGTGGAATTGGCAAAGGGATATTTGGAAGCCCATAGAGGGCTATGGTGAAACAGGAAATATCTTCCGTTCAAAACTGGAAAGAAGCTTTCTGAGAAACTGCTCTGTGTTCTCTTAATTCATCTCACAGAGTTACATCTTTCCCTTCAAGAAGCATTTCGCTAAGGCTGTTCTTGTGGAATTGGCAAAGGGATATTTGGAAGCCCATAGAGGGCTATGGTGAAAAAGGAAATATCTTCCGTTCGAAACTGGAAAGACGCTTTCAGAGAAACTACTCTGTGTTCTGTTAATTCATCTCACAGAGTTACATCTTTCCCTTCAAGAAGCCTTTCGCTAAGGCTGTTCTTGTGGAATTGTCAAAGGGATATTTGGAAGCCCATAGAGGGCTATGGTGAAAAAGGAAATATCTTCCGTTCAAAACTGGAAAGAAGCTTTCTGAGAAGCTGCTCTGTGTTCTGTTAATTCATCTCACAGAGTTACATCTTTCCCTTCAAGAAGCCTTTCGCTAAGGCTGTTCTTGTGGAATTGGCAAAGGGATATTTGGAAGCCCATAGAGGGCGATGGTGAAACAGGAAATATCTTCCGGTCAAAATTGGAAAGAAGCTTTCTGAGAATCTCCTCTGCGTTCTGTTAATTCATCTCACAGAGTTACATCTTTCACTTCAAGAAGCCTTTCGCTAAGGCTGTTCTTGTGGAATTGGCAAAGGGATATTTGGAAGCCCATAGAGGGCTATGGTGAAACAGGAAATATCTTCCGTTCAAAACTGGAAAGAAGCTTTCTGAGAAACTGCTCTGTGTTCTGTTAATTCATCTCACAGAGTAACATCTTTCCCTTCAAGAAGCCTTTCGCTGAGGCTGTTCTTGTGGAATTGGCAAAGGGATATTTAGAAGCCCGTAGAGGGCTATGGTGAAAAAGGAAATATCTTCCGTTCAAAACTGGAAAGAAGCTTTCTGAGAAACTGCTCTGTGTTCTGTTAATTCATCTCACAGAATTACATCTTTCCCTTCAAGAAGCCTTTCGCTAAGGCTGTTCTTCTGGAATTGGCAAAGGGATATTTGGAAGCCCATAGAAGGCTATGGTGAAAAAGGAAATATCTTCCGTTCAAAATTGGAAAGAAGCTTTCTGAGAAACTGCTCTGTGTTCTGTTAATTCATCTCACAGAGTTACATCTTTCCCTTCAAGAAGCCTTTCCCTAAGGCTGTTCTTGTGGAATTGGTAAAGGGATATTTGGAATCCCATAGAGGGCTATGGTGAAACAGGAAATACTTCCGTTCAAAACTGAAAAAAGCTTTCTGAGAAACTGCTCTGTGTTCTCTTAATTCATCTCACAGTGTTACATCTTTCCCTTCAAGAAGCCTTTCGCTAAGGCTGTTCTTGTGGAATTGGCAAAGGGATATTTGGAAGCCCATGGAGGGCTATGGTGAAACAGGAAATACTTCCGTTCGAAACTGGAAAGAAGCTTTCTGAGAAACTGCTCTGTGTTCTGTTAATTCATCTCACAGAGTTACATCTTTCCCTTCAAGAAGCCTTTCGCTAAGGCTGTTCTTGTGGAATTGGCAAAGGGATATTTGGAAGCCCATAGAGGGCTATGGTGAAACAGGAAATATCTTCCGTTCAAAACTGGAAAGAAGCTTTCCTAGAAACTGCTCTGTGTTCTGTTAATTCATCTAACAGAGTTACATCTTTCCCTTCAGGAAACCTTTCGATAAAGCCGTTGTTGTGGCATTGGCAAAGGGATATTTGGAAGCCCATAGAGGGCTATGGTGAAAAAGGAAATATCATCCGTTCCAAACTGGAAGGAAGCTTTCTGAGAAACTGCTCTGTGTTCTGTTAATTCATCTCACACCGTTACATCTTTCCCTTCAAGAAGCCTTTGGCTAAGGCTGTTCTTTTGGAATTGGAAAAGAGATATTTGGAAGCCTATAGAGGGCTATGGTGTAACAGGAAATATCTTCCGTTCAAAACTGGAAAGAAGGTTTCTGAGAAACTGCTCTGTGTTCTGTTAATTCATCTCACAGAGTTACATCTTTCACTTCAAGAAGCCTTTCGCTAAGGCTGTTCTTGTGGAATTGGCAAAGGGATATTTGGAAGCCCATAGAGGGCTATGGTGAAAAAGGAAATATCTTCCGTTCAAAACTGGAAAGAAGCTTTCTGAGAAACTGCTTTGTGTTCTGTTAATTCATCTCACAGAGTTACATCTTTCCCTTTAAGAAGCCTTTCGCTAAGGCTGTTCTTGTGGAATTGGCAAAAGGACATTTGGAAGCCCATAGAGGGCTATGGTGAAAAAAGAAATATCTTCCGTTCAAAACTGGAAAGAAGATTTCTGAGAAACTGCTCTGTGTTCTGTAAATTCTTCTCACAGAGTTACATCTTTCCCTTCAGGAAGCCTTTCGCTAAGGCTGTTCTTGTGGAATTGGCAAGGGATATTTGGAAGCCCATAGAGGGCTATGGTGAAAAAGGAAATATCTTCCGTTCCAAACTGGAAAGAAGCTTTCTGAGAAACTGCCCTGTGTTCTGTTAATTCACCTCACAGAGTTACATCTTTCCCTTCAAGAAGCCTTTCGCTAAGGCTGTTCTTGTGGAATTGGCAAAGGGATATTTGGAAGCCCATAGAGGGTTATGGTGAAAAAGGAAATATCTTCCCTTCAAAACGGGAAAGAAGCTTTCTGAGAAACTGCTCAGTGTTCTCTTATTTCATCTCACAGAGTTACATCTTCCCCTTCAAGAAGCCTTTCGCTAAGGCTGTTCTTGTGGAATTGGCAAAGGGATATTTGGAAGCCCATAGAGGGCTATGGTGAAAAAGGAAATATCTTCCGTTCAAAACTGGAAAGAAGCTTTCTGAGAAACTGCTCTGTGTTCTGTTAATTCATCTCACAGAGTTACATCTTTCCCTTCCACAAACCTTTCGCTAAAGCTGTTCTTGTGGAATTGGCAAAGGGATATTTGGAAGCCCATAGAGGGCTATGGTGAAAAAGGAAATATCTTCCTTTCAAAACTGGAAAGAAGCTTTCTGAGAAACTGCTCTGTGTTCTGTTAATTCATCTCACAGAGTTACATCTTTCCCTTAAAGAAGCCTTTCGCAAAGGCTGTTCTTGTGGAATTGGCAAAGGGATATTTGGAAGCCCATAGAGGGCTATGGTGAAAAAGGAAATATCTTCCGTTCAAAACTGGAAAGATGCTTTCAGAGAAACTACTCTGTGTTCTGTTAATTCATCTCACAGTTACATCTTTCCCTTCAAGAAGCCTTTCGCTAAGGCTGTTCTTGTGGAATTTGCAAAGGGATATTTGGAAGCCCATAGAGGGCTATGGTGAAAAAGGAAATATCTTCCGTTCAAAACTGGAAAGAAGCTTTCTGAGAAACTGCTCTGTGTTCTGTTAATTCATCTCACAGAGTTACATCTTTCCCTTCAAGAAACCTTTCGCTAAGGCTGTTCTTGTGGAATTGGCAAAGGGATATTTGGAAGCCCATAGAGGGCTATGGTGAAACAGGAAATACTTCCGTTCGAAACTGGAAAGACGCCTTCTGAGAAACTGCACTGTGTTCTGTTAATTCATATAACAGAGTTACATCTTTCCCTTCAAGAAGCCTTTCGCTAAGGCTGTTCTTCTGGAATTGGCAAAGGGATATTTGGAAGCCCATAGAGGGCTATGGTGAAACAGGAAATATCTTCCGGTCAAAATTGGGAAGAAGCTTTCTGAGAAACTGCTCTGTGTTCTGTTAATTCATCTAACAGAGTTACATCTTTCCCTTCAGGAAACCTTTCGATAAAGCCGTTGTTGTGGCATTGGCAAAGGGATATTTGGAAGCCCATAGAGGGCTATGGTGAAAAAGGAAATATCATCCGTTCCAAACTGGAAGGAAGCTTTCTGAGAAACTGCTCTGTGTTCTGTAAATTCTTCTCACAGAGTTACATCTTTCCCTTCAGGAAGCCTTTCGCTAAGGCTGTTCTTGTGGAATTGGCAAGGGATATTTGGAAGCCCATAGAGGGCTATGGTGAAAAAGGAAATATATTCCGTTCAAAACTAGAAAGAAGCTTTCTGAGAAACTGCCCTGTGTTCTGTTAATTCACCTCACAGAGTTACATGTTTCCCTTCAAGAAGCATTTCGCTAACGCTGTTCTTGTGGAATTGGTAAAGGGATATTTGGAAGCCCATAGAGGGCTATGGTGAAAAACGAAATATCTTCCGTTCAAAACGGGAAAGAAGCTTTCTGAGAAACTGCTCAGTGTTCTCTTAATTCATCTCACACAGTTACATCTTTCCCTTCAAGAAGCCTTTCGCTAAGGCTGTTCTTGTGGAATTGTCAAAGGGATATTTGGAAGCCCATAGAGGGCTATGTTGTAAAATGAAATATCTTCCGTTCAAAACTGGAAAGAAGGTTTCTGAGAAACTGCTCTGTGTTCTTTTAATTCATCTCACAGAGTTACATCTTTCCCTTCAAGAAGCCTTTCGCTAAGGCTGTTCTTGTGGAATTGGCAAAGGGATATTTGGAAGCCCATAGAGGGCTATGGTGAAAAAGGAAATATCTTCCGTTCAAAATTGGAAAGAAGCTTTCTGAGAAACTGCTCTGTGTTCTGTTAATTCATATCACAGAGTTACATCTTTCCCTTCCACAAACCTTTCGCTAAAGCTGTTCTTGTGGAATTGGCAAAGGGATATTTGGAAGCCCATAGAGGGCTATGGTGAAAAAGGAAATATCTTCTTTTCAAAACTGGAAAGAAGCTTTCTGAGAAACTGCTCTGTGTTCTGTTAATTCATCTCACAGAGTTACATCTTTCCCTTCAAGAAGCCTTTCGCAAAGGCTGTTCTTGTGGAATTGGCAAAGGGACATTTGGAAGCCCATAGAAGGCTATGGTGAAAAAGGAAATATCTTCCGTTCAAAACTGGAAAGAAGCTTTCAGAGAAACTACTCTGTGTTCTGTTAATTCATCTCACAGAGTTACATCTTTCCCTTCAAGAAGCCTTTCGCTAAGGCTGTTCTTGTGGAATTGGCAAAGGGATATTTGGAAGCCCATAGAGGGCTATGGTGAAAAAGGAAATACCTTCCGTTCAAAACTGGAAAGAAGCTTTCTGAGAAACTGCTCTGTGTTCTGTTAATTCATCTCACAGAATAACATCTTTCCCTTCAAGAAGCCTTTCGCTAAGGCTGTTCTTGTGGAATTGGCAAAGGGATATTTGGAAGCCCATAGAGGGCTATGGTGAAACAGGAAATATCTTCCGTTCAAAACTGGAAAGAAGCTTTCTGAGAAACTGCTCTGTGTTCTCTTAATTCATCTCACAGAGTTACATCTTTCCCTTCAAGAAGCATTTCGCTAAGGCTGTTCTTGTGGAATTGGCAAAGGGATATTTGGAAGCCCATAGAGGACTATGGTGAAAAAGGAAATATCTTCCGTTCGAAACTGGAAAGACGCTTTCAGAGAAACTACTCTGTGTTCTGTTAATTCATCTCACAGAGTTACATCTTTCCCTTCAAGAAGCCTTTCGCTAAGGCTGTTCTTGTGGAATTGTCAAAGGGATATTTGGAAGCCCATAGAGGGCTATGGTGAAAAAGGAAATATCTTCCGTTCAAAACTGGAAAGAAGCTTTCTGAGAAGCTGCTCTGTGTTCTGTTAATTCATCTCACAGAGTTACATCTTTCCCTTCAAGAAGCCTTTCGCTAAGGCTGTTCTTGTGGAATTGGCAAAGGGATATTTGGAAGCCCATAGAGGGCGATGGTGAAACAGGAAATATCTTCCGGTCAAAATTGGAAAGAAGCTTTCTGAGAATCTCCTCTGCGTTCTGTTAATTCATCTCACAGAGTTACATCTTTCACTTCAAGAAGCCTTTCGCTAAGGCTGTTCTTGTGGAATTGGCAAAGGGATATTTGGAAGCCCATAGAGGGCTATGGTGAAACAGGAAATATCTTCCGTTCAAAACTGGAAAGAAGCTTTCTGAGAAACTGCTCTGTGTTCTGTTAATTCATCTCACAGAGTAACATCTTTCCCTTCAAGAAGCCTTTCGCTGAGGCTGTTCTTGTGGAATTGGCAAAGGGATATTTAGAAACCCGTAGAGGGCTATGGTGAAAAAGGAAATATCTTCCGTTCAAAACTGGAAGGAAGCTTTCTGAGAAACTGCTCTGTGTTCTGTTAATTCATCTCACAGAATTACATCTTTCCCTTCAAGAAGCCTTTCGCTAAGGCTGTTCTTCTGGAATTGGCAAAGGGATATTTGGAAGCCCATAGAAGGCTATGGTGAAAAAGGAAATATCTTCCGTTCAAAATTGGAAAGAAGCTTTCTGAGAAACTGCTCTGTGTTCTGTTAATTCATCTCACAGAGTTACATCTTTCCCTTCAAGAAGCCTTTCCCTAAGGCTGTTCTTGTGGAATTGGTAAAGGGATATTTGGAATCCCATAGAGGGCTATGGTGAAACAGGAAATACTTCCGTTCAAAACTGAAAAAAGCTTTCTGAGAAACTGCTCTGTGTTCTCTTAATTCATCTCACAGTGTTACATCTTTCCCTTCAAGAAGCCTTTCGCTAAGGCTGTTCTTGTGGAATTGGCAAAGGGATATTTGGAAGCCCATGGAGGGCTATGGTGAAACAGGAAATACTTCCGTTCGAAACTGGAAAGAAGCTTTCTGAGAAACTGCTCTGTGTTCTGTTAATTCATCTCACAGCGTTACATCTTTCCCTTCAAGAAGCCTTTGGCTAAGGCTGTTCTTTTGGAATTGGAAAAGAGATATTTGGAAGCCTATAGAGGGCTATGGTGTAACAGGAAATATCTTCCGTTCAAAACTGGAAAGAAGGTTTCTGAGAAACTGCTCTGTGTTCTGTTAATTCATCTCACAGAGTTACATCTTTCACTTCAAGAAGCCTTTCGCTAAGGCTGTTCTTGTGGAATTGGCAAAGGGATATTTGGAAGCCCATAGAGGGCTATGGTGAAAAAGGAAATATCTTCCGTTCAAAACTGGAAAGAAGCTTTCTGAGAAACTGCTCTGTGTTCTGTTAATTCATCTCACAGAGTTACATCTTTCCCTTCCACAAACCTTTCGCTAAAGCTGTTCTTGTGGAATTGGCAATGGGATATTTGGAAGCCCATAGAGGGCTATGGTGAAAAAGGAAATATCTTCCTTTCAAAACTGGAAAGAAGCTTTCTGAGAAACTGCTCTGTGTTCTGTTAATTCATCTCACAGAGTTACATCTTTCCCTTAAAGAAGCCTTTCGCAAAGGCTGTTCTTGTGGAATTGGCAAAGGGATATTTGGAAGCCCATAGAGGGCTATGGTGAAAAAGGAAATATCTTCCGTTCAAAACTGGAAAGATGCTTTCAGAGAAACTACTCTGTGTTCTGTTAATTCATCTCACAGTTACATCTTTCCCTTCAAGAAGCCTTTCGCTAAGGCTGTTCTTGTGGAATTTGCAAAGGGATATTTGGAAGCCCATAGAGGGCTATGGTGAAAAAGGAAATATCTTCCGTTCAAAACTGGAAAGAAGCTTTCTGAGAAACTGCTCTGTGTTCTGTTAATTCATCTCACAGAGTTACATCTTTCCCTTCAAGAAACCTTTCGCTAAGGCTGTTCTTGTGGAATTGGCAAAGGGATATTTGGAAGCCCATAGAGGGCTATGGTGAAACAGGAAATACTTCCGTTCGAAACTGGAAAGACGCTTTCTGAGAAACTGCACTGTGTTCTGTTAATTCATATAACAGAGTTACATCTTTCCCTTCAAGAAGCCTTTCGCTAAGGCTGTTCTTCTGGAATTGGCAAAGGGATATTTGGAAGCCCATAGAGGGCTATGGTGAAACAGGAAATATCTTCCGGTCAAAATTGGGAAGAAGCTTTCTGAGAAACTACTCTGCGTTCTGTTAATTCATCTCACAGAGTTACATCTTTCCCTTCAAGAAGCCTTTCGCTAAGGCAGTTCTTGTGGAATTGGCAAAGGGATATTTCGAAGCCCATAGAGGGCTATGGTGAAAAAGGAAATATCTTCCGTTCAAAACTGGAAAGAAGCTTTCTGAGAAACTGCTCTGTGTTCTGTTAATTCATCTCACAGAGTAACATCTTTCCCTTCAAGAAGCCTTTCCCTAAGGCTGTTCTTGTGGAATTGGCAAAGGGATATTTGGAAGCCCATAGAGGGCTATGGTGAAACAGGAAATATCTTCCGTTCAAAACTGGAAAGAAGCTTTCTGAGAAAGTGCTCTGTGTTCTGTTAATTCATCTCACAGAGTTACATCTTTCCCTTCAAGAAGCCTTTCGCTAAGGCTGTTCTTGTGGAATTGGCAAAGGGATATTTGGAAGCCCATAGAGGGCTCTGGTGAAAAAGGAAAAATCTTCCGTTCAAAACTGGAAAGAAGCTTTCTGAGAAACTGCTCTGTGTTCGGTTAATTCATCTCACAGAGTTACATCTTTCCCTTCAAGAAGCCTTTCGCTAAGGCTGTTCTTGTGGAATTGTCAAAGGGATATTTGGAAGCCCATAGAGGGCTATGTTGTAAAATGAAATATCTTCCGTTGAAAACTGGAAAGAAGCTTTCTGAGAAACTGCTCTGTGTTCTGTTAATTCATCTCACAGAGTTACATCTTTCCCTTCAAGAAGCCTTTCACTAAGGCTGTTCTTGTGGAATTGGCAAAGGGATATTTGGAAGCCCATAGAGGGCTATGGTGAAAAAGGAAATATCTTCCGTTCAAAACTGGAAAGAAGCTTTCTGAGAAACTGCTCTGTGTTCTCTTAATTCATCTCACAGTGTTACATCTTTCCCTTCAAGAAGCCTTTCGCTAAGGCTGTTCTTGTGGAATTGTCAAAGGGATATTTTGAAGCCTATAGAGGGCTATGGTGAAAAAGGAAATATCTTCCGTTCAAAACTGGAAAGAAGCTTTCTGAGAAGATGCTCTGTGTTCTGTTAATTCATCTCACAGAGTTACATCTTTCCCTTCAAGAAGCCTTTCGCTAAGGCTGTTCTTGTGGAATTGGCAACGGGATATTTGGAAGCCCATAGAGGGCTATGGTGAAACAGGAAATATCTTCCGTTCAAAATTGGAAAGAAGCTTTCTGAGAAACTCCTCTGCGTCCTGTTAATTCATCTCACAGAGTTACATCTTTCCCTTCAAGAAGCCTTTCGCTAAGGCAGTTCTTGTGGAATTGGCAAAGGGATATTTGGAAGCCCATAGAGGGCTATGGTGAAAAAGGAAATATCTTCCGTTCAAAACTGGAAAGAAGCTTTCAGAGAAACTGATCTGTGTTCTGTTAATTCATCTCACAGAGTTACATCTTTCCCTTCAAGAAGCCTTTCGCTAAGGCTGTTCTTGTGGAATTGGCAAAGGGATATTTGGAAGCCCATAGAGGGCTATGGTGAAACAGGAAATACTTCCGTTCGAAACTGGAAAGAAGCTTTCTGAGAAACTGCTCTGTGTTCTCTTAATTAATCTCACAGAGTTAGATCTTTCCCTTCCAGAAGCCTTTCGCTAAGGCAGTTCTTGTGGAATTGGCAAAGGGATATTTGGAAGCCCTTAGAGGGCTATGGTGAAAAAGGAAATATCTTCCATTCAAAACTGGAAAGAAGCTTTCTGAGAAACTGCTCTGTGTTCTCTTAATTCACCTCACAGAGTTACATCTTTCCCTTCAAGAAGCCTTTCGCTAAGGCTGTTCTTGTGGAATTGGCAAAGGGATATTTGGAAGCCCATAGAGGGCTATGGTGAAACAGGAAATATCTTCCGTTCAAAACTGGAAAGAAGCTTTCTGAGAAACTGCTCTGTGTTCTGTTAATTCATCTCACAGAGTTACATCTTTCCCTTCAAGAAGCCTTTCGCTAAGGCTGTTCTTGTGGAGTTGGCAAAGGGATATTTGGAAGCCCATAGAGGGTTATGTTGAAAAAGGAAATATCTTCCATTCAAAACTGGAAAGAATGTTTCTGAGAAACTGCTCTGTGTTCTGCTAATTCATCTCAAAGAGTTACATCTTTCCCTTCAAGAAGCCTTTCTCTAAGGCTGTTCTTGTGGAATTGGCAAAGGGATATTTGGAAGCCCATAGAGGGCTATGGTGAAAAAGGAAATATCTTCCGTTCAAAACTGGAAAGAAGCTTTCTGAGAAACTGCTCTGTGTTCTCTTAATTCATCTCACAGTGTTACATCTTTCCCTTCAAGAAGCCTTTCGCTAAGGCTGTTCTTGTGGAATTGTCAAAGGGATATTTGGAAGCCCATAGAGGGCTATGGTGAAAAAGGAAATATCTTCCGTTCAAAACTGGAAAGAAGCTTTCTGAGAATCTGCCCTGTGTTCTGTTAATTCATCTCACAGAGTTACATCTTTCCCTTCAAGAAGCCTTTCGCTAAGGCTCTTCTTGTGGAATTGGCAAAGGGATATTTGGAAGCCCATAGAGGGCTATGGTGAAAAAGGAAATATCTTCCGTTCGAAACTGGAAAGAAGCTTTCAGAGAAACTACTCTGTGTTCTGTTAATTCATCTCACAGAGTTACATCTTTCCCTTCAAGAAGCCTTTCGCTAAGGCTGTTCTTGTGGAATTGTCAAAGGGATATTTAGAAGCCCATAGAGGGCTATGGTGAAAAAGGAAATATCTTCCGTTCAAAACTGGAAAGAAGCTTTCTGAGAAGCTGCTCTGTGTTCTGTTAATTCATCTCACAGAGTTACATCTTTCCCTTCAAGAAGCCTTTGGCTAGGGCTGTTCTTGTGGAATTGGCAAAGGGATATTTGGAAGCCCATAGAGGGCGATGGTGAAACAGGAAATATCTTCCGGTCAAAATTGGAAAGAAGCTTTCTGAGAAACTCCTCTGCGTTCTGTTAATTCATCTCAGAGAGTTACATCTTTCCCTTCAAGAAGCCTTTCACTAAGGCAGTTCTTGTGGAATTGGCAAAGGGATATTTGGAAGCCCATAGAGGGCCATGGTGAAAAAGGAAATATCTTCCGTTCAAAACTGGAAAGAAGCTTTCTGAGAAACTGCTCTGTGTTCTGTTAATTCATCTCACAGAGTAACATCTTTCCCTTCAAGAAGCCTTTCGCTAAGGCTGTTCTTGTGGAATTGGCAAAGGGATATTTTTAAGCCCATAGAGGGCTATGGTGAAAAAGGAACTATCTTCCGTTCAAAACTGGAAAGAAGCTTTCAGAGAAACTGCTCTGTGTTCTGTTAATTCATCTCACAGAGTTACATCTTCCCTTCAAGAAGCCTTTCGCTAAGGCTGTCCTTAGGGAATTGGCAAAGGGATATTTGGAAGCCCATAGAGGGCTATGGTGAAACAGGAAATACTTCCGTTCGTAACTGGAAAGAAGCTTTCTGAGAAACTGCTCTGTGTTCTCTTAATTAATCTCACAGAGTTAGATCTTTCCCTTCCAGAAGCCTTTCGCTAAGGCTGTTCTTGTGGTATTGGCAAAGGGATATTTGGAAGCCCATAGAGTGATATGGTGAAAAAGGAAATATCTTCCGTTCAAAACTGGAAAGAAACTTTCTTAGAATCTGCTCTGTGTTCTGTTAATTCATCTCACAGAGTTACATCTTTCCCTTCAAGAAGCCTTTCGCTAAGGCTGTTCTTGTGGAATTGGTAAAGGGATATTTGGAAGCCCATAGAGGGCTATGGTGAAACAGGAAACACTTCCGTATAAAACTGGAAAGAAGCTTTCTGAGAAACTGCTCTGTGTTCTCTTAATTCATCACACAGAGTTACATCTTTCCCTTCAAGAAGCCTTTCGCTAAGGCTGTTCTTGTGGAATTGGCAACGGGATATTTGGAAGCCCATAGAGGGCTACGGTGAAAAAGGTAATATCTTCCGTTCGAAACTGGAAAGAAGCTTTCTGAGAAACTACTCTGTGTCTGTTAATTCATCTCACAGAGTTACATCTTTCCCTTCAAGAAGCCTTTCGCTAAGGCAGTTCTTATGGAATTGGCAAAGGGATATTTGGAAGCCCTTAGAGGGCTATGGTGAAAAAGGAAATATCTTCCATTCAAAACTGGAAAGAAGCTTTCTGAGAAACTGCTCTGTGTTCTCTTAATTCACCTCACAGAGTTACATCTTTCCCCTCAAGAAGCCTTTCGCTAAGGCTGTTCTTGTGGAATTGGCAAAGGGATATTTGGAAGCCCATAGAGGGCTATGGTGAAACAGGAAATATCTTCCGTTCAAAACTGGAAAGAAGCTTTCTGAGAAGATGCTCTGTGTTCTGTTAATTCATCTCACAGAGTTACATCTTTCCCTTCAAGAAGCCTTTCGCTAAGGCTGTTCTTGTGGAATTGGCAACGGGATATTTGGAAGCCCATAGAGGGCTATGGTGAAACAGGAAATATCTTCCGTTCAAAATTGGAAAGAAGCTTTCTGAGAAACTCCTCTGCGTTCTGTTAATTCATCTCACAGAGTTACATCTTTCCCTTCAAGAAGCCTTTCGCTAAGGCAGTTCTTGTGGAATTGGCAAAGGGATATTTCGAAGCCCATAGAGGGCTATGGTGAAAAAGGAAATATCTTCCGTTCAAAACTGGAAAGAAGCTTTCTGAGAAACTGCTCTGTGTTCTGTTAATTCATCTCACAGAGTTACATCTTTCCATTCAAGGAGCCTTTCGCTAAGGCTGTTCTTGTGGAATTGGCAAAGGGATATTTGGAAGCCCATAGAGGGCTATGGTGAAACAGGAAATATCTTCCGTTCAAAACTGGAAAGAAGCTTTCTGAGAAACTGCTCTGTGTTCTGTTAATTCATCTCACAGAGTAACATCTTTCCCTTCAAGAAGCCTTTCGCTAAGGCTGTTCTTGTGGAATTGGCAAAGGGATATTTGGAAGCCCATAGAGGGCTCTGGTGAAAAAGGAAATATCTTCCGTTCAAAACTGGAAAGAAGCTTTCTGAGAAACTGCTCTGTGTTCTGTTAATTCATCTCACAGAGTTACATCTTTCCCTTCCACAAACCTTTCGCTAAAGCTGTTCTTGTGGAATTGGCAAAGGGATATTTGGAAGCCCATAGAGGGCTATGGTGAAAAAGGAAATATCTTCCGTTGGAAACTGGAAAGAAGCTTTCAGAGAAACTACTCTGTGTTCTGTTAATTCATCACACAGAGTTACATCTTTCCCTTCAAGAAGCCTTTCGCTAAGGCTGTTCTTGTGGAATTGGCAAAGGGATATTTGGAAGCCCTTAGAGGGCTATGGTGAAAAAGGAAATATCTTCCGTTCAAAACTGGAAAAAAGCTTTCTGAGAAGCTGCTCTGTGTTCCGTTAATTCATCTCACAGAGTTACACCTTTCCCTTCAAGAAGCCTTTCCCTAAGGCTGTTCTTGTGGAATTGGCAAAGGGATATTTGGAAGCCCATAGAGGGCTCTGGTGAAAAAGGAAATATCTTCCGTTCAAAACTGGAAAGAAGCTTTCTGAGAAACTGCTCTGTGTTCTGTTAATTCATCTCACAGAGTTACATCTTTCCCTTCAAGAAGCCTTTCGCTAAGGCTGTTCTTGTGGAATTGGCAAAGGGATATTTGGAAGCCCATAGAGGGCTTTGGTAAAAAAGGAAATATCTTCCGTTCAAAACTGGAAAAAAGCTTTCTGAGAAACTTCTCTGTGTTCTGTTAAATCATCTCACAGAGTTACATCTTTCACTTCAAGAAGCCTTTCGCTAAGGCTGTTCTTGTGGAATTGGCAAAGGGATATTTGGAAGCCCATAGAGGGCTATGGTGAAAAAGGAAATATCTTCCGTTCAAAACTGTTAAGAAGCTTTCTGAGAAACTGCTCTGTGTTCTGTTAATTCATCTCCCAGAGTTACATCTTTCCCTTCAAGAAGCCTTTCGCTAAGGCTCTTCTTGTGGAATTGGCAAAGGGATATTTGGAAGCCCATAGAGGGCTATGGTGAAAAAGGAAATATCTTCCGTTCGAAACTGGAAAGAAGCTTTCAGAGAAACTACTCTGTGTTCTGTTAATTCATCTCACAGAGTTACATCTTTCCCTTCAAGAAGCCTTTCGCTAAGGCTCTTCTTGTGGAATTGTCAAAGGGATATTTGGAAGCCCATAGAGGGCTATGGTGAAATAGGAAACATCTTCCATTCAAAACTGGAAAGAAGCTTTCTGAGAAGCTGCTCTGTGTTCTGTTAATTCATCTCACAGAGTTACATCTTTCCCTTCAAGAAGCCTTTCGCTAAGGCGGTTCTTGTGAAATTGGCAAAGGGATATTTGGAAGCCCATAGAGGGCTATGGTGAAACAGGAAATATCTTCCGTTCAAAACTGGAAAGAAGCTTTCTGAGAAACTCCTCTGCGTTCTGTTAATTCATCTCACAGAGTTACATCTTTCCCTTCAAGAAGCCTTTCGCTAAGGCTGTTCTTGGGGAATTGGCAAAGGGATATTTGGAAGCCCATAGAGGGCTATGGTGAAAAAGGAAATATCTTCCGTTCAAAACTGGAAAGAAGCTTTCTGAGAAACTGCTCTGTGTTCTGTTAATTCATCTCACAGAGTAACATCTTTCCCTTCAAGAAGCCTTTCGCTAAGGCTGTTCTTGTGGAATTGGCAAAGGGATATTTGGAAGCCCATAGAGGGCTATGGTGAAAAAGGAAATATCTTCCGTTCAAAACTGGAAAGAAACTTTCTGAGAAGCTGCTCTGTGTTCTGTTAATTCATCTCACAGAGTTACATCTTTCCCTTCAAGAAGCCTTTCGCTAAGGCTGTTCTTGTGGAATTGGAAAAGGGTTATTTGGAAGCCCATAGAGGGCTATGGTGAAAAAGGAAATATCTTCCGTTCAAAACTGGAAAGAATCTTTCTGAGAAACTGCTCTGTGTTCTGTTAATTCATCTCACAGAGTTACATCTTTCCCTTCAAGAAGCCTTTCGCTAAGGCTGTTCTTGTGGAATTGGCAAAGGGATATTTGGAAGCCCATAGAGGGCTATGGTGAAAAAGGAAATATCTTCCGTTCAAAACTGGAAAGAAGCTTTCAGAGAAACTGCTCTGTGTTCTGTTAATTCATCTCACAGAGTTACATCTTTCCCTTCAAGAAGCCTTTCGCTAAGGCTGTTCTTGTGGAATTGGCAAAGGGATATTTGGAAGCCCATAGAGGGCTATGGTGAAACAGGAAATACTTCCGTTCGAAACTGGAAAGAAGCTTTCTGAGAAACTGCTCTGTGTTCTCTTAATTAATCTCACAGAGTTAGATCTTTCCCTTCCAGAAGCCTTTCGCTAAGGCTGTTCTTGTGGTATTGGCAAAGGGATATTTGGAAGCCCATAGAGTGATATGGTGAAAAAGGAAATATCTTCCGTTCAAAACTGGAAAGAAACTTTCTTAGAATCTGCTCTGTGTTCTGTTAATTCATCTCACAGAGTTACATCTTTCCCTTCAAGAAGCCTTTCGCTAAGGCTGTTCTTGTAGAATTGGTAAAGGGATATTTGGAAGCCCATAGAGGGCTATGGTGAAACAGGAAATACTTCCGTTCAAAACTGGAAAGAATCTTTCTGAGAAACTGCTCTGTGTTCTGTTAATTCATCTCACAGAGTTACATCTTTCCCTTCAAGAAGCCTTTCGCTAAGGCTGTTCTTGTGGAATTGGCAAAGGGATATTTGGAAGCCCATAGAGGGCTATGGTGAAAAAGGAAATATCTTCCGTTCAAAACTGGAAAGAAGCTTTCAGAGAAACTGCTCTGTGTTCTGTTAATTCATCTCACAGAGTTACATCTTTCCCTTCAAGAAGCCTTTCGCTAAGGCTGTTCTTGTGGAATTGGCAAAGGGATATTTGGAAGCCCATAGAGGGCTATGGTGAAACAGGAAATACTTCCGTTCGAAACTGGAAAGAAGCTTTCTGAGAAACTGCTCTGTGTTCTCTTAATTAATCTCACAGAGTTAGATCTTTCCCTTCCAGAAGCCTTTCGCTAAGGCAGTTCTTGTGGAATTGGCAAAGGGATATTTGGAAGCCCTTAGAGGGCTATGGTGAAAAAGGAAATATCTTCCATTCAAAACTGGAAAGAAGCTTTCTGAGAAACTGCTCTGTGTTCTCTTAATTCACCTCACAGAGTTACATCTTTCCCTTCAAGAAGCCTTTCGCTAAGGCTGTTCTTGTGGAGTTGGCAAAGGGATATTTGGAAGCCCATTGAGGGTTATGTTGAAAAAGGAAATATCTTCCATTCAAAACTGGAAAGAATGTTTCTGAGAAACTGCTCTGTGTTCTGCTAATTCATCTCAAAGAGTTACATCTTTCCCTTCAAGGAGCCTTTCTCTAAGGCTGTTCTTGTGGAATTGGCAAAGGGATATTTGGAAGCCCATAGAGGGCTTTGGTAAAAAAGGAAATATCTTCCGTTCAAAACTGGAAAAAAGCTTTCTGAGAAACTTCTCTGTGTTCTGTTAAATCATCTCACAGAGTTACATCTTTCACTTCAAGAAGCCTTTCGCTAAGTCTGTTCTTGTGGAATTGGCAAAGGGATATTTGGAAGCCCATAGAGGGCTATGGTGAAAAAGGAAATATCTTCCGTTCAAAACTGTTAAGAAGCTTTCTGAGAAACTGCTCTGTGTTCTGTTAATTCATCTCCCAGAGTTACATCTTTCCCTTCAAGAAGCCTTTCGCTAAGGCTCTTCTTGTGGAATTGGCAAAGGGATATTTGGAAGCCCATAGAGGGCTATGGTGAAAAAGGAAATATCTTCCGTTCAAAACTGGAAAGAAGCTTTCAGAGAAACTGCTCTGTGTTCTGTTAATTCATCTCACAGAGTTACATCTTTCCCTTCAAGAAGCCTTTCGCTAAGGCTGTTCTTGTGGAATTGGCAAAGGGATATTTGGAAGCCCATAGAGGGCTATGGTGAAACAGGAAATACTTCCGTTCGAAACTGGAAAGAAGCTTTCTGAGAAACTGCTCTGTGTTCTCTTAATTAATCTCACAGAGTTAGATCTTTCCCTTCCAGAAGCCTTTCGCTAAGGCAGTTCTTGTGGAATTGGCAAAGGGATATTTGGAAGCCCTTAGAGGGCTATGGTGAAAAAGGAAATATCTTCCATTCAAAACTGGAAAGAAGCTTTCTGAGAAACTGCTCTGTGTTCTCTTAATTCACCTCACAGAGTTACATCTTTCCCTTCAAGAAGCCTTTCGCTAAGGCTGTTCTTGTGGAGTTGGCAAAGGGATATTTGGAAGCCCATAGAGGGTTATGTTGAAAAAGGAAATATCTTCCATTCAAAACTGGAAAGAATGTTTCTGAGAAACTGCTCTGTGTTCTGCTAATTCATCTCAAAGAGTTACATCTTTCCCTTCAAGGAGCCTTTCTCTAAGGCTGTTCTTGTGGAATTGGCAAAGGGATATTTGGAAGCCCATAGAGGGCTTTGGTAAAAAAGGAAATATCTTCCGTTCAAAACTGGAAAAAAGCTTTCTGAGAAACTTCTCTGTGTTCTGTTAAATCATCTCACAGAGTTACATCTTTCACTTCAAGAAGCCTTTCGCTAAGTCTGTTCTTGTGGAATTGGCAAAGGGATATTTGGAAGCCCATAGAGGGCTATGGTGAAAAAGGAAATATCTTCCGTTCAAAACTGTTAAGAAGCTTTCTGAGAAACTGCTCTGTGTTCTGTTAATTCATCTCCCAGAGTTACATCTTTCCCTTCAAGAAGCCTTTCGCTAAGGCTCTTCTTGTGGAATTGGCAAAGGGATATTTGGAAGCCCATAGAGGGCTATGGTGAAAAAGGAAATATCTTCCGTTCGAAACTGGAAAGAAGCTTTCAGAGAAACTACTCTGTGTTCTGTTAATTCATCTCACAGAGTTACATCTTTCCCTTCAAGAAGCCTTTCGCTAAGACTGTTCTTGTGGAATTGTCAAAGGGATATTTGGAAGCCCATAGAGGGCTATGGTGAAATAGGAAATATCTTCCATTCAAAACTGGAAAGAAGCTTTCTGAGAAGCTGCTCTGTGTTCTGTTAATTCATCTCACAGAGTTACATCTTTCCCTTCAAGAAGCCTTTCGCTAAGGCGGTTCTTGTGAAATTGGCAAAGGGATATTTGGAAGCCCATAGAGGGCTATGGTGAAACAGGAAATATCTTCCGTTCAAAACTGGAAAGAAGATTTCTGAGAAACTCCTCTGCGTTCTGTTAATTCATCTCACAGAGTTACATCTTTCCCTTCAAGAAGCCTTTCGCTAAGGCTGTTCTTGGGTAATTGGCAAAGGGATATTTGGAAGCCCATAGAGGGCTATGGTGAAAAAGGAAATATCTTCCGTTCAAAACTGGAAAGAAGCTTTCTGGGAAACTGCTCTGTGTTCTGTTAATTCATCTCACAGAGTAACATCTTTCCCTTCAAGAAGCCTTTCGCTAAGGCTGTTCTTGTGGAATTGGCAAAGGGATATTTGGAAGCCCATAGAGGGCTATGGTGAAAAAGGAAATATCTTCCGTTCAAAACTGGAAAGAAACTTTCTGAGAAACTGCTCTGTGTTCTGTTAATTCATCTCACAGAGTTACATCTTTCCCTTCAAGAAGCCTTTCGCTAAGGCTGTTCTTGTGGAATTGGAAAAGGGTTATTTGGAAGCCCATAGAGGGCTATGGTGAAAAAGGAAATATCTTCCGTTCAAAACTGGAAAGAATCTTTCTGAGAAACTGCTCTGTGTTCTGTTAATTCATCTCACAGAGTTACATCTTTCCCTTCAAGAAGCCTTTCGCTAAGGCTGTTCTTGTGGAATTGGCAAAGGGATATTTGGAAGCCCATAGAGGGCTATGGTGAAAAAGGAAATATCTTCCGTTCAAAACTGGAAAGAAGCTTTCAGAGAAACTGCTCTGTGTTCTGTTAATTCATCTCACAGAGTTACATCTTTCCCTTCAAGAAGCCTTTCGCTAAGGCTGTTCTTGTGGAATTGGCAAAGGGATATTTGGAAGCCCATAGAGGGCTATGGTGAAACAGGAAATACTTCCGTTCGAAACTGGAAAGAAGCTTTCTGAGAAACTGCTCTGTGTTCTCTTAATTAATCTCACAGAGTTAGATCTTTCCCTTCCAGAAGCCTTTCGCTAAGGCTGTTCTTGTGGTATTGGCAAAGGGATATTTGGAAGCCCATAGAGTGATATGGTGAAAAAGGAAATATCTTCCGTTCAAAACTGGAAAGAAACTTTCTTAGAATCTGCTCTGTGTTCTGTTAATTCATCTCACAGAGTTACATCTTTCCCTTCAAGAAGCCTTTCGCTAAGGCTGTTCTTGTAGAATTGGTAAAGGGATATTTGGAAGCCCATAGAGGGCTATGGTGAAACAGGAAATACTTCCGTTCAAAACTGGAAAGAATCTTTCTGAGAAACTGCTCTGTGTTCTGTTAATTCATCTCACAGAGTTACATCTTTCCCTTCAAGAAGCCTTTCGCTAAGGCTGTTCTTGTGGAATTGGCAAAGGGATATTTGGAAGCCCATAGAGGGCTATAGTGAAAAAGGAAATATCTTCCGTTCAAAACTGGAAAGAAGCTTTCAGAGAAACTGCTCTGTGTTCTGTTAATTCATCTCACAGAGTTACATCTTTCCCTTCAAGAAGCCTTTCGCTAAGGCTGTTCTTGTGGAATTGGCAAAGGGATATTTGGAAGCCCATAGAGGGCTATGGTGAAACAGGAAATACTTCCGTTCGAAACTGGAAAGAAGCTTTCTGAGAAACTGCTCTGTGTTCTCTTAATTAATCTCACAGAGTTAGATCTTTCCCTTCCAGAAGCCTTTCGCTAAGGCAGTTCTTGTGGAATTGGCAAAGGGATATTTGGAAGCCCTTAGAGGGCTATGGTGAAAAAGGAAATATCTTCCATTCAAAACTGGAAAGAAGCTTTCTGAGAAACTGCTCTGTGTTCTCTTAATTCACCTCACAGAGTTACATCTTTCCCTTCAAGAAGCCTTTCGCTAAGGCTGTTCTTGTGGAATTGGCAAAGGGATATTTGGAAGCCCATAGAGGGCTATGGTGAAACAGGAAATATCTTCCGTTCAAAACTGGAAAGAAGCTTTCTGAGAAACTGCTCTGTGTTCTGTTAATTCATCTCACAGAGTTACATCTTTCTCTTCAAGAAGCCTTTCGCTAAGGCTGTTCTTGTGGAGTTGGCAAAGGGATATTTGGAAGCCCATAGAGGGTTATGTTGAAAAAGGAAATATCTTCCATTCAAAACTGGAAAGAATGTTTCTGAGAAACTGCTCTGTGTTCTGCTAATTCATCTCAAAGAGTTACATCTTTCCCTTCAAGAAGCCTTTCTCTAAGGCTGTTCTTGTGGAATTGGCAAAGGGATATTTGGAAGCCCATAGAGGGCTATGGTGAAAAAGGAAATATCTTCCGTTCAAAACTGGAAAGAAGCTTTCTGAGAAACTGCTCTGTGTTCTCTTAATTCATCTCACTGTGTTACATCTTTCCCTTCAAGAAGCCTTTCGCTAAGGCTGTTCTTGTGGAATTGTCAAAGGGATATTTGGAAGCCCATAGAGGGCTATGGTGAAAAAGGAAATATCTTCCGTTCAAAACTGGAAAGAAGCTTTCTGAGAATCTGCCCTGTGTTCTGTTAATTCATCTCACAGAGTTACATCTTTCCCTTCAAGAAGCCTTTCGCTAAGGCTGTTCTTGTGGAATTGGCAAAGGGATATTTGGAAGCCCATAGAGGGCTATGGTGAAAAAGGAAATATCTTCCGTTCGAAACTGGAAAGAAGCTTTCAGAGAAACTACTCTGTGTTCTGTTAATTCATCTCACAGAGTTACATCTTTCCCTTCAAGAAGCCTTTCGCTAAGGCTGTTCTTGTGGAATTGTCAAAGGGATATTTAGAAGCCCATAGAGGGCTATGGTGAAAAAGGAAATATCTTCCGTTCAAAACTGGAAAGAAGCTTTCTGAGAAGCTGCTCTATGTTCTGTTAATTCATCTCACAGAGTTACATCTTTCCCTTCAAGAAGCCTTTGGCTAGGGCTGTTCTTGTGGAATTGGCAAAGGGATATTTGGAAGCCCATAGAGGGCGATGGTGAAACAGGAAATATCTTCCGGTCAAAATTGGAAAGAAGCTTTCTGAGAAACTCCTCTGCGTTCTGTTAATTCATCTCAGAGAGTTACATCTTTCCCTTCAAGAAGCCTTTCACTAAGGCAGTTCTTGTGGAATTGGCAAAGGGATATTTGGAAGCCCATAGAGGGCTATGGTGAAAAAGGAAATATCTTCCGTTCAAAACTGGAAAGAAGCTTTCTGAGAAACTGCTCTGTGTTCTGTTAATTCATCTCACAGAGTAACATCTTTCCCTTCAAGAAGCCTTTCGCTAAGGCTGTTCTTGTGGAATTGGCAAAGGGATATTTGGAAGCCCATAGAGGGCTATGGTGAAAAAGGAACTATCTTCCGTTCAAAACTGGAAAGAAGCTTTCAGAGAAACTGCTCTGTGTTCTGTTAATTCATCTCACAGAGTTACATCTTTCCCTTCAAGAAGCCTTTCGCTAAGGCTGTCCTTAGGGAATTGGCAAAGGGATATTTGGAAGCCCATAGAGGGCTATGGTGAAACAGGAAATACTTCCGTTCGAAACTGGAAAGAAGCTTTCTGAGAAACTGCTCTGTGTTCTCTTAATTAATCTCACAGAGTTAGATCTTTCCCTTCCAGAAGCCTTTCGCTAAGGCTGTTCTTGTGGTATTGGCAAAGGGATATTTGGAAGCCCATAGAGTGATATGGTGAAAAAGGAAATATCTTCCGTTCAAAACTGGAAAGAAACTTTCTTAGAATCTGCTCTGTGTTCTGTTAATTCATCTCACAGAGTTACATCTTTCCCTTCAAGAAGCCTTTCGCTAAGGCTGTTCTTGTGGAATTGGTAAAGGGATATTTGGAAGCCCATAGAGGGCTATGGTGAAACAGGAAATACTTCCGTTCAAAACTGGAAAGAAGCTTTCTGAGAAACTGCTCTGTGTTCTCTTAATTCATCTCACAGAGTTACATCTTTCCCTTCAAGAAGCCTTTCGCTAAGGCTGTTCTTGTGGAATTGGCAACGGGATATTTGGAAGCCCATAGAGGGCTACGGTGAAAAAGGAAATATCTTCCGTTCGAAACTGGAAAGAAGCTTTCTGAGAAACTACTCTGTGTTCTGTTAATTCATCTCACAGAGTTACAACTTTCCCTTCAAGAAGCCTTTCGCTAAGGCAGTTCTTGTGGAATTGGCAAAGGGATATTTGGAAGCCCTTAGAGGGCTATGGTGAAAAAGGAAATATCTTCCATTCAAAACTGGAAAGAAGCTTTCTCAGAAACTGCTCTGTGTTCTCTTAATTCATCTCACAGAGTTACAACTTGCCCTTCAAGAAGCCTTTCGCTAAGGCTGTTCTTGTGGAATTGGCAAAGGGATATTTGGAAGCCCATAGAGGGCTATGGTGAAACAGGAAATATCTTCCGTTCAAAACTGGAAAAAAGCATTCTGAGAAGCTGCTCTGTGTTCTGTTAATTCATCTCACAGAGTTACATCTTTCCCTTCAAGAAGCCTTTCCCTAAGGCTGTTCTTGTGGAATTGGCAAAGGGATATTTGGAAGCCCATAGAGGGCTACGGTGAAACCGGAAATATCTTCCGTTCAAAACTGGAAAGAAGCTTTCTGAGAAACTCCTCTGCGTTCTGTTAATTCATCTCACAGAGTTACATCTTTCCCTTCAAGAAGCCTTTCGCTAAGGCTGTTCTTGTGGAATTGGCAAAGGGATATTTGGAAGCCCATAGAGGGCTATGGTGAAAAAGGAAATATCTTTCGTTCAAAACTGGAAAGAAGCTTTCTGAGAAACTGCTCTGCGTTCTGTTAATTCATCTCACAGAGTTACTTCTTTCCCTTCAAGAAGCCTTTCGTTAAGGCTGTTCTTGTGGAATTGGCAAAGGGATATTTGGAAGCCCATAGAGGGCTATGGTGAAACAGGAAATATCTTCCGTTCAAAATTGGAAAGAAGCTTTCTGAGAAACTCCTCTGCGTTCTGTTAATTCATCTCACAGAGTTACATCTTTCCCTTCAAGAAGCCTTTCGCTAAGGCAGTTCTTGTGGAATTGGCAAAGGGATATTTCGAAGCCCATAGAGGGCTATGGTGAAAAAGGAAATATCTTCCGTTCAAAACTGGAAAGAAGCTTTCTGAGAAACTGCTCTGTGTTCTGTTAATTCATCTCACAGAGTAACATCTTTCCCTTCAAGAAGCCTTTCGCTAAGGCTGTTCTTGTGGAATTGGCAAAGGGATATTTGGAAGCCCATAGAGGGCTATGGTGAAAAAGGAAATATCTTCCGTTCAAAACTGGAAAGAAGCTTTCAGAGAAACTGCTCTGTGTTCTGTTAATTCATCTCACAGAGTTACATCTTTCCCTTCAAGAAGCCTTTCGCTAAGGCTGTTCTTGTGGAATTGGCAAAGGGATATTTGGAAGCCCATAGAGGGCTATGGTGAAACAGGAAATACTTCCGTTCGAAACTGGAAAGAAGCTTTCTGAGAAACTGCTCTGTGTTCTCTTAATTAATCTCACAGAGTTAGATCTTTCCCTTCCAGAAGCCTTTCGCTAAGGCTGTTCTTGTGGTATTGGCAAAGGGATATTTGGAAGCCCATAGAGTGATATGGTGAAAAAGGAAATATCTTCCGTTCAAAACTGGAAAAAAGCTTTCTGAGAAACTTCTCTGTGTTCTGTTAAATCATCTCACAGAGTTACATCTTTCCCTTCAAGAAGCCTTTCGCTAAGGCTCTTCTTGTGGAATTGGCAAAGGGATATTTGGAAGCCCATAGAGGGCTATGGTGAAAAAGGAAATATCTTCCGTTCGAAACTGGAAAGAAGCTTTCAGAGAAACTACTCTGTGTTCTGTTAATTCATCTCACAGAGTTACATCTTTCCCTTCAAGAAGCCTTTCGCTAAGGCTGTTCATGTGGAATTGTCAAAGGGATATTTGGAAGCCCATAGAGGGCTATGGTGAAATAGGAAATATCTTCCATTCAAAACTGGAAAGAAGCTTTCTGAGAAGCTGCTCTGTGTTCTGTTAATTCATCTCACAGAGTTACATCTTTCCCTTCAAGAAGCCTTTCGCTAAGGCGGTTCTTGTGAAATTGGCAAAGGGATATTTGGAAGCCCATAGAGGGCTATGGTGAAACAGGAAATATCTTCCGTTCAAAACTGGAAAGAAGCTTTCTGAGAAACTCCTCTGCGTTCTGTTAATTCATCTCACAGAGTTACATCTTTCCCTTCAAGAAGCCTTTCGCTAAGGCTGTTCTTGGGGAATTGGCAAAGGGATATTTGGAAGCCCATAGAGGGCTATGGTGAAAAAGGAAATATCATCCGTTCAAAACTGGAAAGAAGCTTTCTGAGAAACTGCTCTGTGTTCTGTTAATTCATCTCACAGAGTAACATCTTTCCCTTCAAGAAGCCTTTCGCTAAGGCTGTTCTTGTGGAATTGGCAAAGGGATATTTGGAAGCCCAAAGAGGGCTATGGTGAAAAAGGAAATATCTTCCGTTCAAAACTGGAAAGAAACTTTCTGAGAAACTGCTCTGTGTTCTGTTAATTCATCTCACAGAGTTACATCTTTCCCTTCAAGAAGCCTTTCGCTAAGGCTGTTCTTGTGGAATTGGAAAAGGGTTATTTGGAAGCCCATAGAGGGCTATGGTGAAAAAGGAAATATCTTCCGTTCAAAACTGGAAAGAATCTTTCTGAGAAACTGCTCTGTGTTCTGTTAATTCATCTCACAGAGTTACATCTTTCCCTTCAAGAAGCCTTTCGCTAAGGCTGTTCTTGTGGAATTGGCAAAGGGATATTTGGAAGCCCATAGAGGGCTATGGTGAAAAAGGAAATATCTTCCGTTCAAAACTGGAAAGAAGCTTTCAGAGAAACTGCTCTGTGTTCTGTTAATTCATCTCACAGAGTTACATCTTTCCCTTCAAGAAGCGTTTCGCTAAGGCTGTTCTTGTGGAATTGGAAAAGGGTTATTTGGAAGCCCATAGAGGGCTATGGTGAAAAAGGAAATATCTTCCGTTCAAAACTGGAAAGAATCTTTCTGAGAAACTGCTCTGTGTTCTGTTAATTCATCTCACAGAGTTACATCTTTCCCTTCAAGAAGCCTTTCGCTAAGGCTGTTCTTGTGGAATTGGCAAAGGGATATTTGGAAGCCCATAGAGGGCTATGGTGAAAAAGGAAATATCTTCCGTTCAAAACTGGAAAGAAGCTTTCAGAGAAACTGCTCTGTGTTCTGTTAATTCATCTCACAGAGTTACATCTTTCCCTTCAAGAAGCCTTTCGCTAAGGCTGTTCTTGTGGAATTGGCAAAGGGATATTTGGAAGCCCATAGAGGGCTATGGTGAAACAGGAAATACTTCCGTTCGAAACTGGAAAGAAGCTTTCTGAGAAACTGCTCTGTGTTCTCTTAATTAATCTCACAGAGTTAGATCTTTCCCTTCCAGAAGCCTTTCGCTAAGGCTGTTCTTGTGGTATTGGCAAAGGGATATTTGGAAGCCCATAGAGTGATATGGTGAAAAAGGAAATATCTTCCGTTCAAAACTGGAAAGAAACTTTCTTAGAATCTGCTCTGTGTTCTGTTAATTCAACTCACAGAGTTACATCTTTCCCTTCAAGAAGCCTTTCGCTAAGGCTGTTCTTGTAGAATTGGTAAAGGGATATTTGGAAGCCCATAGAGGGCTATGGTGAAACAGGAAATACTTCCGTTCAAAACTGGAAAGAATCTTTCTGAGAAACTGCTCTGTGTTCTGTTAATTCATCTCACAGAGTTACATCTTTCCCTTCAAGAAGCCTTTCGCTAAGGCTGTTCTTGAGGAATTGGCAAAGGGATATTTGGAAGCCCATAGAGGGCTATGGTGAAACAGGAAATACTTCCGTTCGAAACTGGAAAGAAGTTTTCTGAGAAACTGCTCTGTGTTCTGCTAATTCATCTCAAAGAGTTACATCTTTCCCTTCAAGAAGCCTTTCTCTAAGGCTGTTCTTGTGGAATTGGCAAAGGGATATTTGGAAGCCCATAGAGGGCTATGGTGAAGAAGGAAATATCTTCCGTTCAAAACTGGAAAGAAGCTTTCTGAGAAACTGCTCTGTGTTCTCTTAATTCATCTCACTGTGTTACATCTTTCCCTTCAAGAAGCCTTTCGCTAAGGCTGTTCTTGTGGAATTGTCAAAGGGATATTTGGAAGCCCATAGAGGGCTATGGTGAAAAAGGAAATATCTTCCGTTCAAAACTGGAAAGAAGCTTTCTGAGAATCTGCCCTGTGTTCTGTTAATTCATCTCACAGAGTTACATCTTTCCCTTCAAGAAGCCTTTCGCTAAGGCTCTTCTTGTGGAATTGGCAAAGGGATATTTGGAAGCCCATAGAGGGCTATGGTGAAAAAGGAAATATCTTCCGTTCGAAACTGGAAAGAAGCTTTCAGAGAAACTACTCTGTGTTCTGTTAATTCATCTCACAGAGTTACATCTTTCCTTTCAAGAAGCCTTTCGCTAAGGCTGTTCTTGTGGAATTGTGAAAGGGATATTTAGAAGCCCATAGAGGGCTATGGTGAAAAAGGAAATATCTTCCGTTCAAAACTGGAAAGAAGCTTTCTGAGAAGCTGCTCTGTGTTCTGTTAATTCATCTCACAGAGTTACATCTTTCCCTTCAAGAAGCCTTTGGCTAGGGCTGTTCTTGTGGAATTGGCAAAGGGATATTTGGAAGCCCATAGAGGGCTATGGTGAAACAGGAAATACTTCCGTTCAAAACTGGAAAGAAGCTTTCTGAGAAACTGCTCTGTGTTCTCTTAATTCATCTCACAGAGTTACATCTTTCCCTTCAAGAAGCCTTTCGCTAAGGCTGTTCTTGTGGAATTGGCAAAGGGATATTTGGAAGCCCATAGAGGGCTACGGTGAAAAAGGAAATATCTTCCGTTCGAAACTGGAAAGAAGCTTTCTGAGAAACTACTCTGTGTTCTGTTAATTCATCTCACAGAGTTACAACTTTCCCTTCAAGAAGCCTTTCGCTAAGGCAGTTCTTGTGGAATTGGCAAAGGGATATTTGGAAGCCCTTAGAGGGCTATGGTGAAAAAGGAAATATCTTCCATTCAAAACTGGAAAGAAGCTTTCTCAGAAACTGCTCTGTGTTCTCTTAATTCATCTCACAGAGTTACAACTTGCCCTTCAAGAAGCCTTTCGCTAAGGCTGTTCTTGTGGAATTGGCAAAGGGATATTTGGAAGCCCATAGAGGGCTATGGTGAAACAGGAAATATCTTCCGTTCAAAACTGGAAAAAAGCTTTCTGAGAAGCTGCTCTGTGTTCTGTTAATTCATCTCACAGAGTTACATCTTTCCCTTCAAGAAGCCTTTCCCTAAGGCTGTTCTTGTGGAATTGGCAAAGGGATATTTGGAAGCCCATAGAGGGCTACGGTGAAACCGGAAATATCTTCCGTTCAAAACTGGAAAGAAGCTTTCTGAGAAACTCCTCTGCGTTCTGTTAATTCATCTCACAGAGTTACATCTTTCCCTTCAAGAAGCCTTTCGCTAAGGCTGTTCTTGTGGAATTGGCAACGGGATATTTGGAAGCCCATAGAGGGCTATGGTGAAAAAGGAAATATCTTCCGTTCAAAACTGGAAAGAAGCTTTCTGAGAAACTGCTCTGTGTTCTGTTAATTCATCTCACAGAGTAACATCTTTCCCTTCAAGAAGCCTTTCGCTAAGGCTGTTTTTGTGGAATTGGCAAAGGGATATTTGGAAGCCCATAGAGGGCTATGGTGAAAAAGGAAATATCTTTCGTTCAAAACTGGAAAGAAGCTTTCTGAGAAACTGCTCTGCGTTCTGTTAATTCATCTCACAGAGTTACTTCTTTCCCTTCAAGAAGCCTTTCGTTAAGGCTGTTCTTGTGGAATTGGCAAAGGGATATTTGGAAGCCCATAGAGGGCTATGGTGAAACAGGAAATATCTTCCGTTCAAAATTGGAAAGAAGCTTTCTGAGAAACTCCTCTGCGTTCTGTTAATTCATCTCACAGAGTTACATCTTTCCCTTCAAGAAGCCTTTCGCTAAGGCAGTTCTTGCGGAATTGGCAAAGGGATATTTCGAAGCCCATAGAGGGCTATGGTGAAAAAGGAAATATCTTCCGTTCAAAACTGGAAAGAAGCTTTCTGAGAAACTGCTCTGTGTTCTGTTAATTCATCTCACAGAGTAACATCTTTCCCTTCAAGAAGCCTTTCGCTAAGGCTGTTCTTGTGGAATTGGCAAAGGGATATTTGGAAGCCCATAGAGGGCTATGGTGAAACAGGAAATATCTTCCGTTCAAAACTGGAAAGAAGCTTTCTGAGAAACTGCTCTGTGTTCTGTTAATTCATCTCACAGAGTAACATCTTTCCCTTCAAGAAGCCTTTCGCTAAGGCTGTTCTTGTGGAATTGGCAAAGGGATATTTGGAAGCCCATAGAGGGCTCTGGTGAAAAAGGAAATATCTTCCGTTCAAAACTGGAAAGAAGCTTTCTGAGAAACTGCTCTGTGTTCTCTTAATTCATCTCACAGTGTTACATCTTTCCCTTCAAGAAGCCTTTCGCTAAGGCTGTTCTTGTGGAATTGTCAAAGGGCTATTTGGAAGCCCATAGAGGGCTATGGTGAAAAACGGAATATCTTCCGTTCAAAACAGGAAGAAGCTTTCTGAGAAACTGCTCTGTGTTCTCTTAATTCATCTCACAGAGTTACATCTTTCCCTTCAAGAAGCCTTTCGCTAAGGCTGTTCTTGTGGAATTGTCAAAGGGATATTTGGAAGCCCATAGAGGGCTATGTTGTAAAATGAAATATCTTCCGTTCAAAACTGGAAAGAAGCTTTCTGAGATACTGCTCTGTGTTCTGTTAATTCATCTCACAGAGTTACATCTTTCCCTTCAAGAAGACTTTCGCTAAGGCTCTTCTTTTGGAATTGGCAAAAGGATATTTGGAAGCCCATAGAGGGCTATGGTGAAAAAGTAAATATCTTCCGTTCGAAACTGGAAAGAAGCTTTCAGAGAAACTACTCTGTGTTCTGTTAATTCATCTCACAGAGTTACATCTTTCCCTTCAAGAAGCCTTTCGCTAAGGCTGTTCTTGTGGAATTGTCAAAGGGATATTTGGAAGCCCATAGAGGGCTATGGTGAAAAAGGAAATATCTTCCGTTCAAAAATGGAAAGAAGCTTTCTGAGAAGCTGCTCTGTGTTCTGTTAATTCATCTCACAGAGTTACATCTTTCCCTTCAAGAAGCCTTTCGCTAAGGCTGTTCTTGTGGAATTGGCAAAGGGATATTTGGAAGCCCATAGAGGGCTATGGTGAAAAAGGAAATATCTTCCGTTCAAAACTGGAAAGAAGCTTTCTGAGAAACTCCTCTGCGTTCTGTTAATTCATCTCACAGAGTTACTTCTTTCCCTTCAAGAAGCCTTTCGCTAAGCCTGTTCTTGTGGAATTGGCAAAGGGATATTTGGAAGCACATAGAGGGCTATGGTGAAACAGGAAATATCTTCCGATCAAAACTGGAAAGAAGCCTTCTGAGAAACTGCTCTGTGTTCTGTTAATTCATCTCACAGAGTAACATCTTTCCCTTCAAGAAGCCTTTCGCTAAGGCTGTTCTTGTGGAATTGGCAAAGGGATATTTGGAAGCCCATAGAGGGCTATGGTGAAAAAGGAAATATCTTCCGTTCAAAACTGGAAAGAAGCTTTCTGAGAAACTGCTCTGTGTTCTCTTAATTCATCTCACAGTGTTACATCTTTCCCTTCAAGAAGCCTTTCGCTAAGGCTGTTCTTGTGGAATTGTCAAAGGGATATTTGAAAGCCTATAGAGGGCTATGGTGAAAAAGGAAATATCTTCCGTTCAAAACTGGAAAGAAGCTTTCTGAGAAACTGCTCTGTGTTCTGTTAATTCATCTCACAGAGTTACATCTTTCCCTTCAAGAAGCCTTTCGCTAAGGCTGTTCTTGTGGAATTGGCAACGGGATATTTGGAAGCCCATAGAGGGCTATGGTGAAACAGGAAATATCTTCCGTTCAAAATTGGAAAGAAGCTTTCTGAGAAACTCCTCTGCCTTCTGTTAATTCATCTCACAGAGTTACATCTTTCCCTTCAAGAAGCCTTTCGCTAAGGCAGTTCTTGTGGAATTGGCAGAGGGATATTTCGAAGCCCATAGAGGTCTATGGTGAAAAAGGAAATATCTTCCGTTCAAAACTGGAAAGAAGCTTTCTGAGAAACTGCTCTGTGTTCTGTTAATTCATCTCACAGAGTAACATCTTTCCCTTCAAGAAGCCTTTCGCTAAGGCTGTTCTTGTGGAATTGGCAAAGGGATATTTGGAAGCCCATAGAGGGCGATGGTGAAACAGGAAATATCTTCCGTTCAAAACTGGAAAGAAGCTTTCTGAGAAACTGCTCTGTGTTCTGTTAATTCATCTCACAGAGTAACATCTTTCCCTTCAAGAAGCCTTTCGCTAAGGCTGTTCTTGTGGAATTGGCAACGGGATATTTGGAAGCCCATAGAGGGCTATGGTGAAAGAGGAAATATCTTCCGTTCAAAATTGGAAAGAAGCTTTCTGAGAAACCCCTCTGCGTTCTGTTAATTCATCTCACAGAGTTACATCTTTCCCTTCAAGAAGCCTTTCGCTAAGGCAGTTCTTGTGGAATTGGCAAAGGGATATTTCGAAGCCCATAGAGGGCTATGGTGAAAAAGGAAATATCTTCCGTTCAAAACTGGAAAGAAGCTTTCTGAGAAACTGCTCTGTGTTCTGTTAATTCATCTCACAGAGTAACATCTTTCCCTTCAAGGAGCCTTTCGCTAAGGCTGTTCTTGTGGAATTGGCAAAGGGATATTTGGAAGCCCATAGAGGGCTATGGTGAAACAGGAAATATCTTCCGTTCAAAACTGGAAAGAAGCTTTCTGAGAAACTGCTCTGTGTTCTGTTAATTCATCTCACAGAGTAACATCTTTCCCTTCAAGAAGCCTTTCGCTAAGGCTGTTCTTGTGGAATTGGGAAAGGGATATTTGGAAGCCCATAGAGGGCTCTGGTGAAAAAGGAAATATCTTCCGTTCAAAACTGGAAAGAAGCTTTCTGAGAAACTGCTCTGTGTTCTGTTAATTCATCACACAGAGTTACATCTTTCCCTTCAAGAAGCCTTTCGCTAAGGCTTTTCTTGTGGAATTGTCAAAGGGATATTTGGAAGCCCATAGAGGGCTATGGTGAAAAAGGAAATATCTTCCGTTCAAAACTGGAAAAAAGCTTTCTGAGAAGCTGCTCTGTGTTCCGTTAATTCATCTCACATACTTACATCTTTCCCTTCAAGAAGCCTTTCCCTAAGGCTGTTCTTGTGGAATTGGCAAAGGGATATTTGAAAGCCCATAGAGGGCTATGGTGAAACAGGAAATATCTTCCGTTCAAAACTGGAAAGAAGGTTTCTGAGAAACTGCTCTGTGTTCTGTTAATTCATCTCACAGAGTAACATCTTTCCCTTCAAGAAGCCTTTCGCTACGGCTGTTCTTGTGGAATTGGCAAAGGGATATTTGGAAGCCCATAGAGGGCTATGGTGAAAAAGGAAATATCTTCCGTTCAAAACTGGAAAGAAGCTTTCTGAGAAACTGCTCTGTGTTCTGTTAATTCATCTCACAGAGTTACATCTTTCCCTTCAAGAAGCCTTTCGCTAAGGCTGTTCTTGTGGAATTGGCAAAGGGATATTTGGAAGCCCATAGAGGGCTTTGGTAAAAAAGGAAATATCTTCCGTTCAAAACTGGAAAGAAGCTTTCTGAGAAACTTCTCTGTGTTCTGTTAAATCATCTCCCAGAGTTACATCTTTCACTTCAAGAAGCCTTTCGCTAAGGCTGTTCTTGTGGAATTGGCAAAGGGATATTTGGAAGCCCATAGAGGGCTATGGTGAAAAAGGAAATATCTTCCGTTCAAAACTGTTAAGAAGCTTTCTGAGAAACTGCTCTGTGTTCTGTTAATTCATCTCACAGAGTTACATCTTTCCCTTCCACAAACCTTTCGCTAAAGCTGTTCTTGTGGAATTGGCAAAGGGATATTTGGAAGCCCTTAGAGGGCTATGGTGAAAAAGGAAATATCTTCCGTTGGAAACTGGAAAGAAGCTTTCAGAGAAACTACTCTGTGTTCTGTTAATTCATCACACAGAGTTACATCTTTCCCTTCAAGAAGCCTTTCGCTAAGGCTTTTCTTGTGGAATTGTCAAAGGGATATTTGGAAGCCCATAGAGGGCTATGGTGAAAAAGGAAATATCTTCCGTTCAAAACTGGAAAAAAGCTTTCTGAGAAGCTGCTCTGTGTTCTGTTAATTCATCTCACAGAGTTACATCTTTCCCTTCAAGAAGCCTTTCCCTAAGGCTGTTCTTGTGGAATTGGCAAAGGGATATTTGGAAGCCCATAGAGGGCTATGGTGAAACAGGAAATATCTTCCGTTCAAAACTGGAAAGAAGCTTTCTGAGAAACTGCTCTGTGTTCTGTTAATTCATCTCACAGAGTAACATCTTTCCCTTCAAGAAGCCTTTCGCTAAGGCTGTTCTTGTGGAATTGGCAAAGGGATATTTGGAAGCCCATAGAGGGCTATGGTGAAAAAGGAAATATCTTCCGTTCAAAACTGGAAAGAAGCTTTCTGAGAAACTGCTCTGTGTTCTGTTAATTCATCTCACAGAGTTACATCTTTCCCTTCAAGAAGCCTTTCGCTAAGGCTGTTCTTGTGGAATTGGCAAAGGAATATTTGGAAGCCCATAGAGGGCTTTGGTAAAAAAGGAAATATCTTCCGTTCAAAACTGGAAAGAAGCTTTCTGAGAAACTTCTCTGTGTTCTGTTAATTCATCTCACAGAGTTACATCATTCACTTCAGGAAGCCTTTCGCTAAGGCTGTTCTTGTGGAATTGGCAATTGATATTTGGAAGCCCATAGAGGGCTATGGTGAAAAAGGAAATATCTTCCGTTCAAAACTGTTAAGAAGCTTTCTGAGAAACTGCTCTGTGTTCTGTTAATTCATCTCCCAGAGTTACATCTTTCCCTTCAAGAAGCCTTTCGCTAAGGCTCTTCTTGTGGAATTGGCAAAGGGATATTTGGAAGCCCATAGAGGGCTATGGTGAAAAAGGAAATATCTTCCGTTCGAAACTGGAAAGAAGCTTTCAGAGAAACTACTCTGTGTTCTGTTAATTCATCTCACAGAGTTACATCTTTCCCTTCAAGAAGCCTTTCGCTAAGGCTCTTCTTGTGAAATTGTCAAAGGGATATTTGGAAGCCCATAGAGGGCTATGATGAAATAGGAAATATCTTCCATTCAAAACTGGACAGAAGCTTTCTGAGAAGCTGCTCTGTGTTCTGTTAATTCATCTCACAGAGTTACATCTTTCCCTTCAAGAAGCCTTTCGCTAAGGCGGTTCTTGTGAAATTGGCAAATGGATATTTGGAAGCCCATAGAGGGCTATGGTGAAACAGGAAATATCTTCCGTTCAAAACTGGAAAGAAGCTTTCTGAGAAACTCCTCTGCGTTCTGTTAATTCATCTCACAGAGTTACATCTTTCCCTTCAAGAAGCCTTTCGATAAGGCTGTTCTTGGGGAATTGGCAAAGGGATATTTGGAAGCCCATAGAGGGCTATGGTGAAAAAGGAAATATCTTCCGTTCAAAACTGGAAAGAAGCTTTCTGAGAAACTGCTCTGTGTTCTGTTAATTCATCTCACAGAGTAACATCTTTCCCTTCAAGAAGCCTTTCGCTAAGGCTGTTCTTGTGGAATTGGCAAAGGGATATTTGGAAGCCCATAGAGGGCTATGGTGAAAAAGGAAATATCTTCCGTTCAAAACTGGAAAGAAGCTTTCTGAGAAACTGCTCTGTGTTCTGTTAATTCATCTCACAGAGTTACATCTTTCCCTTCAAGAAGCCTTTCGCTAAGGCTGTTCTTGTGGAATTGGAAAAGGGTTATTTGGAAGCCCATAGAGGGCTATGGTGAAAAAGGAAATATCTTCCGTTCAAAACTGGAAAGAATCTTTCTGAGAAACTGCTCTGTGTTCTGTTAATTCATCTCACAGAGTTACATCTTTCCCTTCAAGAAGCCTTTCGCTAAGGCTGTTCTTGTGGAATTGGCAAAGGGATATTTGGAAGCCCATAGAGGGCTATGGTGAAAAAGGAAATATCTTCCGTTCAAAACTGGAAAGAAGCTTTCAGAGAAACTGCTCTGTGTTCTGTTAATTCATCTCCCAGAGTTACATCTTTCCCTTCAAGAAGCCTTTCGCTAAGGCTGTTCTTGTGGAATTGGCAAAGGGATATTTGGAAGCCCATAGAGGGCTATGGTGAAACAGGAAATACTTCCGTTCGAAACTGGAAAGAAGCTTTTTGAGAAACTGCTCTGTGTTCTCTTAATTAATCTCACAGAGTTAGATCTTTCCCTTCCAGAAGCCTTTCGCTAAGGCTGTTCTTGTGGTATTGGCAAAGGGATATTTGGAAGCCCATAGAGTGATATGGTGAAAAAGGAAATATCTTCCGTTCAAAACTGGAAAGAAACTTTCTTAGAATCTGCTGGGTGTTCTGTTAATTCATCTCACAGAGTTACATCTTTCCCTTCAAGAAGCCTTTCGCTAAGGCTGTTCTTGTGGAATTGGTAAAGGGATATTTGGAAGCCCATAGAGGGCTATGGTGAAACAGGAAATACTTCCGTTCAAAACTGGAAAGAAGCTTTCTGAGAAACTGCTCTGTGTTCTCTTAATTCATCTCACAGAGTTACATCTTTCCCTTCAAGAAGCCTTTCGCTAAGGCTGTTCTTGTGGAATTGGCAAAGGGATATTTGGAAGCCCATAGAGGGCTATGGTGAAACAGGAAATATCTTCCGTTCAAAACTGGAAAGAAGCTTTCTGAGAAACTGCTCTGTGTTCTGTTAATTCATCTCACAGAGTTACATCTTTCCCTTCAAGAAGCCTTTCGCTAAGGCTGTTCTTGTGGAGTTGGCAAAAGGATATTTGGAAGCCCATAGAGGGTTATGTTGAAAAAGGAAATATCTTCCATTCAAAACTGGAAAGAAGGTTTCTGAGAAACTGCTCTGTGTTCTGTTAATTCATCTCAATGAGTTACATCTTTCCCTTCAAGAAGCCTTTCTCTAAGGCTGTTCTTGTGGAATTGGCAAAGGGATATTTGGAAGCCCATAGAGGGCTATGGTGAAAAAGGAAATATCTTCCGTTCAAAACTGGAAAGAAGCTTTCTGAGAAACTGCTCTGTGTTCTCTTAATTCATCTCACAGTGTTACATCTTTCCCTTCAAGAAGCCTTTCGCTAAGGCTGTTCTTGTGGAATTGTCAAAGGGATATTTGGAAGCCCCTAGAGGGCTATGTTGTAAAATGAAATATCTTCCGTTCAAAACTGGAAAGAAGCTTTCTGAGAAACTGCTCTGTGTTCTGTTAATTCATCTCACAGAGTTACATCTTTCCCTTCAAGAAGACTTTCGCTAAGGCTCTTCTTTTGGAATTGGCAAAAGGATATTTGGAAGCCCATAGAGGGCTATGGTGAAAAAGTAAATATCTTCCGTTCGAAACTGGAAAGAAGCTTTCAGAGAAACTACTCTGTGTTCTGTTAATTCATCTCACAGAGTTACATCTTTCCCTTCAAGAAGCCTTTCGCTAAGGCTGTTCTTGTGGAATTGTCAAAGGGATATTTGGAAGCCCATAGAGGGCTATGGTGAAAAAGGAAATATCTTCCGTTCAAAACTGGAAAGAAGCTTTCTGAGAAGCTGCTCTGTGTTCTGTTAATTCATCTCACAGAGTTACATCTTTCCCTTCAAGAAGCCTTTCGCTAAGGCTGTTCTTGTGGAATTGGCAAAGGGATATTTGGAAGCCCATAGAGGGCTATGGTGAAAAAGGAAATATCTTCCGTTCAAAACTGGAAAGAAGCTTTCTGAGAAACTCCTCTGCGTTCTGTTAATTCATCTCACAGAGTTACTTCTTTCCCTTCAAGAAGCCTTTCGCTAAGGCTGTTCTTGTGGAATTGGCAAAGGGATATTTGGAAGCCCATAGAGGGCTCTGGTGAAAAAGGAAATATCTTCCGTTCAAAACTGGAAAGAAGCTTTCTGAGAAACTGCTCTGTGTTCTGTTAATTCATCTCACAGAGTTACATCTTTCCCTTCCACAAACCTTTCGCTAAAGCTGTTCTTGTGGAATTGGCAAAGGGATATTTGGAAGCCCATAGAGGGCTATGGTGAAAAAGGAAATATCTTCCGTTCAAAACTGGAAAGAAACTTTCTGAGAAACTGCTCTGTGTTCTGTTAATTCATCTCACAGAGTTACATCTTTCCCTTCAAGAAGCCTTTCGCTAAGGCTGTTCTTGTGGAATTGGAAAAGGGTTATTTGGAAGCCCATAGAGGGCTATGATGAAAAAGGAAATATCTTCCGTTCTAAACTGGAAAGAATCTTTCTGAGAAACTGCTCTGTGTTCTGTTAATTCATCTCACAGAGTTACATCTTTCCCTTCAAGAAGCCTTTCGCTAAGGCTGTTCTTGTGGAATTGGCAAAGGGATATTTGGAAGCCCATAGAGGGCTATGGTGAAAAAGGAAATATCTTCCGTTCAAAACTGGAAAGAAGCTTTCAGAGAAACTGCTCTGTGTTCTGTTAATTCATCTCACAGAGTTACATCTTTCCCTTCAAGAAGCCTTTCGCTAAGGCTGTTCTTGTGGAATTGGCAAAGGGATATTTGGAAGCCCATAGAGGGCTATGGTGAAACAGGAAATACTTCCGTTCGAAACTGGAAAGAAGCTTTCTGAGAAACTGCTCTGTGTTCTCTTAATTAATCTCACAGAGTTAGATCTTTCCCTTCCAGAAGCCTTTCGCTAAGGCTGTTCTTGTGGTATTGGCAAAGGGATATTTGGAAGCCCATAGAGGGCTATGGTGAAAAAGGAAATATCATCCGTTCCAAACTGGAAGGAAGCTTTCTGAGAAACTGCTCTGTGTTCTGTTAATTCATCTCACAAAGTTACATCTTTCCCTTCAAGAAGCCTTTCGCTAAGGCTGATCTTTTGGAATTGGCAAAGAGATATTTGGAAGACTATAGAGGGCTATGGTGTAACAGGAAATATCTTCCGTTCAAAACTGGAAAGAAGGTTTCTGAGAAACTGCTCTGTGTTCTGTTAATTCATCTCACAGAGTTACATCTTTCCCTTTAAGAAGCCTTTCGCTAAGGATGTTCTTGTGGAATTGGCAAAAGGATATTTGGAAGCCCATAGAGGGCTATGTTGAAAAAGGAAATATTTTCCGTTCAAAACTGGAAAGAAGATTTCTGAGAAACTGCTCTGTGTTCTGTTAATTCATCTCACAGAGTAACATCTTTCCCTTCAAGGAGCCTTTCGCTAAGGCTGTTCTTGTGGAATTGGCAAAGGGATATTTGGAAGCCCACAGAGGGCTATGGTGAAACAGGAAATATCTTCCGTTCAAAACTGGAAAGAAGCTTTCTGAGAAACTGCTCTGTGTTCTGTTAATTCATCTCACAGAGTAACATCTTTCCCTTCAAGAAGCCTTTCGCTAAGGCTGTTCTTGTGGAATTGGGAAAGGGATATTTGGAAGCCCATAGAGGGCTCTGGTGAAAAAGGAAATATCTTCCGTTCAAAACTGGAAAGAAGCTTTCTGAGAAACTGCTCTGTGTTCTGTTAATTCATCTCACAGAGTTACATCTTTCCCTTCCACAAACCTTTCGCTAAAGCTGTTCTTGTGGAATTGGCAAAGGGATATTTGGAAGCCCATAGAGGGCTATGGTGAAAAAGGAAATATCTTCCGTTGGAAACTGGAAAGAAGCTTTCAGAGAAACTACTCTGTGTTCTGTTAATTCATCACACAGAGTTACATCTTTCCCTTCAAGAAGCCTTTCGCTAAGGCTTTTCTTGTGGAATTGTCAAAGGGATATTTGGAAGCCCATAGAGGGCTATGGTGAAAAAGGAAATATCTTCCGTTCAAAACTGGAAAAAAGCTTTCTGAGAAGCTGCTCTGTGTTCCGTTAATTCATCTCACAGAGTTACATCTTTCCCTTCAAGAAGCCTTTCCCTAAGGCTGTTCTTGTGGAATTGGCAAAGGGATATTTGGAAGCCCATAGAGGGCTATGGTGAAACAGGAAATATCTTCCGTTCAAAACTGGAAAGAAGGTTTCTGAGAAACTGCTCTGTGTTCTGTTAATTCATCTCACAGAGTAACATCTTTCCCTTCAAGAAGCCTTTCGCTAAGGCTGTTCTTGTGGAATTGGCAAAGGGATATTTGGAAGCCCATAGAGGGCTATGGTGAAAAAGGATATATCTTCCGTTCAAAACTGGAAAGAAGCTTTCTCAGAAACTGCTCTGTGTTCTGTTAATTCATCTCACAGAGTTACATCTTTCCCTTCAAGAAGCCTTTCGCTAAGGCTGTTCTTGTGGAATTGGCAAAGGGATATTTGGAAGCCCATAGAGGGCTTTGGTAAAAAAGGAAATATCTTCCGTTCAAAACTGGAAAGAAGCTTTCTGAGAAACTTCTCTGTGTTCTGTTAAATCATCTCACAGAGTTACATCTTTCACTTCAAGAAGCCTTTCGCTAAGGCTGTTCTTGTGGAATTGGCAAAGGGATATTTGGAAGCCCATAGAGGGCTATGGTGAAAAAGGAAATATCTTCCGTTCAAAACTGTTAAGAAGCTTTCTGAGAAACTGCTCTGTGTTCTGTTAATTCATCTCCCAGAGTTACATCTTTCCCTTCAAGAAGCCTTTCGCTAAGGCTCTTCTTGTGGAATTGGCAAAGGGATATTTGGAAGCCCATAGAGGGCTATGGTGAAAAGGAAATATCTTCCGTTCGAAACTGGAAAGAAGCTTTCAGAGAAACTACTCTGTGTTCTGTTAATTCATCTCACAGAGTTACATCTTTCCCTTCAAGAAGCCTTTCGCTAAGGCTCTTCTTGTGGAATTGTCAAAGGGATATTTGGAAGCCCATAGAGGGCTATGGTGAAATAGGAAATATCTTCCATTCAAAACTGGAAAGAAGCTTTCTGAGAAGCTGCTCTGTGTTCTGTTAATTCATCTCACAGAGTTACATCTTTCCCTTCAAGAAGCCTTTCGCGAAGGCGGTTCTTGTGAAATTGGCAAAGGGATATTTGGAAGCCCATAGAGGGCTATGGTGAAACAGGAAATATCTTCCGTTCAAAACTGGAAAGAAGCTTTCTGAGAAACTCCTCTGCGTTCTGTTAATTCATCTCACAGAATTACATCTTTCCCTTCAAGAAGCCTTTCGCTAAGGCTGTTCTTGGGGAATTGGCAAAGGGATATTTGGAAGCCCATAGAGGGCTATGGTGAAAAAGGAAATATCTTCCGTTCAAAACTGGAAAGAAGCTTTCTGAGAAACTGCTCTGTGTTCTGTTAATTCATCTCACACAGTAACATCTTTCCCTTCAAGAAGCCTTTCGCTAAGGCTGTTCTTGTGGAATTGGCAAAGGGATATTTGGAAGCCCATAGAGGGCTATGGTGAAAAAGGAAATATCTTCCGTTCAAAACTGGAAAGAAACTTTCTGAGAAACTGCTCTGTGTTCTGTTAATTCATCTCACAGAGTTACATCTTTCCCTTCAAGAAGCCTTTCGCTAAGGCTCTTCTTGTGGAATTGGAAAAGGGTTATTTGGAAGCCCATAGAGGGCTATGGTGAAAAAGGAAATATCTTCCGTTCAAAACTGGAAAGAATCTTTCTGAGAAACTGCTCTGTGTTCTGTTAATTCATCTCACAGAGTTACATCTTTCCCTTCAAGAAGCCTTTCGCTAAGGCTGTTCTTGTGGAATTGGCAAAGGGATATTTGGAAGCCCATAGAGGGCTATGGTGAAAAAGGAAATATCTTCCGTTCAAAACTGGAAAGAAGCTTTCAGAGAAACTGCTCTGTGTTCTGTTAATTCATCTCACAGAGTTACATCTTTCCCTTCAAGAAGCCTTTCGCTAAGGCTGTTCTTGTGGAATTGGCAAAGGGATATTTGGAAGCCCATAGAGGGCTATGGTGAAACAGGAAATACTTCCGTTCGAAACTGGAAAGAAGCTTTCTGAGAAACTGCTCTGTGTTCTCTTAATTAATCTCACAGAGTTAGATCTTTCCCTTCAAGAAGCCTTTCGCTAAGGCTGTTCTTGTGGTATTGGCAAAGGGATATTTGGAAGCCCATAGAGTGATATGGTGAAAAAGGAAATATCTTCCGTTCAAAACTGGAAAGAAACTTTCTTAGAATCTGCTCTGTGTTCTGTTAATTCATCTCACAGAGTTACATCTTTCCCTTCAAGAAGCCTTTCGCTAAGGCTGTTCTTGTGGAATTGGTAAAGGGATATTTGGAAGCCCATAGAGGGCTATGGTGAAACAGGAAATACTTCCGTTCAAAACTGGAAAGAAGCTTTCTGAGAAACTGCTCTGTGTTCTCTTAATTCATCTCACAGAGTTACATCTTTCCCTTCAAGAAGCCTTTCGCTAAGGCTGTTCTTGTGGAATTGGGAACGGGATATTTGGAAGCCCATAGAGGGCTACGGTGAAAAAGGTAATATCTTCCGTTCGAAACTGGAAAGAAGCTTTCTGAGAAACTACTCTGTGTTCTGTTAATTCATCTCACAGAGTTACATCTTTCCCTTCAAGAAGCCTTTCGCTAAGGCAGTTCTTATGGAATTGGCAAAGGGATATTTGGAAGCCCTTAGAGGGCTATGGTGAAAAAGGAAATATCTTCCATTCAAAACTGGAAAGAAGCTTTCTGAGAAACTGCTCTGTGTTCTCTTAATTCACCTCACAGAGTTACATCTTTCCCTTCAAGAAGCCTTTCGCTAAGGCTGTTCTTGTGGAATTGGCAAAGGGATATTTGGAAGCCCATAGAGGGCTATGGTGAAACAGGAAATATCTTCCGTTCAAAACTGGAAAGAAGCTTTCTGAGAAACTGCTCTGTGTTCTGTTAATTCATCTCACAGAGTTACATCTTTCCCTTCAAGAAGCCTTTCGCTAAGGCTGTTCGTGTGGAGTTGGCAAAGGGATATTTGGAAGCCCATAGAGGGTTATGTTGAAAAAGGAAATATCTTCCATTCAAAACTGGAAAGAATGTTTCTGAGAAACTGCTCTGTGTTCTGCTAATTCATCTCAAAGAGTTACATCTTTCCCTTCAAGAAGCCTTTCTCTAAGTCTGTTCTTGTGGAATTGGCAAAGGGATATTTGGAAGCCCATAGAGGGCTATGGTGAAAAAGGAAATATCTTCCGTTCAAAACTGGAAAGAAGCTTTCTGAGAAACTGCTCTGTGTTCTCTTAATTCATCTCACAGTGTTACATCTTTCCCTTCTAGAAGCCTTTCGCTAAGGCTGTTCTTGTGGAATTGTCAAAGGGATATTTGGAAGCCCATAGAGGGCTATGGTGAAAAAGGAAATATCTTCCGTTCAAAACTGGAAAGAAGCTTTCTGAGAATCTGCCCTGTGTTCTGTTAATTCATCTCACAGAGTTACATCTTTCCCTTTAAGAAGCCTTTCGCTAAGGCTGTTCTTGTGGAATTGGCAAAAGGACATTTGGAAGCCCATAGAGGGCTATGGTGAAAAAAGAAATATCTTCCGTTCAAAACTGGAAAGAAGCTTTCTGAGAAGCTGCTCTGTGTTCTGTTAATTCATCTCACAGAGTTACATCTTTCCCTTCAAGAAGCCTTTCGCTAAGGCTGTTCTTGTGGAATTGG
The DNA here is from genome assembly GCF_047675955.1 of Chlorocebus sabaeus. NCBI lineage: Eukaryota > Metazoa > Chordata > Mammalia > Primates > Cercopithecidae > Chlorocebus > Chlorocebus sabaeus. The sequence continues at coordinate 45,086,930 of NC_132905.1, read as the reverse complement.
TAAAGGGATATTTGGAAGCCCATAGAGGGCTATGGTGAAACAGAAAATACTTCCGTTCAAAACTGGAAAGAAGCTTTCTGAGAAACTGCTCTGTGTTCTCTTAATTAATCTCACAGAGTTAGATCTTTCCCTTCCAGAAGCCTTTCGCTAAGGCTGTTCTTGTGGTATTGGCAAAGGGATATTTGGAAGCCCATAGAGTGATATGGTGAAAAAGGAAATATCTTCCGTTCAAAACTGGAAAGAAACTTTCTTAGAATCTGCTCTGTGTTCTGTTAATTCATCTCACAGAGTTACATCTTTCCCTTCAAGAAGCCTTTCGCTAAGGCAGTTCTTGTGGAATTGGCAAAGGGATATTTGAAAGCCCTTAGAGGGCAATGGTGAAAAAGGAAATATCTTCCATTCAAAACTGGAAAGAAGCTTTCTGAGAAAATGCTCTGTGTTCTCTTAATTCACCTCACAGAGTTACATCTTTCCCTTCAAGAAGCCTTTCGCTAAGGCTGTTCTTGTGGAATTGGCAAAGGGATATTTGGAAGCCCATAGAGGGCTATGGTGAAACAGGAAATATCTTCCGTTCAAAACTGGAAAGAAGCTTTCTGAGAAACTGCTCTGTGTTCTGTTAATTAATCTCACAGAGTTACATCTTTCCCTTCAAGAAGTCTTTCGCTAAGGCTGTACTTGTGGAGTTGGCAAAGGGATATTTTGAAGTCCATAGAGGGTTATGTTGAAAAAGGAAATATCTTCCATTCAAAACTGGAAAGAAGGTTTCTGAGAAACTGCTCTGTGTTCTGTTAATTCATCTCAAAGAGTTACATCTTTCCCTTCAAGAAGCCTTTCTCTAAGGCTGTTCTTGTGGAATTGGCAAAGGGATATTTGGAAGCCCATAGAGGGCTATGGTGAAAAAGGAAATATCTTCCGTTCAAAACTGGAAAGAAGCTTTCTGAGAAACTGCTCTGTGTTCTCTTAATTCATCTCACAGTGTTACATCTTTCCCTTCAAGAAGCCTTTCGCTAAGGCTGTTCTTGTGGAATTGTCAAAGGGATATTTGGAAGCCCATAGAGGGCTATGGTGAAAAAGGAAATATCTTCCGTTCAAAACTGGAAAGAAGCTTTCTGAGAATCTGCCCTGTGTTCTGTTAATTCATCTCACAGAGTTACATCTTTCCCTTCAAGAAGCCTTTCGCTAAGGCTTTTCTTGTGGAATTGGCAAAGGGATATTTGGAAGCCCATAGAGGGCTATGGTGAAAAAGGAAATATCTTCCGTTCGAAACTGGAAAGAAGCTTTCAGAGAAACTACTCTGTGTTCTGTTAATTCATCTCACAGAGTTACATCTTTCCCTTCAAGAAGCCTTTCGCTAAGGCTGCTCTTGTGGAATTGTCAAAGGGATATTTAGAAGCCCATAGAGGGCTATGGTGAAAAAGGAAATATCTTCCGTTCAAAACTGGAAAGAAGCTTTCTGAGAAGCTGCTCTGTGTTCTGTTAATTCATCTCACAGAGTTACATCTTTCCCTTCAAGAAGCCTTTGGCTAGGGCTGTTCTTGTGGAATTGGCAAAGGGATATTTGGAAGCCCATAGAGGGCGACGGTGAAACAGGAAATATCTTCCGGTCAAAATTGGAAAGAAGCTTTCTGAGAAACTCCTCTGCGTTCTGTTAATTCATCTCAGAGAGTTACATCTTTCCCTTCAAGAAGCCTTTCGCTAAGGCAGTTCTTGTGGAATTGGCAAAGGGATATTTGGAAGCCCATAGAGGGCTATGGTGAAAAAGGAAATATCTTCCGTTCAAAACTGGAAAGAAGCTTTCTGAGAAACTGCTCTGTGTTCTGTTAATTCATCTCACAGAGTAACATCTTTCCCTTCAAGAAGCCTTTCGCTAAGGCTGTTCTTGTGGAATTGGCAAAGGGATATTTGGAAGCCCATAGAGGGCTATGGTGAAAAAGGAAATATCTTCCGTTCAAAACTGGAAAGAAACTTTCTGAGAAACTGCTCTGTGTTCTGTTAATTCATCTCACAGAGTTACATCTTTCCCTTCAAGAAGCCTTTCGCTAAGGCTGTTCTTGTGGAATTGGCAAAGGGATATTTGGAAGCCCATAGAGTTCTACGGTGAAAAAGGAAATACCTTCCGTTCGAAACAGGAAAGAAGCTTTCTGAGAAACTGCTCTGTGTTCTGTTAATTCATCTCACAGAGTTACATCTTTCCCTTCAAGAAGCCTTTCGCTAAGGCTGTTCTTGTGGAGTTGGCAAAGGGATATTTGGAAGCCCATAGAGGGCTATGGTGAAACAGGAAATACTTCCGTTCGAAACTGGAAAGACGCTTTCTGAAAAACTGCTCTGTGTTCTGTTAATTCATCTAACAGAGTTACATCTTTCCCTTCAAGAAGTCTTTCGCTAAGGCTGTTCTTCTGGAATTGGCAAAGGGATATTTGGAAGCCCATAGAGGGCTATGGTGAAAAAGGAAATATCTTCCGTTCAAAATTGGAAAGAAGCTTTCTGAGAAACGGCCCTGTGTTCTGTTAATTCATCTCACAGAGTTACATCTTTCCCTTCAAGAAGCCTTTCGCTTAGGTTGTTCTTGTGGAATTGGTAAAGGGATATTTGGAATCTCATAGAGGGCTATGGTGAAACAGGAAATACTTCCGTTCAAAACTGGAAAGAAGCTTTCTGAGAAACTGCTCTGTGTTCTCTTAATTCATCTCACAGAGTTACATCTTTCCCTTCAAGAAGCCTTTCGCTAAGGCTGTTCTTGTGGAATTGGCAAAGGGATATTTGGAAGCGCATGGAGGGCTATTTTGAAACAGGAAATACTTCCGTTCGATACTGGAAAGAAGCTTTCTGAGAAACTGCTCTGTGTTCTGTTAATTCATCTCACAGAGTTACATCTTTCCCTTTAAGAAGCCTTTCGCTAAGGATGTTCTTGTGGAATTGGCAAAAGGATATTTGGAAGCCCATAGAGGGCTATGTTGAAAAAGGAAATATCTTCCGTTCAAAACTGGAAAGAAGATTTCTGAGAAACTGCTCTGTGTTCCGTAAATTCTTCTCACAGAGTTACATCTTTCCCTTCAGGAAGCCTTTCGCTGAGGCTGTTCTTGTGGAATTGGCAAGGGATATTTGGGAGCCCTTAGAGGGCTATGGTGAAAAAGGAAATATCTTCCTTTCCAAACTGAAAAGAAGCTTTCTGAGAAACTGCCCTGTGTTCTGTTAATTCACCTCACAGAGTTACATCTTTCCCTTCAAGAAGCCTTTCGCTAAGGCTGTTCTTGTGGAATTGGTAAAGGGATATTTGGAAGCCCATAGAGGGCAATGGTGAGAAACGAAATATCTTCCGTTCAAAACGGGAAAGAAGCTTTCTGAGAAACTGCTCAGTGTTCTCTTAATTCATCTCACAGAGTTACATCTTTCCCTTCAAGAAGCCTTTCGCTAAGGCTGTTCTTGTGGAATTGGCAAAGGGATATTTGGAAGCCCTTAGAGGGCTATGGTGAAACAGGAAATATCTTCCGTTCAAAACTGGAAAGAAGCTTTCTGAGAAACTCCTCTGCGGTCTGTTAATTCATCTCACAGAGTTACATCTTTCCCTTCAAGAAGCCTTTCGCTAAGGTTGTTCTTGTGGAATTGGCAAAGGGATATTTGGAAGCCCTTAGAGGGCTATGGTGAAACAGGAAATATCTTCCGATCAAAACTGGAAAGAATCTTTCTGAGAAACTGCTCTGTGTTCTGTTAATTCATCTCACAGAGTAACATCTTTCCCTTCAAGAAGCCTTTCGCTAAGGTTCTTCTTGTGGAATTGGCCTAGGGATATTTGGAAGCCCATAGAGGGCTATGGTGAAAAAGGAAATATCTTCCGTTCAAAACTGGAAAGAAGCTTTCTGAGAAACTGCTCTGTGTTCTCTTAATTCATCTCACAGTGTTACATCTTTCCCTTCAAGAAGCCTTTCGTTTAGGCTCTTCTTGTGGAATTGTCAAAGGGATATTTGGAAGCCCATAGAGGGCTATGGTGAAAAAGGAAATATCTTCCGTTCAAAACTGGAAAGAAGGTTTCTGAGAAACTGCTCTGTGTTCTGTTAATTCATCTCACAGAGTAACATCTTTCCCTTCAAGAAGCCTTTCGCTAAGGCTGTTCTTGTGGAATTGGCAAAGGGATATTTGGAAGCCCATAGAGGGCTATGGTGAAAAAGGAAATATCTTTCGTTCAAAACTGGAAAGAAGCTTTCTGAGAAACTGCTCTGTGTTCTGTTAATTCATCTCACAGAGTAACATCTTTCCCTTCAAGAAGCCTTTCGCTAAGGTTCTTCTTGTGGAATTGGCCTAGGGATATTTGGAAGCCCATAGAGGGCTATGGTGAAAAAGGAAATATCTTCCGTTCAAAACTGGAAAGAAGCTTTCTGAGAAACTGCTCTGTGTTCTCTTAATTCATCTCACAGTGTTACATCTTTCCCTTCAAGAAGCCTTTCGTTTAGGCTCTTCTTGTGGAATTGTCAAAGGGATATTTGGAAGCCCATAGAGGGCTATGGTGAAAAAGGAAATATCTTCCGTTCAAAACTGGAAAGAAGGTTTCTGAGAAACTGCTCTGTGTTCTGTTAATTCATCTCACAGAGTAACATCTTTCCCTTCAAGAAGCCTTTCGCTAAGGCTGTTCTTGTGGAATTGGCAAAGGGATATTTGGAAGCCCATAGAGGGCTATGGTGAAAAAGGAAATATCTTTCGTTCAAAACTGGAAAGAAGCTTTCTGAGAAACTGCTCTGCGTTCTGTTAATTCATCTCACAGAGTTACTTCTTTCCCTTCAAGAAGCCTTTCGCTAAGGCTGTTCTTGTGGAATTGGCAAAGGGATATTTGGAAGCCCATAGAGGGCTATGGTGAAACAGGAAATATCTTCCGTTCAAAATTGGAAAGAAACTTTCTGAGAAACTCCTCTGCGTTCTGTTAATTCATCTCACAGAGTTACATCTTTCCCTTCAAGAAGCCTTTCGCTAAGGCAGTTCTTGTGGAATTGGCAAAGGGATATTTCGAAGCCCATAGAGGGCTATGGTGAAAAAGGAAATATCTTCCGTTCAAAACTGGAAAGAAGCTTTCTGAGAAACTGCTCTGTGTTCTGTTAATTCATCTCACAGAGTAACATCTTTCCCTTCAAGAAGCCTTTCGCTAAGGCTGTTCTTGTGGAATTGGCAAAGGGATATTTGGAAGCCCATAGAGGGCTATGGTGAAACAGGAAATATCTTCGGTTCAAAATTGGAAAGAAGCTTTCTGAGAAACTGCTCTGGGTTCTGTTAATTCATCTCACAGAGTTACATCTTTCCCTTCAAGAAGCCTTTCGCTAAGGCTGTTCTTGTGGAATTGGCAAAGGGATATTTGGAAGCCCATAGAGGGCTCTGGTGAAAAAGGAAATATCTTCCGTTCAAAACTGGAAAGAAGCTTTCTGAGAAACTGCTCTGTGTTCTCTTAATTCATCTCACAGTGTTACATCTTTCCCTTCAAGAAGCCTTTCGCTAAGGCTGTTCTTGTGGAATTGTCAAAGGGATATTTGGAAGCCCATAGAGGGCTATGGTGAAAAAGGAAATATCTTCCGTTCAAAACTGGAAAAAATCTTTCTGAGAAACTGCTCTGTGTTCTGTTAATTCATCTCACAGAGTTACATCTTTCCCTTCAAGAAGCCTTTCGCGAAGGCTGTTCTTGTGGAATTGGCAAAGGGATATTTGGAAGCCCATAGAGTGCTATGGTGAAACAGGAAATACTTCCGTTCGAAAATGGAAAGAAGCTTTCTGAGAAACTGCTCTGTGTTCTGTTAATTCATCTCACAGAGTTACATCTTTCCCTTCCAGAAGCCTTTCGCTAAGGCTGTTCTTGTGGTATTGGCAAAGGGATATTTGGAAGCCCATAGAGTGCTATGGTGAAAAAGGAAATATCTTCCGTTCAAAACTGGAAAGAAACTTTCTTAGAAACTGCTCTGTGTTCTGTTAATTCATCTCACAGAGTTACATCTTTCCCTTCAAGAAGCCTTTCGCTAAGGCTGTTCTTTTGGAATTGGCAAAGGGATATTTGGAAGCCCATAGAGGGCTATGGTGAAAAACGGAATATCTTCCGTTCAAAACAGGAAAGAAGCTTTCTGAGAAACTGCTCTGTGTTCTCTTAATTCATCTCACAGAGTTACATCTTTCCCTTCAAGAAGCCTTTCGCTAAGGCTGTTCTTGTGGAATTGTCAAAGGGATATTTGGAAGCCCATAGAGGGCTATGTTGTAAAATGAAATATCTTCCGTTCAAAACTGGAAAGAAGCTTTCTGAGAAACTGCTCTGTGTTCTGTTAATTCATCTCACAGAGTTACATCTTTCCCTTCAAGAAGACTTTCGCTAAGGCTCTTCTTTTGGAATTGGCAAAAGGATATTTGGAAGCCCATAGAGGGCTATGGTGAAAAAGGAAATATCTTCCGTTCGAAACTGGAAAGAAGCTTTCAGAGAAAGTACTCTGTGTTCTGTTAATTCATCTCACAGAGTTACATCTTTCCCTTCAAGAAGCCTTTCGCTAAGGCTGTTCTTGTGGAATTGTCAAAGGGATATTTGGAAGCCCATAGAGGGCTATGGTGAAAAAGGAAATATCTTCCGTTCAAAACTGGAAAGAAGCTTTCTGAGAAGCTGCTCTGTGTTCTGTTAATTCATCTCACAGAGTTACATCTTTCCCTTCAAGAAGCCTTTCGCTAAGGCTGTTCTTGTGGAATTGGCAAAGGGATATTTGGAAGCCCATAGAGGGCTATGGTGAAAAAGGAAATATCTTCCGTTCAAAACTGGAAAGAAGCTTTCTGAGAAACTCCTCTGCGTTCTGTTAATTCATCTCACAGAGTTACTTCTTTCCCTTCAAGAAGCCTTTCGCTAAGGCTGTTCTTGTGGAATTGGCAAAGGGATATTTGGAAGCCCATAGAGGGCTATGGTGAAAAAGGAAATATCTTCCGTTCAAAACTGGAAAGAAGCCTTCTGAGAAACTGCTCTGTGTTCTGTTAATTCATCTCACAGAGTTACATCTTTCCCTTCCACAAACCTTTCGCTAAAGCTGTTCTTGTGGAATTGGCAAAGGGATATTTGGAAGCCCATAGAGGGCTATGGTGAAAAAGGAAATATCTTCCGTTCAAAACTGGAAAGAAACTTTCTGAGAAACTGCTCTGTGTTCTGTTAATTCATCTCACAGAGTTACATCTTTCCCTTCAAGAAGCCTTTCGCTAAGGCTGTTCTTGTGGAATTGGAAAAGGGTTATTTGGAAGCCCATAGAGGGCTATGGTGAAAAAGGAAATATCTTCCGTTCTAAACTGGAAAGAATCTTTCTGAGAAACTGCTCTGTGTTCTGTTAATTCATCTCACAGAGTTACATCTTTCCCTTCAAGAAGCCTTTCGCTAAGGCTGTTCTTGTGGAATTGGCAAAGGGATATTTGGAAGCCCATAGAGGGCTATGGTGAAAAAGGAAATATCTTCCGTTCAAAACTGGAAAGAAGCTTTCAGAGAAACTGCTCTGTGTTCTGTTAATTCATCTCACAGAGTTACATCTTTCCCTTCAAGAAGCCTTTCGCTAAGGCTGTTCTTGTGGAATTGGCAAAGGGATATTTGGAAGCCCATAGAGGGCTATGGTGAAACAGGAAATACTTCCGTTCGAAACTGGAAAGAAGCTTTCTGAGAAACTGCTCTGTGTTCTCTTAATTAATCTCACAGAGTTAGATCTTTCCCTTCCAGAAGCCTTTCGCTAAGGCTGTTCTTGTGGTATTGGCAAAGGGATATTTGGAAGCCCATAGAGGGCTATGGTGAAAAAGGAAATATCTTCCGTTCAAAACTGGAAAGAAGCTTTCTGAGAAACTGCTCTGTGTTCTCTTAATTCATCTCACAGTGTTACATCTTTCCCTTCAAGAAGCCTTTCGCTAAGGCTGTTCTTGTGGAATTGTCAAAGGGATATTTGGAAGCCCATAGAGGGCTATGGTGAAAAAGGAAATATCTTCCGTTCAAAACTGGAAAGAAGCTTTCTGAGAATCTGCCCTGTGTTCTGTTAATTCATCTCACAGAGTTACATCTTTCCCTTCAAGAAGCCTTTCGCTAAGGCTTTTCTTGTGGAATTGGCAAAGGGATATTTGGAAGCCCATAGAGGGCTATGGTGAAAAAGGAAATATCTTCCGTTCGAAACTGGAAAGAAGCTTTCAGAGAAACTACTCTGTGTTCTGTTAATTCATCTCACAGAGTTACATCTTTCCCTTCAAGAAGCCTTTCGCTAAGGCTGTTCTTGTGGAATTGTCAAAGGGATATTTAGAAGCCCATAGAGGGCTATGGTGAAAAAGGAAATATCTTCCGTTCAAAACTGGAAAGAAGCTTTCTGAGAAGCTGCTCTGTGTTCTGTTAATTCATCTCACAGAGTTACATCTTTCCCTTCAAGAAGCCTTTGGCTAGGGCTGTTCTTGTGGAATTGGCAAAGGGATATTTGGAAGCCCATAGAGGTCGACGGTGAAACAGGAAATATCTTCCGGTCAAAATTGGAAAGAAGCTTTCTGAGAAACTCCTCTGCGTTCTGTTAATTCATCTCAGAGAGTTACATCTTTCCCTTCAAGAAGCCTTTCGCTAAGGCAGTTCTTGTGGAATTGGCAAAGGGATATTTGGAAGCCCATAGAGGGCTATGGTGAAAAAGGAAATATCTTCCGTTCAAAACTGGAAAGAAGCTTTCTGAGAAACTGCTCTGTGTTCTGTTAATTCATCTCACAGAGTAACATCTTTCCCTTCAAGAAGCCTTTCGCTAAGGCTGTTCTTGTGGAATTGGCAAAGGGATATTTGGAAGCCCATAGAGGGCTATGGTGAAAAAGGAAATATCTTCCGTTCAAAACTGGAAAGAAACTTTCTGAGAAACTGCTCTGTGTTCTGTTAATTCATCTCACAGAGTTACATCTTTCCCTTCAAGAAGCCTTTCGCTAAGGCTGTTCTTGTGGAGTTGGCAAAGGGATATTTGGAAGCCCATAGAGGGCTATGGTGAAACAGGAAATACTTCCGTTCGAAACTGGAAAGACGCTTTCTGAGAAACTGCTCTGTGTTCTGTTAATTCATCTAACAGAGTTACATCTTACCCTTCAAGAAGCCTTTCGCTAAGGCTGTTCTTCTGGAATTGGCAAAGGGATATTTGGAAGCCCATAGAGGGCTATGGTGAAAAAGGAAATATCTTCCGTTCAAAATTGGAAAGAAGCTTTCTGAGAAACGACCCTGTGTTCTGTTAATTCATCTCACAGAGTTACATCTTTCCCTTCAAGAAGCCTTTCGCTTAGGTTGTTCTTGTGGAATTGGTAAAGGGATATTTGGAATCCCATAGAGGGCTATGGTGAAACAGGAAATACTTCCGTTCAAAACTGGAAAGAAGCTTTCTGAGAAACTGCTCTGTGTTCTCTTAATTCATCTCACAGAGTTATATCTTTCCCTTCAAGAAGCCTTTCGCTAAGGCTGTTCTTGTGGAATTGGCAAAGGGATATTTGGAAGCCCATAGAGGGCTATGGTGAAACAGGAAATATCTTCAGTTCAAAACTGGAAAGAAGCTTTCTGAGAAACTGCTCTGTGTTCTGTTAATTCATCTCACAGAGTTACATCTTTCCCTTCAGGAAACCTTTCGATAAAGCTGTTGTTGTTGCATTGGCAAAGGGATATTTGGAAGCCCATAGAGGGCTATGGTGAAAAAGGAAATATCATCCGTTCCAAACTGGAAGGAAGCTTTCTGAGAAACTGCTCTGTGTTCTGTTAATTCATCTCACAAAGTTACATCTTTCCCTTCAAGAAGCCTTTCGCTAAGGCTGATCTTTTGGAATTGGCAAAGAGATATTTGGAAGACTATAGAGGGCTATGGTGTAACAGGAAATATCTTCCGTTCAAAACTGGAAAGAAGGTTTCTGAGAAACTGCTCTGTGTTCTGTTAATTCATCTCACAGAGTTACATCTTTCCCTTTAAGAAGCCTTTCGCTAAGGATGTTCTTGTGGAATTGGCAAAAGGATATTTGGAAGCCCATAGAGGGCTATGGTGAAACAGGAAATATCTTCCGTTCAAAAACTGGAAAGAAGCTTTCTGAGAAACTGCTCTGTGTTCTGTTAATTCATCTCACAGAGTAACATCTTTCCCTTCAAGAAGCCTTTCGCTAAGGCTGTTCTTGTGGAATTGGGAAAGGGATATTTGGAAGCCCATAGAGGGCTCTGGTGAAAAAGGAAATATCTTCCGTTCAAAACTGGAAAGAAGCTTTCTGAGAAACTGCTCTGTGTTCTGTTAATTCATCTCACAGAGTTACATCTTTCCCTTCCACAAACCTTTCGCTAAAGCTGTTCTTGTGGAATTGGCAAAGGGATATTTGGAAGCCCATAGAGGGCTATGGTGAAAAAGGAAATATCTTCCGTTGCAAACTGGAAAGAAGCTTTCTGAGAAGCTGCTCTGTGTTCCGTTAATTCATCTCACAGAGTTACATCTTTCCCTTCAAGAAGCCTTTCCCTAAGGCTGTTCTTGTGGAATTGGCAAAGGGATATTTGGAAGCCCATAGAGGGCTATGGTGAAAAAGGAAATATCTTCCGTTCAAAACTGTTAAGAAGCTTTCTGAGAAACTGCTCTGTGTTCTGTTAATTCATCTCCCAGAGTTACATCTTTCCCTTCAAGAAGCCTTTCGCTAAGGCTCTTCTTGTGGAATTGGCAAAGGGATATTTGGAAGCCCATAGAGGGCTATGGTGAAAAGGAAATATCTTCCGTTCGAAACTGGAAAGAAGCTTTCAGAGAAACTACTCTGTGTTCTGTTAATTCATCTCACAGAGTTACATCTTTCCCTTCAAGAAGCCTTTCGCTAAGGCTCTTCTTGTGGAATTGTCAAAGGGATATTTGGAAGCCCATAGAGGGCTATGGTGAAATAGGAAATATCTTCCATTCAAAAATGGAAAGAAGCTTTCTGAGAAGCTGCTCTGTGTTCTGTTAATTCATCTCACAGAGTTACATCTTTCCCTTCAAGAAGCCTTTCGCGAAGGCGGTTCTTGTGAAATTGGCAAAGGGATATTTGGAAGCCCATAGAGGGCTATGGTGAAACAGGAAATATCTTCCGTTCAAAACTGGAAAGAAGCTTTCTGAGAAACTCCTCTGCGTTCTGTTAATTCATCTCACAGAGTTACATCTTTCCCTTCAAGAAGCCTTTCGCTAAGGCTGTTCTTGGGGAATTGGCAAAGGGATATTTGGAAGCCCATAGAGGGCTATGGTGAAAAAGGAAATATCTTCCGTTCAAAACTGGAAAGAAGCTTTCTGAGAAACTGCTCTGTGTTCTGTTAATTCATCTCACACAGTAACATCTTTCCCTTCAAGAAGCCTTTCGCTAAGGCTGTTCTTGTGGAATTGGCAAAGGGATATTTGGAAGCCCATAGAGGGCTATGGTGAAAAAGGAAATATCTTCCGTTCAAAACTGGAAAGAAACTTTCTGAGAAACTGCTCTGTGTTCTGTTAATTCATCTCACAGAGTTACATCTTTCCCTTCAAGAAGCCTTTCGCTAAGGCTGTTCTTGTGGAATTGGAAAAGGGTTATTTGGAAGCCCATAGAGGGCTATGGTGAAAAAGGAAATATCTTCCGTTCAAAACTGGAAAGAATCTTTCTGAGAAACTGCTCTGTGTTCTGTTAATTCATCTCACAGAGTTACATCTTTCCCTTCAAGAAGCCTTTCGCTAAGGCTGTTCTTGTGGAATTGGCAAAGGGATATTTGGAAGCCCATAGAGGGCTATGGTGAAAAAGGAAATATCTTCCGTTCAAAACTGGAAAGAAGCTTTCAGAGAAACTGCTCTGTGTTCTGTTAATTCATCTCACAGAGTTACATCTTTCCCTTCAAGAAGCCTTTCGCTAAGGCTGTTCTTGTGGAATTGGCAAAGGGATATTTGGAAGCCCATAGAGGGCTATGGTGAAACAGGAAATACTTCCGTTCGAAACTGGAAAGAAGCTTTCTGAGAAACTGCTCTGTGTTCTCTTAATTAATCTCACAGAGTTAGATCTTTCCCTTCAAGAAGCCTTTCGCTAAGGCTGTTCTTGTGGTATTGGCAAAGGGATATTTGGAAGCCCATAGAGTGATATGGTGAAAAAGGAAATATCTTCCGTTCAAAACTGGAAAGAAACTTTCTTAGAATCTGCTCTGTGTTCTGTTAATTCATCTCACAGAGTTACATCTTTCCCTTCAAGAAGCCTTTCGCTAAGGCTGTTCTTGTGGAATTGGTAAAGGGATATTTGGAAGCCCATAGAGGGCTATGGTGAAACAGGAAATACTTCCGTTCAAAACTGGAAAGAAGCTTTCTGAGAAACTGCTCTGTGTTCTCTTAATTCATCTCACAGAGTTACATCTTTCCCTTCAAGAAGCCTTTCGCTAAGGCTGTTCTTGTGGAATTGGCAACGGGATATTTGGAAGCCCATAGAGGGCTACGGTGAAAAAGGTAATATCTTCCGTTCGAAACTGGAAAGAAGCTTTCTGAGAAACTACTCTGTGTTCTGTTAATTCATCTCACAGAGTTACATCTTTCCCTTCAAGAAGCCTTTCGCTAAGGCAGTTCTTATGGAATTGGCAAAGGGATATTTGGAAGCCCTTAGAGGGCTATGGTGAAAAAGGAAATATCTTCCATTCAAAACTGGAAAGAAGCTTTCTGAGAAACTGCTCTGTGTTCTCTTAATTCACCTCACAGAGTTACATCTTTCCCTTCAAGAAGCCTTTCGCTAAGGCTGTTCTTGTGGAATTGGCAAAGGGATATTTGGAAGCCCATAGAGGGCTATGGTGAAACAGGAAATATCTTCCGTTCAAAACTGGAAAGAAGCTTTCTGAGAAACTGCTCTGTGTTCTGTTAATTCATCTCACAGAGTTACATCTTTCCCTTCAAGAAGCCTTTCGCTAAGGCTGTTCTTGTGGAGTTGGCAAAGGGATATTTGGAAGCCCATAGAGGGTTATGTTGAAAAAGGAAATATCTTCCATTCAAAACTGGAAAGAATGTTTCTGAGAAACTGCTCTGTGTTCTGCTAATTCATCTCAAAGAGTTACATCTTTCCCTTCAAGAAGCCTTTCTCTAAGTCTGTTCTTGTGGAATTGGCAAAGGGATATTTGGAAGCCCATAGAGGGCTATGGTGAAAAAGGAAATACCTTCCGTTCAAAACTGGAAAGAAGCTTTCTGAGAAACTGCTCTGTGTTCTCTTAATTCATCTCACAGTGTTACATCTTTCCCTTCTAGAAGCCTTTCGCTAAGGCTGTTCTTGTGGAATTGTCAAAGGGATATTTGGAAGCCCATAGAGGGCTATGGTGAAAAAGGAAATATCTTCCGTTCAAAACTGGAAAGAAGCTTTCTGAGAATCTGCCCTGTGTTCTGTTAATTCATCTCACAGAGTTACATCTTTCCCTTTAAGAAGCCTTTCGCTAAGGCTGTTCTTGTGGAATTGGCAAAAGGACATTTGGAAGCCCATAGAGGGCTATGGTGAAAAAAGAAATATCTTCCGTTCAAAACTGGTAAGAAGCTTTCTGAGAAGCTGCTCTGTGTTCTGTTAATTCATCTCACAGAGTTACATCTTTCCCTTCAAGAAGCCTTTGGCTAGGGCTGTTCTTGTGGAATTGGCAAAGGGATATTTGGAAGCCCATAGAGGGCGATGGTGAAACAGGAAATATCTTCCGGTCAAAATTGGAAAGAAGCTTTCTGAGAAACTCCTCTGCGTTCTGTTAATTCATCTCAGAGAGTTACATCTTTGCCTTCAAGAAGCCTTTCGCTAAGGCAGTTCTTGTGGAATTGGCAAAGGGATATTTGGAAGCCCATAGAGGGCTATGGTGAAAAAGGAAATATCTTCCGTTCAAAACTGGAAAGAAGCTTTCTGAGAAACTGCTCTGTGTTCTGTTAATTCAACTCACAGAGTTACATCTTTCCCTTCAAGAAGCCTTTCGCTAAGGCTGTCCTTAGGGAATTGGCAAAGGGATATTTGGAAGCCCATAGAGGGCTATGGTGAAACAGGAAATACTTCCGTTCGAAACTGGAAAGAAGCTTTCTGAGAAACTGCTCTGTGTTCTCTTAATTAATCTCACAGAGTTAGATCTTTCCCTTCCAGAAGCCTTTCGCTAAGGCTGTTCTTGTGGTATTGGCAAAGGGATATTTGGAAGCCCATAGAGTGATATGGTGAAAAAGGAAATACCTTCCGTTCAAAACTGGAAAGAAACTTTCTTAGAATCTGCTCCGTGTTCTGTTAATTCATCTCACAGAGTTACATCTTTCCCTTCAAGAAGCCTTTCGCTAAGGCAGTTCTTGTGGAATTGGCAAAGGGATATTTGAAAGCCCTTAGAGGGCTATGGTGAAAAAGGAAATATCTTCCATTCAAAACTGGAAAGAAGCTTTCTGAGAAACTGCTCTGTGTTCTCTTAATTCACCTCACAGAGTTACATCTTTCCCTTCAAGAAGCCTTTCGCTAAGGCTGTTCTTGTGGAATTGGCAAAGGGATATTTGGAAGCCCATAGAGGGCTATGGTGAAACAGGAAATATCTTCCGTTCAAAACTGGAAAGAAGCTTTCTGAGAAACTGCTCTGTGTTCTGTTAATTAATCTCACAGAGTTACATCTTTCCCTTCAAGAAGCCTTTCGCTAAGGCTGTACTTGTGGAGTTGGCAAAGGGATATTTTGAAGTCCATAGAGGGTTATGTTGAAAAAGGAAATATCTTCCATTCAAAACTGGAAAGAAGGTTTCTGAGAAACTGCTCTGTGTTCTGTTAATTCATCTCAAAGAGTTACATCTTTCCCTTCAAGAAGCCTTTCTCTAAGGCTGTTCTTGTGGAATTGGCAAAGGGATATTTGGAAGCCCATAGAGGGCTATGGTGAAAAAGGAAATATCTTCCGTTCAAAACTGGAAAGAAGCTTTCTGAGAAACTGCTCTGTGTTCTCTTAATTCATCTCACAGTGTTACATCTTTCCCTTCAAGAAGCCTTTCGCTAAGGCTGTTCTTGTGGAATTGTCAAAGGGATATTTGGAAGCCCATAGAGGGCTATGGTGAAAAAGGAAATATCTTATGTTCAAAACAGGAAAGAAGCTTTCTGAGAATCTGCCCTGTGTTCTGTTAATTCAGCTCACAGAGTTACATCTTTCCCTTCAAGAAGCCTTTCGCTAAGGCTTTTCTTGTGGAATTGGCAAAGGGATATTTGGAAGCCCATAGAGTGCTATGGTGAAAAAGGAAATATCTTCCGTTCGAAACTGGAAAGAAGCTTTCAGAGAAACTACTCTGTGTTCTGTTAATTCATCTCACAGAGTTACATCTTTCCCTTCAAGAAGCCTTTCGCTAAGGCTGTTCTTGTGGAATTGTCAAAGGGATATTTAGAAGCCCATAGAGGGCTATGGTGAAAAAGGAAATATCTTCCGTTCAAAACTGGAAAGAAGCTTTCTGAGAAGCTGCTCTGTGTTCTGTTAATTCATCTCACAGAGTTACATCTTTCCCTTCAAGAAGCCTTTGGCTAGGGCTGTTCTTGTGGAATTGGCAAAGGGATATTTGGAAGCCCATAGAGGGCGACGGTGAAACAGGAAATATCTTCCGGTCAAAATTGGAAAGAAGCTTTCTGAGAAACTCCTCTGCGTTCTGTTAATTCATCTCAGAGAGTTACATCTTTCCCTTCAAGAAGCCTTTCGCTAAGGCAGTTCTTGTGGAATTGGCAAAGGGATATTTGGAAGCCCATAGAGGGCTATGGTGAAAAAGGAAATATCTTCCGTTCAAAACTGGAAAGAAGCTTTCTGAGAAACTGCTCTGTGTTCTGTTAATTCATCTCACAGAGTAACATCTTTCCCTTCAAGAAGCCTTTCGCTAAGGCTGTTCTTGTGGAATTGGCAAAGGGATATTTGGAAGCCCATAGAGGGCGACGGTGAAACAGGAAATATCTTCCGGTCAAAATTGGAAAGAAGCTTTCTGAGAAACTCCTCTGCGTTCTGTTAATTCATCTCAGAGAGTTACATCTTTCCCTTCAAGAAGCCTTTCGCTAAGGCAGTTCTTGTGGAATTGGCAAAGGGATATTTGGAAGCCCATAGAGGGCTATGGTGAAAAAGGAAATATCTTCCGTTCAAAACTGGAAAGAAGCTTTCTGAGAAACTGCTCTGTGTTCTGTTAATTCATCTCACAGAGTAACATCTTTCCCTTCAAGAAGCCTTTCGCTAAGGCTGTTCTTGTGGAGTTGGCAAAGGGATATTTGGAAGCCCATAGAGGGCTATGGTGAAACAGGAAATACTTCCGTTCGAAACTGGAAAGACGCTTTCTGAGAAACTGCTCTGTGTTCTGTTAATTCATCTAACAGAGTTACATCTTTCCCTTCAAGAAGTCTTTCGCTAAGGCTGTTCTTCCGGAATTGGCAAAGGGATATTTGGAAGCCCATAGAGGGCTATGGTGAAAAAGGAAATATCTTCCGTTCAAAATTGGAAAGAAGCTTTCTGAGAAATGGCCCTGTGTTTTGTTAATTCATCTCACAGAGTTACATCTTTCCCTTCAAGAAGCCTTTCGCTTAGGTTGTTCTTGTGGAATTGGTAAAGGGATATTTGGAATCTCATAGAGGGCTATGGTGAAACAGGAAATACTTCCGTTCAAAACTGGAAAGAAGCTTTCTGAGAAACTGCTCTGTGTTCTCTTAATTCATCTCACAGAGTTACATCTTTCCCTTCAAGAAGCCTTTCGCTAAGGCTCTTCTTGTGGAATTGGCAAAGGGATATTTGGAAGCCCATAGAGGGCTATGGTGAAAAAGGAAATATCTTCCGTTCGAAACTGGAAAGAAGCTTTCAGAGAAACTACTCTGTGTTCTGTTAATTCATCTCACAGAGTTACATCTTTCCCTTCAAGAAGCTTTTCGCTAAGGCTGTTCTTGTGGAATTGTCAAAGGGATATTTAGAAGCCCATAGAGGGCTATGGTGAAACAGGAAATATCTTCCGTACAAAATTGGAAAGAAGCTTTCTGAGAAACTCCTCTGCGTTCTGTTAATTCATCTCAGAGAGTTACATATTTCCCTTCAAGAAGCCTTTCGCTAAGGCAGTTCTTGTGGAATTGGCGAAGGGATATTTCGAAGCCCATAGAGGGCTATGGTGAAAAAGGAAATATCTTCCGTTCAAAACTGGAAAGAAGCTTTCTGAGAAACTGCTCTGTGTTCTGTTAATTTATCTCACAGAGTAACATCTTTCCCTTCAAGAAGCCTTTCGCTAAGGCTGTTCTTGTGGAGTTGGCAAAGGGATATTTGGAAGCCCTTAGAGGGCTATGGTGAAACAGGAAATACTTCCGTTCGAAACTGGAAAGACGCTTTCTGAGAAACTGCTCTGTGTTCTGTTAATTCATCTCACAGAGTTACATCTTTCCCTTCAAGAAGCCTTTCGCTAACGCTGTTCTTGTGGAATTGGCAAAGGGATATTTGGAAGCCCATGGAGGGCTATGGTGAAACAGGAAATATCTTCCGTTCAAAACTGGAAAGAAGCTTTCTGAGAAACTGCTCTGTGTTCTGTTAATTCATCTCACAGAGTTACATCTTTCCCTTCAGGAAACCTTTCGATAAAGCTGTTGTTGTGGCATTGGCAAAGGGATATTTGGAAGCCCATATAGGGCTATGGTGAAAAAGGAAATATCTTCCGTTCAAAACTGGAAAGAAGCTTTCTGAGAAACTGCTCTGTGTTCTTTTAATTCATCTCACAGAGTTACATCTTTCCCTTCAAGAAGCCTTTCGCTAAGGCTGATCTTTTGGAATTGGCAAAGAGATATTTGGAAGCCTGTAGAGGGCTATGGTGTAACAGGAAATATCTTCCGTTCAAAACTGGAAAGAAGGTTTCTGAGAAACTGCTCTGTGTTCTGTTAATTCATCTCACAGAGTTACATCTTTCACTTCAAGAACCCTTTCGCTAAATCTGTTCTTGTGGAATTGGCAAAGGGATATTTGGAAGCCCATAGAGGGCTATGGTGAAAAAGGAAATATCTTGCGTTCAAAACTGGAAAGAAGCTTTCTGAGAAACTGCTCTGTGTTCTCTTAGTTCATCTCACAGTGTTACATCTTTCCCTTCAAGAAGCCTTTCGCTAAGGCTGTTCTTGTGGAATTGTCAAAGGGATATTTGGAAGCCCATAGAGGGCTATGGTGAAAAAGGAAATATCTTCCGTTCAAAACTGGAAAGAAGCTTTCTGAGAAGCTGCTCTGTGTTCTGTTAATTCATCTCACAGAGTTACATCTTTCCCTTCAAGAAGCCTTTCGCTAGGGCTGTTCTTGTGGAATTGGCAAAGGGATATTTGGAAGCCCATAGAGGGCGATGGTGAAACAGGAAATATCTTCCGGTCAAAATTGGAAAGAAGCTTTCTGAGAAACTCCTCTGCGTTCTGTTAATTCATCTCAGAGAGTTACATCTTTCCCTTCAAGAAGCCTTTCGCTAAGGCAGTTCTTGTGGAATTGGCAAAGGGATATTTGGAAGCCCATAGAGGGCTACGGTGAAACAGGAAATATCTTCCGTTCAATACTGGAAAGAAGCTTTCTGAGAAACTGCTCTGCGTTCTGTTAATTCATCTCACAGAGTTACATCTTTCCCTTCAAGAAGCCTTTCGCTAAGGCTGTTCTTGTGGAATTGGCAAAGGGATATTTGGAAGCCCATAGAGGGCTATGGTGAAACAGGAAATATCTTCCGTTCAAAACTGGAAGGAAGCCTTCTGAGAATCTGCTCTGTGTTCTGTTAATAAATCTCACAGAGTAACATCTTTCCCTTCAAGAAGCCTTTCGCTAAGGCTGTTCTTGTGGAATTGGCAAAGGGATATTTGGAAGCCCATAGAGGGCTATGGTGAAAAAGGAAATATCTTCCGTTCAAAACTGGAAAGAAGCTTTCTGAGAAACTGCTCTGTGTTCTCTTAATTCATCTCACAGAGTTACATCTTTCCCTTCAAGAAGTCTTTCGCTAAGGCTGTTGTTGTGGAATTGGCAAAGGGATATTTGGAAGCCCATAAAGGGCTATGGTGAAAAAGGAAATATCTTCCGTTCAAAACTGGAAAGAAACTCTCAGAGAAACTGCTCTGTGTTCTGTTAATTCATCTCACAGAGTTACATCTTTCCCTTCAAGAAGCCTTTCGCTAAGGCTGTTCTTGTGGAATTGGCAAAGGGATATTTGGAAGCCCATAGAGGGCTATGGTGAAACAGGAAATACTTCCGTTCGAAACTGGAAAGAAGCTTTCTGAAAAACTGCTCTGTGTTCTCTTAATTAATCTCACAGAGTTAGATGTTTCCCTTCCAGAAGCCTTTCGCTAAGGCTGTTCTTGTGGTATTGGCAAAGGGATATTTGGAAGCCCATAGAGTGCTATGGTGAAAAAGGAAATATCTTCCGTTCAAAACTGGAAAGAAACTTTCTTAGAATCTGCTCTGTGTTCTGTTAATTCATCTCACAGAGTTACATCTTTCCCTTCAAGAAGCCTTTCGCTAAGGCTGTTCTTGTGGAATTGGCAAAGGGATATTTGGAAGCCCATAGAGGGCTATGGTGAAACAGGAAATATCTTCCGTTCAAAACTGGAATGAAGCCTTCTGAGAATCTGCTCTGTGTTCTGTTAATAAATCTCACAGAGTAACATCTTTCCCTTCAAGAAGCCTTTCGCTAAGGCTGTTCTTGTGGAATTGGCAAAGGGATATTTGGAAGCCCATAGAGGGCTATGGTGAAAAAGGAAATATCTTCCGTTCAAAACTGGAAAGAAGCTTTCTGAGAAACTGCTCTGTGTTCTCTTAATTCATCTCACAGAGTTACATCTTTCCCTTCAAGAAGTCTTTCGCTAAGGCTGTTGTTGTGGAATTGGCAAAGGGATATTTGGAAGCCCATAAAGGGCTATGGTGAAAAAGGAAATATCTTCCGTTCAAAACTGGAAAGAAACTCTCAGAGAAACTGCTCTGTGTTCTGTTAATTCATCTCACAGAGTTACATCTTTCCCTTCAAGAAGCCTTTCGCTAAGGCTGTTCTTGTGGAATTGGCAAAGGGATATTTGGAAGCCCATAGAGGGCTATGGTGAAACAGGAAATACTTCCGTTCGAAACTGGAAAGAAGCTTTCTGAGAAACTGCTCTGTGTTCTCTTAATTAATCTCACAGAGTTAGATGTTTCCCTTCCAGAAGCCTTTCGCTAAGGCTGTTCTTGTGGTATTGGCAAAGGGATATTTGGAAGCCCATAGAGTGCTATGGTGAAAAAGGAAATATCTTCCGTTCAAAACTGGAAAGAAACTTTCTTAGAATCTGCTCTGTGTTCTGTTAATTCATCTCACAGAGTTACATCTTTCCCTTCAAGAAGCCTTTCGCTAAGGCTGTTCTTGTGGAATTGGTAAAGGGATATTTGGAAGCCCATAGAGGGCTATGGTGAAACAGGAAATACTTCCGTTCAAAACTGGAAAGAAGCTTTCTGAGAAACTGCTCTGTGTTCTCTTAATTCATCTCACAGAGTTACATCTTTCCCTTCAAGAAGCCTTTCGCTAAGGCTGTTCTTGTGGAATTGGCAACGGGATATTTGGAAGCCCATAGAGGGCTACGGTGAAAAAGGAAATATCTTCCGTTCGAAACTGGAAAGAAGCTTTCTGAGAAACTACTCTGTGTTCTGTTAATTCAACTCACAGAGTTACATCTTTCCCTTCAAGAAGCCTTTCGCTAAGGCAGTTCTTGTGGAATTGGCAAAGGGATATTTGGAAGCCCTTAGAGGGCTATGGTGAAAAAGGAAATATCTTCCATTCAAAACTGGAAAGAAGCTTTCTGAGAAACTGCTCTGTGTTCTCTTAATTCATCTCACAGAGTTACATCTTTCCCTTCAAGAAGCCTTTCGATAAGGCTGTTCCTGTGGAATTGGCAAAGGGATATTTGGAAGCCCATAGAGGGCTATGGTGAAACAGGAAATATCTTCCGTTCAAAACTGGAAAGAAGCTTTCTGAGAAACTGCTCTGTGTTCTGTTAATTCATCTCACAGAGTTACATCTTTCCCTTCAAGAAGCCTTTCGCTAAGGCCGTTCTTGTGGAGTTGGCTAAGGGATATTTGGAAGCCCATAGAGGGTTATGTTGAAAAAGGAAATATCTTCCGTTCAAAACTGGAAAGAAGGTTTCTGAGAAACTGCTCTGTGTTCTGTTAATTCATCTCCAAGAGTTACATCTTTCCCTTCAAGAAGCCTTTCTCTAAGGCTGTTCTTGTGGAATTGACAAAGGGATATTTGGAAGCCCATAGAGGGCTATGGTGAAAAAGGAAATATCTTCCGTTCAAAATTGGAAAGAAGCTTTCTGAGAAACTGCTGTGTGTTCTGTTAATTCATCTCACAGAGTTACATCTTTCCCTTCAAGAAGCCTTTCGCTAAGGCTGTTCTTGTGGAGTTGGCAAAGGGATATTTGGAAGCCCATAGAGGGCTATGGTGAAACAGGAAATACTTCCGTTCGAAACTGGAAAGACGCTTTCTGAGAAACTGCTCTGTGTTCTGTTAATTCATCTAACAGAGTTACATCTTTCCCTTCAAGAAGCCTTTCGCTAAGGCTGTTCTTCTGGAATTGGCAAAGGGATATTTGGAAGCCCATAGAGGGCTATGGTGAAAAAGGAAATATCTTCCGTTCAAAATTGGAAAGAAGCTTTCTGAGAAACTGCTCTGTGTTCTGTTAATTCATCTCACAGAGTTACATCTTTCCCTTCAAGAAGCCTTTCGCTAAGGCTGTTCTTGTGGAATTGGCAAAGGGATATTTGGAAGCCCATAGAGGGCTATGGTTAAAAAGGAAATATCTTCCGTTCAAAATTGGAAAGAAGCTTTCTGAGAAACTGCTCTGTGTTCTGTTAATTCATCTCACAGAGTTACATCTTTCCCTTCAAGAAGCCTTTCGCTAAGGCTGTTCTTGTGGAATTGGCAAAGGGATATTTGGAAGCCCATAGAGGGCTATGGTGAAACAGGAAATATCTTCCGTTCAAAACTGGAAAGAAGCTTTCTGAGAAACTGCTCTGTGTTCTGTTAATTCATCTCACAGAGTTACATCTTTCCCTTCAGGAAGCCTTTCGCTAAGTCTGTTCTTGTGGAATTGGCAAGGGATATTTGGAAGCCTTTAGAGGGCTATGGTGAAAAAGGAAATATCTTCCTTTCCAAACTGGAAAGAAGCTTTATGAGAAACTGCCCTGTGTTCTGTTAATTCACCTCACAGAGTTACATCTTTCCCTTCAAGAAGCCTTTCGCTAAGGCTGTTCTTGTGGAATTGGTAAAGGGATATTTGGAAGCCCATAGAGGGCTATGGTGAGAAAGGAAATATCTTCCGTTCAAAACGGGAAAGAAGCTTTCTGAGAAACTGATCAGTGTTCTCTTAATTCATCTCACAGAGTTACATCTTTCCCTTCAAGAAGCCTTTCGCTAAGGCTGTTCTTGTGGAATTGGCAAAGGGATATTTGGAAGCCCATAGAGGGCTATGGTGAAACAGGAAATATCTTCCGTTCAAAACTGGAAAGAAGCTTTCTGAGAAACTCCTCTGCGGTCTGTTAATTCATCTCACAGAGTTACATCTTTCCCTTCAAGAAGCCTTTCGCTAAGGCTGTTCTTGTGGAATTGGCAAAGGGATATTTGGAAGCCCATAGAGGGCTATGGTGAAACAGGAAATATCTTCCGATCAAAACTGGAAAGAAGCTTTCTGAGAAACTGCTCTGTGTTCTGTTAATTCATCTCACAGAGTAACATCTTTCCCTTCAAGAAGCCTTTCGCTAAGGCTGTTCTTGTGGAATTGGCAAAGGGATATTTCGAAGCCCATTGAGGGCTACGGTGAAAAAGGAAATATCTTCCGTTCAAAATTGGAAAGAAGCTTTCTGAGAAACTGCTCTGTGTTCTGTTAATTTATCTCACAGAGTAACGTCTTTCCCTTCAAGAAGCCTTTCGCTAAGGCTGTTCTTGTGGAGTTGGCAAAGGGATATTTGGAAGCCCATAGAGGGCTAGGGTGAAACAGGAAATACTTCTGTTCGAAACTGGAAAGACGCTTTATGAGAAACTGCTCTGTGTTCTGTTAATTCATCTCACAGAGTTACATCTTTCCCTTCAAGAAGCCTTTCGCTAAGGCTGTTCTTGTGGAATTGGAAAAGGGATATTTGGAAGCCCATAGAGGGCTATGGTGAAAAATGAAATATCTTCCGTTCAAAACTGGAAAGAAGCTTTCTGAGAAACTGCCCTGTGTTCTGTTAATTCATCTCGCAGAGTTACATCTTTCCCTTCAGGAAACCTTTCGATAAAGCTGTTGTTGTGGCATTGGCAAAGGGATATTTGGAAGCCCATAGTGGGCTATGGTGAAAAAGGAAATATCATCCGTTCCAAACTGGAAGGAAGCTTTCTGAGAAACTGCTCTGTGTTCTGTTAATTCATCTCACAGAGTTACATCTTTCCCTTCAAGAAGGCTTTCGCTAAGGCTGATCTTTTGGAATTGGCAAAGAGATATTTGGAAGCCTATAGAGGGCTATGGTTTAACAGGAAATATCTTCCGTTCAAAACTGGAAATAAGGTTTCTGAGAAACTGCTCTGTGTTCTGTTAATTCATCTCCCAGAGTTACATCTTTCCCTTCAAGAAGCCTTTCGCTAAGGCTGTTCTTGTGGAATTGGCAAAGGGATATTTGGAAGCCCATAGAGGGCTACGTTGAAAAAGGAAATATCTTCCGTTCGAAACTGGAAAGAAGCTTTCTGAGAAACTGCTCTGTGTTCTGTTAATTCATCTCACAGAGTTACATCTTTCCCTTTAAGAAGCCTTTCGCTAAGGCTGTTCTTGTGGAATTGGCAAAAGGATATTTGGAAGCCCATAGAGGGCTATGGTGAAAAAGGAAATATCTTCCGTTCAAAACTGGAAAGAAGATTTCTGAGAAACTGCTCTGTGTTCTGTAAATCCTTCTCACAGAGTTACATCTTTCCCTTCAGGAAGCCTTTCGCTAAGGCTGTTCTTGTGGAATTGGCAAGGGATATTTGGAAATCCTTAGAGGGCTATGGTGAAAAAGGAAATATCTTCCTTTCCAAACTGGAAAGAAGCTTTCTGAGAAACTGCCCTGTGTTCTGTTCATTCACCTCACAGAGTTACATCTTTCCCTTCAAGAAGCCTTTCGCTAAGGCTGTTCTTGTGGAATTGGTAAAGGGGTATTTGGAAGCCCATAGAGGGCTATGGTGAGAAACGAAATATCTTCCGTTCAAAACGGGAAAGAAGCTTTCTGAGAAACTGCTCAGTGTTCTCTTAATTCATCTGACAGAGTTACATCTTTGCCTTCAAGAAGCCTTTCGCTAAGGCTGTTCTTCTGGAATTGGGAAAGGGATATTTGGAAGCCCATAGAGGGCTATGGTGAAAAAGGAAATATCTTCCGTTCAAAATTGGAAAGAAGCTTTCTGAGAAACTGCTCTGTGTTCTGTTAATTCATCTCACAGAGTTACATCTTTCCCTTCAAGAAGCCTTTCGCTAAGGCTGTTCTTGTGGAATTGGTAAAGGGATATTTGGAATCCCATAGAGGGCTATGGTGAAACAGGAAATACTTCCGTTCAAAACTGAAAAAAGCTTTCTGAGAAACTGCTCTGTGTTCTCTTAATTCATCTCACAGAGTTACATCCTTCCCTTCAAGAAGCCTTTCGCTAAGGCTGTTCTTGTGGAATTGGCAAAGGGATATTTGGAAGCCCATGGACTGCTATGGTGAAACAGGAAATACTTCCGTTCGAAACTGGAAAGAAGCTTTCTGAGAAACTGCTCTGTGTTCTGTTAATTCATCTCACAGAGTTACATCTTTCCCTTCAAGAAGCCTTTCGCTAAGGCTGTTCTTGTGGAATTGGCAAAGGGATATTTAGAAGCCCATAGAGGGCTATGGTGAAACAGGAAATATCTTCCGTTCAAAACTGGAAAGAAGCTTTCTGAGAAACTGCTCTGAGTTCTGTTAATTCATCTCACAGAGTTACATCTTTCCCTTCAGGAAACCTTTCGATAAAGCTGTTGTTGTGGCATTGGCAAAGGGATATTTGGAAGCCCATAGAGGGCTATGGTGAAAAAGGAAATATCATCCGTTCCAAACTGGAAGGAAGCTTTCTGAGAGACTGCTCTGTGTTCTGTTAATTCATCTCACAGAGTTACATCTTTCCCTTCAAGAAGGCTTTCGCGAAGGCTGTTCTTTTGGAATTGGCAAAGAGATATTTGGAAGCCTATAGAGGGCTATGGTGTAACAGGAAATATCTTCCGTTCAAAACTGGAAAGAAGGTTTCTGAGAAACTGCTCTGTGTTCTGTTAATTCATCTCACAGAGTTACATCTTTCACTTCAAGAAGCCTTTCGCTAAGGCTGTTCTTGTGGAATTGGCAAAGGGATATTTGGAAGCCCATAGAGGGCTATGGTGAAACAGGAATTACTTCCGTTCGAAACTGGAAAGACGCTTTCTGAGAAACTGCTCTGTGTTCTGTTAATTCATCTAACAGAGTTACATCTTTCCCTTCAAGAAGCCTTTCGCTAAGGCTGTTCTTCTGGAATTGGGAAAGGGATATTTGGAAGCCTATAGAGGGCTATGGTGAAAAAGGAAATATCTTCCGTTCAAAATTGGAAAGAAGCTTTCTGAGAAACTGCTCTGTGTTCTGTTAATTCATCTCACAGAGTTACATCTTTTCCTTCAAGAAGCCTTTCGCTAAGGCTGTTCTTGTGGAATTGGTAAAGGGATATTTGGAATCCCATAGAGGGCTATGGTGAAACAGGAAATACTTCCCTTCAAAACTGAAAAAAGCTTTCTGAGAAACTGCTCTGTGTTCTCTTAATTCATCTCACAGAGTTACATCTTTCCCTTCAAGAAGCCTTTCGCTAAGGCTGTTCTTGTGGAATTGGCAAAGGGATATTTGGAAGCCCATGGAGGGCTATGGTGAAACAGGAAATACTTCCGTTCGAAACTGGAAAGAAGCTTTCTGAGAAACTGCTCTGTGTTCTGTTAATTCATCTCACAGAATTACATCTTTCCCTTCAGGAAACCTTTCGATAAAGCTGTTGTTGTGGCATTGGCAAAGGGATATTTGGAAGACCATAGAGGGCTATGTTGAAAAAGGAAATATCTTCCGTTCCAAACTGGAAAGAAGCTTTCTGAGAAACTGCTCTGTTTTCTGTTAATTCATCTCACAGAGTAACATCTTTCCCTTCAAGAAGCCTTTCGCTAAGGCTGTTCTTGTGGAATTGGCAAAGGGATATTTGGAAGCCCTTAGAGGGCTATGGTGAAAAAGGAAATATCTTCCGTTCAAAACTGGAAAGAAGCTTTCTGAGAAACTGCTCTGTGTTCTGTTAATTCATCTCACAGTGTTACATCTTTCCCTTCAAGAAGCCTTTCGCTAAGGCTGTTCTTGTGGAATTGGCAAAGGGATATTTGGAAGCCCATAGAGGGCTATGGTGAAATAGGAAATATCTTCCATTCAAAACTGGAAAGAAGCTTTCTGAGAAGCTGCTCTGTGTTCTGTTAATTCATCTCACAGAGTTACATCTTTCCCTTCAAGAAGCCTTTCGCTAAGGCTGTTCTTGTGAAATTGGCAAAGGGATATTTGGAAGCCCATAGAGGGCTATGGTGAAACAGGAAATATCTTCCGTTCAAAACTGGAAAGAAGCTTTCTGAGAAACTCCTCTGCGTTCTGTTAATTCATCTCACAGAGTTACATCTTTCCCTTCAAGAAGCCTTTCGCTAAGGCTGTTCTTGTGGAATTGGCAAAGGGATATTTGGAAGCCCATAGAGGGCTATGGTGAAAAAGGAAATATCTTCCGTTCAAAACTGGAAAGAAGCTTTCTGAGAAACTGCTCTGTGTTCTGTTAATTCATCTCACAGAGTAACATCTTTCCCTTCAAGAAGACTTTCGCTAAGGCTGTTCTTGTGGAATTGGCAAAGGGATATTTGGAAGCCCATAGAGGGCTATGGTGAAAAAGAAAATATCTTCCGTTGAAAACTGGAAAGAAACTTTCTGAGAAACTGCTCTGTGTTCTGTTAATTCATCTCACAGAGTTACATCTTTCCCTTCAAGAAGCCTTTCGCTAAGGCTGTTCTTGTGGAATTTGAAAAGGGTTATTTGGAAGCCCATAGAGGGTTATGTTGAAAAAGGAAATATCTTCCATTCAAAACTGGAAAGAAGGTTTCTGAGAAACTGCTCTGTGTTCTGTTAATTCATCTCTAAGAGTTACATCTTTCCCTTCAAGAAGCCTTTCTCTAAGGCTGTTCTTGTGGAATTGGCAAAGGGATATTTGGAAGCCCATAGAGGGCTCAGGTGAAAAAGGAAATATCTTCCGTTCAAAATTGGAAAGAAGCTTTCTGAGAAACTGCTGTGTGTTCTGTTAATTCTTCTCACAGAGTTACATCTTTCCCTTCAAGAAACCTTTCTCTAAGGCTGTTCTTGTGGAATTGGCAAAGGGATATTTGGAAGCCCATAGAGGGCTACGGTGAAAAAGGAAATACCTTCCGTTCGAAACTGGAAAGAAGCTTTCTGAGAAACTGCTCTGTGTTCTGTTAATTCATCTCACAGAGTTACATATTTCCCTTCAAGAAGCCTTTCGCTAAGGCAGTTCTTGTGGAATTGGCAAAGGGTTATTTGGAAGTCCATAGAGGGCTATTTTGAAAAAGAAAATATCTTCCGTTCAAAACTGGAAAGAAGCTTTCTGAGAAACTGCTCTGTGTTCTGTTAATTCATCTCACAGAGTTACATCTTTCCCTTCAAGAAACCTTTCGCTAAGGCTGTTCTTGTGGAATTGGCAAAGGGATATTTGGACGCCCATAGAGGGCTATGGTGAAAAAGGAAATATCTTCCGTTCAAAACTGGAAACAAGCTTTCTGAGAAACTGCTCTGTGTTCTGTTAATTCATCTCACAGAGTTACATCTTTCCCTTCAAGAAACCTTTCGCTAAGGCTGTTCTTGTGGAATTGGCAAAGGGATATTTTGATGCCCATAGAGGGCTAAGGTGAAACAGGAAATACTTCCGTTCGAAACTGGAAAGAAGCTTTCTGAGAAACTGCTCTGTGTTCTGTTAATTCATCTCACAGAGTAACATCTTTCCCTTCAAGAAGCCTTTCGCTAAGGCTGTTCTTGTGGAATTGGCAAAGGGATATTTGGAAGCCCATAGAGGGCTATGGTGAAACATGAAATATCTTCGGTTCAAAATTGGAAAGAAGCTTTCTGAGAAACTGCTCTGGGTTCTGTTAATTCATCTCACAGAGTTACATCTTTCCCTTCAAGAAGCCTTTCGCTAAGGCTGTTCTTGTGGAATTGGCAAAGGGATATTTGGAAGCCCATAGAGGGCTCTGGTGAAAAAGGAAATATCTTCCGTTCAAACCTGGAAAGAAGCTTTCTGAGAAACTGCTCTGTGTTCTCTTAATTCATCTCACAGTGTTACATCTTTCCCTTCAAGAAGCCTTTCGCTAAGGCTGTTCTTGTGGAATTGTCAAAGGGATATTTGGAAGCCCATAGAGGGCTATGGTGAAAAAGGAAATATCTTCCGTTCAAAACTGGAAAAAATCTTTCTGAGAAACTGCTCTGTGTTCTGTTAATTCATCTCACAGAGTTACATCTTTCCCTTCAAGAAGCCTTTCGCGAAGGCTGTTCTTGTGGAATTGGCAAAGGGATATTTGGAAGCCCATAGAGTGCTATGGTGAAACAGGAAATACTTCCGTTCGAAAATGGAAAGAAGCTTTCTGAGAAACTGCTCTGTGTTCTGTTAATTCATCTCACAGAGTTACATCTTTCCCTTCCAGAAGCCTTTCGCTAAGGCTGTTCTTGTGGTATTGGCAAAGGGATATTTGGAAGCCCATAGAGTGCTATGGTGAAAAAGGAAATATCTTCCGTTCAAAACTGGAAAGAAACTTTCTTAGAAACTGCTCTGTGTTCTGTTAATTCATCTCACAGAGTTACATCTTTCCCTTCAAGAAGCCTTTCGCTAAGGCTGTTCTTTTGGAATTTGTAAAGGGCTATTTGGAAGCCCATAGAGGGCTATGGTGAAAAACGGAATATCTTCCGTTCAAAACAGGAAAGAAGCTTTCTGAGAAACTGCTCTGTGTTCTCTTAATTCATCTCACAGAGTTACATCTTTCCCTTCAAGAAGCCTTTCGCTAAGGCTGTTCTTGTGGAATTGGCAAAGGGATATTTGGAAGCCCATAGAGGGCTCTGGTGAAAAAGGAAATATCTTCCGTTCAAAACTGGAAAGAAGCTTTCTGAGAAACTGCTCTGTGTTCTGTTAATTCATCTCACAGAGTTACATCTTTCCCTTCCACAAACCTTTCGCTAAAGCTGTTCTTGTGGAATTGGCAAAGGGATATTTGGAAGCCCATAGAGGGCTATGGTGAAAAAGGAAATATCTTCCGTTCAAAACTGGAAAGAAACTTTCTGAGAAACTGCTCTGTGTTCTGTTAATTCATCTCACAGAGTTACATCTTTCCCTTCAAGAAGCCTTTCGCTAAGGCTGTTCTTGTGGAATTGGAAAAGGGTTATTTGGAAGCCCATAGAGGGCTATGGTGAAAAAGGAAATATCTTCCGTTCTAAACTGGAAAGAATCTTTCTGAGAAACTGCTCTGTGTTCTGTTAATTCATCTCACAGAGTTACATCTTTCCCTTCAAGAAGCCTTTCGCTAAGGCTGTTCTTGTGGAATTGGCAAAGGGATATTTGGAAGCCCATAGAGGGCTATGGTGAAAAAGGAAATATCTTCCGTTCAAAACTGGAAAGAAGCTTTCAGAGAAACTGCTCTGTGTTCTGTTAATTCATCTCACAGAGTTACATCTTTCCCTTCAAGAAGCCTTTCGCTAAGGCTGTTCTTGTGGAATTGGCAAAGGGATATTTGGAAGCCCATAGAGGGCTATGGTGAAACAGGAAATACTTCCGTTCGAAACTGGAAAGAAGCTTTCTGAGAAACTGCTCTGTGTTCGCTTAATTAATCTCACAGAGTTAGATCTTTCCCTTCCAGAAGCCTTTCGCTAAGGCTGTTCTTGTGGTATTGGCAAAGGGATATTTGGAAGCCCATAGAGGGCTATGGTGAAAAAGGAAATATCTTCCGTTCAAAACTGGAAAGAAGCTTTCTGAGAAACTGCTCTGTGTTCTCTTAATTCATCTCACAGTGTTACATCTTTCCCTTCAAGAAGCCTTTCGCTAAGGCTGTTCTTGTGGAATTGGCAAAGGGATATTTGGAAGCCCATAGAGGGCTATGGTGAAAAAGGAAATATCTTCCGTTCAAAACTGTTAAGAAGCTTTCTGAGAAACTGCTCTGTGTTCTGTTAATTCATCTCCCAGAGTTACATCTTTCCCTTCAAGAAGCCTTTCGCTAAGGCCCTTCTTGTGGAATTGGCAAAGGGATATTTGGAAGCCCATAGAGGGCTATGGTGAAAAGGAAATATCTTCCGTTCGAAACTGGAAAGAAGCTTTCAGAGAAACTACTCTGTGTTCTGTTAATTCATCTCACAGAGTTACATCTTTCCCTTCAAGAAGCCTTTCGCTAAGGCTCTTCTTGTGGAATTGTCAAAGGGATATTTGGAAGCCCATAGAGGGCTATGGTGAAATAGGAAATATCTTCCATTCAAAACTGGAAAGAAGCTTTCTGAGAAGCTGCTCTGTGTTCTGTTAATTCATCTCACAGAGTTACATCTTTCCCTTCAAGAAGCCTTTCGCGAAGGCGGTTCTTGTGAAATTGGCAAAGGGATATTTGGAAGCCCATAGAGGGCTATGGTGAAACAGGAAATATCTTCCGTTCAAAACTGGAAAGAAGCTTTCTGAGAAACTCCTCTGCGTTCTGTTAATTCATCTCACAGAGTTACATCTTTCCCTTCAAGAAGCCTTTCGCTAAGGCTGTTCTTGGGGAATTGGCAAAGGGATATTTGGAAGCCCATAGAGGGCTATGGTGAAAAAGGAAATATCTTCCGTTCAAAACTGGAAAGAAGCTTTCTGAGAAACTGCTCTGTGTTCTGTTAATTCATCTCACACAGTAACATCTTTCCCTTCAAGAAGCCTTTCGCTAAGGCTGTTCTTGTGGAATTGGCAAAGGGATATTTGGAAGCCCATAGAGGGCTATGGTGAAAAAGGAAATATCTTCCGTTCAAAACTGGAAAGAAACTTTCTGAGAAACTGCTCTGTGTTCTGTTAATTCATCTCACAGAGTTACATCTTTCCCTTCAAGAAGCCTTTCGCTAAGGCTGTTCTTGTGGAATTGGAAAAGGGTTATTTGCAAGCCCATAGAGGGCTATGGTGAAAAAGGAAATATCTTCCGTTCAAAACTGGAAAGAATCTTTCTGAGAAACTGCTCTGTGTTCTGTTAATTCATCTCACAGAGTTACATCTTTCCCTTCAAGAAGCCTTTCGCTAAGGCTGTTCTTGTGGAATTGGCAAAGGGATATTTGGAAGCCCATAGAGGGCTATGGTGAAAAAGGAAATATCTTCCGTTCAAAACTGGAAAGAAGCTTTCAGAGAAACTGCTCTGTGTTCTGTTAATTCATCTCACAGAGTTACATCTTTCCCTTCAAGAAGCCTTTCGCTAAGGCTGTTCTTGTGGAATTGGCAAAGGGATATTTGGAAGCCCATAGAGGGCTATGGTGAAACAGGAAATACTTCCGTTCGAAACTGGAAAGAAGCTTTCTGAGAAACTGCTCTGTGTTCTCTTAATTAATCTCACAGAGTTAGATCTTTCCCTTCAAGAAGCCTTTCGCTAAGGCTGTTCTTGTGGTATTGGCAAAGGGATATTTGGAAGCCCATAGAGTGATATGGTGAAAAAGGAAATATCTTCCGTTCAAAACTGGAAAGAAACTTTCTTAGAATCTGCTCTGTGTTCTGTTAATTCATCTCACAGAGTTACATCTTTCCCTTCAAGAAGCCTTTCGCTAAGGCTGTTCTTGTGGAGTTGGCAAAGGGATATTTGGAAGCCCATAGAGGGCTATGGTGAAACAGGAAATACTTCCGTTCGAAACTGGAAAGACGCTTTCTGAGAAACTGCTCTGTGTTCTGTTAATTCATCTAACAGAGTTACATCTTTCCCTTCAAGAAGTCTTTCGCTAAGGCTGTTCTTCTGGAATTGGCAAAGGGATATTTGGAAGCCCATAGAGGGCTATGGTGAAAAAGGAAATATCTTCCGTTCAAAACTGGAAAGAAGCTTTCTGAGAAACTGCTCTGTGTTCTGTTAATTCATCTCACAGAGTTACATCTTTCCCTTCAAGAAGCCTTTCGCTAAGGCTGTTCTTCTGGAATTGGCAAAGGGATATTTGGAAGCCCCTAGAGGGCTATGGTGAAAAAGGAAATATCTTCCGTTCCAAACTGGAAAGAAGCTTTCTGAGAAACTGCTCTGTGTTCTGTTAATTCATCTCACAGAGTTACATCTTTCTCTTCAAGAAACCTTTTGCTAAGGCTGTTCTTGTGGAATTGGCAAAGATATATTTGGAAGCCCATAGAGGGCTATGGTGAAAAAGGAATTATCTTCCGTTCAAAACTGGAAAGAATCTTTCTGAGAAACTGCTCTGTGTTCTGTTAATTCATCTCGCAGAGTTACATCTTTCCCTTCAAGAGGCCTTTCGCTAAGGCTGTTCTTGTGGAATTGGCAAAGGGATATTTGGAAGACCATAGAGGGCTATGGTGAAAAAGGAAATATCTTCCGTTCCAAACTGGAAAGAAGTTTTCTGAGAAACTGCTCTGTGTCCTGTTAATTCATCTCATAGAGTTACATCTTTCTCTTCAAGAAACCTTTCGCTAAGGCTGTTCTTATGGAATTGGCAAAGGGATATTTGGAAGCCCTTAGAGGGCAATGGTGAAAAAGGAAATATCTTCCGTTCAAAACTGGAAAGAAGTTTTCTGAGAAACTGCTCTGTGTTCTGTTAATTCATCTCACAGAGTTACATCTTTCCCTTCAAGAAGCCATTCGCTAAGGCTGTTCTTGTGGAATTGGCAAAGTGATATTTGGAAGCACATAGAGGGCTATGGTGAAAAAGGAAACATCTTCCGTTCAAAACTGGAAAGAAGCTTTCTGAGAAACTGCTCTGTGTTCTGTTAATTCATCTCACAGAGTTACATCTTTCCCTTCAAGAAGCCTTTCGCTAAGGCTGTTCTTGTGGAATTGGCAAAGGGATATTTGGAAGCCCATAGAGGGCTATGGTGAAAAATGAAATATCTTCCGTTTAAAACTGGAAAGAAGCTTTCTGAGAAACTGCTCTGTGTTCTGTTCTTTCATCTCACAGAGTTACATCTTTCCCTTCAAGACGCCTTTCTCTAAGGCTGTTCTTGTGGAATTGGCAAAGGGATATTTGGAAGCCCATAGAGGGCTATGGTGAAAAAAGAAATATCTTCCGTTTAAACTGGAAAGAAGCTTTCTGAGAATCTGCTCTGTGTTCTGTTAATTCATCTCACAGAGTTACATCTTTCCCTTCAAGAAGCCTTTCGTTAAGGCCGTTCTTGTGGAATTGGCAAAGGGATATTTGGAAGCCCATAGAGGGCTATGGTGAAAAAGGAAATATCTTCCGTTCAAAACTGGAAAGAAGCTTTCTGAGAAACTGCTCTGTGTTCTGTTAATTCATCATATAGAGTTACATCTTTCTGTTCAAGAAACCTTTCGCTAAGGCTGTTCTTGTGGAATTGGCAAAGGGATATTTGGAAGCCCATAGAGGGCTATGGTGAAAAAGGAAATAACTTCCCTTCAAAACTGGAAAGAAGCTTTCTGAGAAACTGCTCTGTGTTCTGTTAATTCATCTCACAGAGTTTCATCTTTCCCTTCAAGACGCCTTTCGCTAAGCCTGTTCTTGTGGAATTGGCAAAGGGATATTTGGAAGCCCATAGAGGGCTATGGTGAAAAAGGAAATATCTTCCGTTTAAAATTGGAAAGAAGCTTTCTGAGAAACTGCTCTGTGTTCTGTTAATTCATCTCACAGAGTTACATCTTTCCCTTCAAGAAGCCTTTCGCTATGGCTGTTCTTGTGGAATTGGCAAAGGGATATTTGGAAGCCCATAGAGGGCTAAGTTGAAAAAGGAAATATCTTCCGTTCCATACTGGAAAGAAGCTTTCTGAGAAACTGCTCTGTGTTCTGTTAATTCATCTCACAGAGTTACATCTTTCCCTTCAAGAGGCCTTTCGCTAAGGCTGTTCTTGTGGAATTGGCAAAGGGATATTTGGAAGCCCATAGAGGGCTATGGTGAAAAAGGAAATATCTTCCGTTCAAAACTGGAAAGAAGCTTTCTGAGAAACTGCTCTGTGTTCTGTTAATTCATCTCACAGAGTTACATCTTTCCCTTCAAGAAGCCTTTCGCTAAGGCTGTTCTTGTGGAATTGGCAAATGGATATTTGGAAGCCCATAGAGGGCTACGGTGAAAAAGGAAATATCTTCCGTTCAAAACTGGAAAGAAGCTTTCTGAGAAACTGCTCTGTGTTCTGTTAATTCATCTCACAGAGTTACATCTTTCCCTTCAAGAAACCTTTCGCTAAGGCTGTTCTTGTGGAATTGGCAAAGGGATATTTGGAAGCCCATAGAGGGCTATGGTGAAAAAGGAAATATCTTCCGTTCAAAACTGGAAAGAAGCTTTCTGAGAAACTGCTCTGTGTTCTGTTAATTCATCTCACAGAGTTACATCTTTCCCTTCAAGAAGCCTTTCGCTAAGGCTGTTCTTGTGGAATTGGCAAAGGGATATTTGGAAGCCCATAGAGGGCTATGGTGAAAAAGGAAATATCTTCCGTTCAAAACTGGAAAGAAGCTTTCTGAGAAACTGCTCTGTGTTCTGTTAATTCATCTCACAGAGTTACATCTTTCCCTTCAAGAAGCCTTTCGCTAAGGCTGTTCTTGTGTAATTGGCAAAAGGATATTTGGAAGCCCATAGAGGGCTATGGTGAAAAAGGAAATATCTTCCGTTCAAAACTGGAATGAAGCTTTCTGAGAAACTGCTCTGTGTTCTGTTAATTCATCTCACAGAGTTACATCTTTCCCTTCAAGACGCCTTTCGCTAAGGCTGTTCTTGTGGAATTGGCAAAGGGATATTTGGAAGCCCATAGAGGGCTAAGGTGAAAAAGGAAATATCTTCCGTTCCAAACTGGAAAGAAGCTTTCTGAGAAACTGCTCTGTGTTCTGTTAATTCATCTCACAGAGTTACATCTTTCCCTTCAAGAAGCCTTTCGCTAAGGCTGTTCTTGTGGAATTGGCAAAGGGATATTTGGAAGCCCATAGAGGGCTATGGTGAAAAAGGAAATATCTTCCGTTCAAAACTGGAAAGAAGCTTTCTGAGAAACTGCTCTGTGTTCTGTTAATTCATCTCACAGAGTTACATCTTTCTCTTCAAGAAACCTTTTGCTAAGGCTGTTCTTGTGGAATTGGCAAAGATATATTTGGAAGCCCATAGAGGGCTATGGTGAAAAAGGAATTATCTTCCGTTCAAAACTGGAAAGAATCTTTCTGAGAAACTGCTCTGTGTTCTGTTAATTCATCTCACAGAGTTACATCTTTCCCTTCAAGAGGCCTTTCGCTAAGGCTGTTCTTGTGGAATTGGCAAAGGGATATTTGGAAGCCCATAGAGGGCTATGGTGAAAAAGGAAATATCTTCCGTTCCAAACTGGAAAGAAGCTTTCTGAGAAACTGCTCTGTGTCCTGTTAATTCATCTCATAGAGTTACATCTTTCTCTTCAAGAAACCTTTCGCTAAGGCTGTTCTTGTGGAATTGGCAAAGGGATATTTGGAAGCCCTTAGAGGGCAATGGTGAAAAAGGAAATATCTTCCGTTCAAAACTGGAAAGAAGTTTTCTGAGAAACTGCTCTGTGTTCTGTTAATTCATCTCACAGAGTTACATCTTTCCCTCCAAGAAGCCATTCGCTAAGGCTGTTCTTGTGGAATTGGCAAAGGGATATTTGGAAGCACATAGAGGGCTATGGTGAAAAAGGAAACATCTTCCGTTCAAAACTGGAAAGAAGCTTTCTGAGAAACTGCTCTGTGTTCTGTTAATTCATGTCACAGAGTTACATCTTTCCCTTCAAGAAGCCTTTCGCTAAGGCTGTTCTTGTGGAATTGGCAAAGGGATATTTGGAAGCCCATAGAGGGCTATGGTGAAAAAAGAAATATCTTCCGTTTAAAACTGGAAAGAAGCTTTCTGAGAAACTGCTCTGTGTTCTGTTCTTTCATCTCACAGAGTTACATCTTTCCCTTCAAGACGCCTTTCGCTAAGGCTGTTCTTGTGGAATTGGCAAAGGGATATTTGGAAGCCCATAGAGGGCTATGGTGAAAAAAGAAATATCTTCCGTTTAAAACTGGAAAGAAGCTTTCTGAGAATCTGCTCTGTATTCTGTTAATTCATCTCACAGAGTTACATCTTTCCCTTCAAGAAGCCTTTCGTTAAGGCCGTTCTTGTGGAATTGGCAAAGGGATATTTGGAAGCCCATAGAGGGCTATGGTGAAAAAGGAAATATCTTCCGTTCAAAACTGGAAAGAAGCTTTCTGAGAAACTGCTCTGTGTTCTGTTAATTCATCACATAGAGTTACATCTTTCTGTTCAAGAAACCTTTCGCTAAGGCTGTTCTTGTGGAATTGGCAAAGGGATATTTGGAAGCCCATAGAGGGCTATGGTGAAAAAGGAAATATCTTCCGTTCAAAACTGGAAAGAAGCTTTCTGAGAAACTGCTCTGTGTTCTGTTAATTCATCTTACAGAGTTACATCTTTCCCTTCAAGACGACTTTCGCTAAGCCTGTTCTTGTGGAATTGGCAAAGGGATATTTGGAAGCCCATAGAGGGCTATGGTGAAAAAGGAAATATCTTCCGTTTAAAATTGGAAAGAAGCTTTCTGAGAAACTGCTCTGTGTTCTGTTAATTCATCTCACAGAGTTACATCTTTCCCTTCAAGAAGCCTTTCGCTAAGGCTGTTCTTGTGGAATTGGCAAAGGGATATTTGGAAGCCCATAGAGGGCTAAGGTGAAAAAGGAAATATCTTCCGTTCCATACTGGAAAGAAGCTTTCTGAGAAACTGCTCTGTGTTCTGTTAATTCCTCTCACAGAGTTACATCTTTCTCTTCAAGAAGCCTTTCGCTAAGGCTGTTCTTGTGGAATTGGCAAAGGGATATTTGGAAGCCCATAGAGGGCTATGGTGAAAAAGGAAATATCTTCCGTTCCAAACTGGAAAGAAGCTTTCTGAGAAACTGCTCTGTGTTCTGTTAATTCATCTCACACAGTTACATCTTTCTCTTCAAGAAACCGTTTGCTAAGGCTGTTCTTGTGGAATTGGCAAAGATATATTTAGAAGCCCATAGAGGGCTATGGTGAAAAAGGAATTATCTTCCGTTCAAAACTGGAAAGAATCTTTCTGAGAAACTGCTCTGTGTTCTGTTAATTCATCTCACAGAGTTACATCTTTCCCTTCAAGAGGCCTTTCCCTAAGGCTGTTCTTGTGGAATTGGCAAAGGGATATTTGGAAGCCCATAGAGGGCTATGGTGAAAAAGGAAATATCTTCCGTTCCAAACTGGAAAGAAGCTTTCTGAGAAACTGCTCTGTGTCCTGTTAATTCATCTCATAGAGTTACATCTTTCTCTTCAAGAAACCTTTCGCTAAGGCTGTTCTTGTGGAATTGGCAAAGGGATATTTGGAAGCCCTTAGAGGGCAATGGTGAAAAAGGAAATATCTTCCGTTCAAAACTGGAAAGAAGTTTTCTGAGAAACTGCTCTGTGTTCTGTTAATTCATCTCACAGAGTTACATCTTTCCCTTCAAGAAGCCATTCGCTAAGGCTGTTCTTGTGGAATTGGCAAAGGGATATTTGGAAGCACATAGAGGGCTATGGTGAAAAAGGAAACATCTTCCGTTCAAAACTGGAAAGAAGCTTTCTGAGAAACTGCTCTGTGTTCTGTTAATTTATCTCACAGAGTTACATCTTTCCCTTCAAGAAGCCTTTCGCTAAGGCTGCTCTTGTGTAATTGGCAAAGGGATATTTGGAAGCCCATAGAGGGCTATGGTGAAAAAAGAAATATCTTCCGTTTAAAACTGGAAAGAAGCTTTCTGAGAAACTGCTCTGTGTTCTGTTCTTTCATCTCACAGAGTTACATCTTTCCCTTCAAGACGCCTTTCGCTAAGGCTGTTCTTGTGGAATTGGCAAAGGGATATTTGGAAGCCCATAGAGGGCTATGGTGAAAAAAGAAATATCTTCCGTTTAAAACTGGAAAGAAGCTTTCTGAGAATCTGCTCTGTGTTCTGTTAATTCATCTCACAGAGTTACATCTTTCCCTTCAAGAAGCCTTTCGTTAAGGCCGTTCTTGTGGAATTGGCAAAGGGATATTTGGAAGCCCATAGAGGGCTATGGTGAAAAAGGAAATATCTTCCGTTCAAAACTGGAAAGAAGCTTTCTGAGAAACTGCTCTGTGTTCTGTTAATTCATCACATAGAGTTACATCTTTCTGTTCAAGAAACCTTTCGCTAAGGCTGTTCTTGTGGAATTGGCAAAGGGATATTTGGAAGCCCATAGAGGGCTATGGTGAAAAAGGAAATATCTTCCGTTCAAAACTGGAAAGAAGCTTTCTGAGAAACTGCTCTGTGTTCTGTTAATTCATCTCACAGAGTTACATCTTTCCCTTCAAGACGCCTATCGCTAAGCCTGTTCTTGTGGAATTGGCAAAGGGATATTTGGAAGCCCATAGAGGGCTATGGTGAAAAAGGAAATATCTTCCGTTTAAAATTGGAAAGAAGCTTTCTGAGAAACTGCTCTGTGTTCTGTTAATTCATCTCACAGAGTTACATCTTTCCCTTCAAGAAGCCTTTAGCTAAGGCTGTTCTTGTGGAATTGGCTAAGGGATATTTGGAAGCCCATAGAGGGCTAAGGTGAAAAAGGAAATATCTTCCGTTCCATACTGGAAAGAAGCTTTCTGAGAAACTGCTCTGTGTTCTGTTAATTCATCTCACAGAGTTACATCATTCCCTATCTTGTGTAATTGGCAAAGGGATATTTGGAAGCCCATAGAGGGCTATGGTGAAAAAGGAAATATCTTCCGTTCAAAACTGGAAAGAAGCTTTCTGAGAAACTGCTCTGTGTTCTGTTAATTCATCTCACAGAGTTACATCTTTCCCTTCAAGAAGCCTTTCGCTAAGGCTGTTCTTGTGGAATTGGCAAATGGATATTTGGAAGCCCATAGAGGGCTACGGTGAAAAAGGAAATATCTTCCGTTCAAAACTGGAAAGAAGCTTTCTGAGAAACTGCTCTGTGTTCTGTTAATTCATCTCACAGAGTTACATCTTTCCCTTCAAGAAGCCATTCGCTAAGGCTGTTCTTGTGGAATTGGCAAAGGGATATTTGGAAGTCCATAGAGGGCTATGGTGAAAAAGGAAATATCTTCCGTTCAAAACTGGAAAGAAGCTTTCTGAGAAACTGCTCTGTGTTCTGTTAATTCATCTCACAGAGTTACATCTTTCCCTTCAAGAAGCCTTTCGCTAAGGCTGTTCTTGTGGAATTGGCAAAGGGATATTTGGAAGCCCATAGAGGGCTATGGTGAAAAAGGAAATATATTCCGTTTAAAACTGGAAAGAAGCTTTCTGAGAAACTGCTCTGTGTTCTGTTAATTCATCTCACAGAGTTACATCTTTCCCTTCAAGAAGCCTTTCGCTAAGGCTGTTCTTGTGGAATTGGCAAATGGATATTTGGAAGCCCATAGAGGGCTACGGTGAAAAAGGAAATATCTTCCGTTCAAAACTGGAAAGAAGCTTTCGGAGAAACTGCTCTGTGTTCTGTTAATTCATCTCACAGAGTTACATCTTTCTCTTCAAGAAGCCTTTCGCTATGGCTGTTCTTGTGCAATTGGCAAAGGGATATTTGGAAGCCCATAGAGGGCTATGGTGAAAAAGGAAATATCTTCCGTTCAAAACTGGAAAGAAGCTTTCTGAGAAACTGCTCTGTGTTCTGTTAATTCATCTCACAGAGTTACATCTTTCTCTTCAAGAAGCCTTTTGCTAAGGCTGTTCTAGTGGAATTGGCAAAGGGATATCTGGAAGCCCATACAGGGCTATGGTGAAAAAGGAAATATCTTCCGTTCAAAACTGGAAAGAAGCTTTCTGAGAAACTGCTCTGTGTTCTGTTAATTCATCTCATAGAGTTACATCTTTCTCTTCAAGAAACCTTTGATAAGGCTGTTCTTGTGGAATTGGCAAAGACATATTTGGAAGCCCATAGAGGGCTATGGTGAAAAAGCAAATATCTTCCGTTCAAAACTGGAAAGAAGCTTTCTGAGAAACTGCTCTGTGATCTGTTAATTCATCTCACAGAGTTACACCTTTCCCTTCAAGAAGGCATTCGCTAAGGCTGTTCTTGTGGAATTGGCAAGGGATATTTGGAAGCCCATAGAGGGCTATGGTGAAAAAGGAAATATCTTCCGTTCAAAACTGGAAAGAAGCTTTCTGAGAAACTGCTCTGTGTTCTGTTAATTCATCTCACAGAGTTACATCTTTCCCTTCAAGAAGCCTTTCGCTAACGCTGTTCTTGTGGAATTTGCAAAGGGATATTTGGAAGCCCTTAGAGGGCTATGGTGAAACAGGAAATATCTTCCGTTCAAAACTGGAAAGAAGCTTTCTGAGAAACTACTCTGTGTTCTGTTAATTCATCTCACAGAGTTACATCTTTCCCTTCAAGAAGCCATTCGCTAAGGCTGTTCTTGTGGAATTGGCAAAGGGATATTTGGAAGCCCATAGAGGGCTATGGTGAAAAAGGAAATATCTTCCGTTCAAAACTGGAAAGAATCTTTCTGAGAAACTGCTCTGTGTTCTGTTAATTCATCTCACAGAGTTACATCTTTCACTTCAAGACGCCTTTCGCTAAGCCTCTTCTTGTGGAATTGGCAAAGGGATATTTGGAAGCCCATAGAGGGCTATGGTGAAAAAGGAAATATCTTCCGTTTAAAACTGGAAAGAAGCTTTCTGAGAAATTGCTCTGTGTTCTGTTAATTCATCTCACAGAGTTACATCTTTCCCTTCAAGAAGCCTTTCGCTAAGGCTGTTCTTGTGGAATTGACAAAGGGATATTTGGAAGCCCATAGAGGGCTATGGTGAAAAAGGAAATATCTTCCGTTCAAAACTGGAAAGAAGCTTTCTGAGAAACTGCTCTGTGTTCTGTTAATTCATCTCACAGAGTTACATCTTTCCCTTCAAGATGCCTTTCGCTAAGGCTGTTCTTGTGTAATTGGCAAAGGGATATTTGGAAGCCCATAGAGGGCTATGGTGAAAAAGGAAATATCTTCCGTTCAAAACTGGAAAGAAGCTTTCTGAGAAACTGCTCTGTGTTCTGTTAATTCATCTCACAGAGTTACATCTTTCCCTTCAAGACGTCTTTCGCTAAGCCTGTTCTTGTGGAATTGGCAAAGGGATATTTGGAAGCCCATAGAGGGCTATGGTGAAAAAGGAAATATCTTCGGTTTAAAATTGGAAAGAAGCTTTCTGAGAAACTGCTCTGTGTTCTGTTAATTCATCTCACAGAGTTACATCTTTCTCTTCAAGAAGCCTTTCGCTAAGGCTGTTCTTGTGGAATTGGCAAAGGGATATTTGGAAGCCCATAGAGGGCTAAGGTGAAAAAGGAAATATCTTCCGTTCAAAACTGGAAAGAAGCTTTCTGGAAACTGCTCTGTGTTCTGTTAATTCATCTCACAGAGTTACATCTTTCCCTTCAAGAAGCCTTTCGCTAAGGCTGTTCTTGTGGAATTGGCAAAGGGATATTTGGAAGCCCATAGAGGGCTATGGTGAAAAAGGAAATATCTTCCGTTCAAAACTGGAAAGAAGCTTTCTGAGAAACCGCTCTGTGTTCTGTTAATTCATCTCACAGAGTTACATGTTTCCCTTCAAGAAGCCTTTCGCTAAGGCTGTTCTTCTGGAATTGGCAAAGGGATATTTGGAAGCCCCTAGAGGGCTATGGTGAAAATGGAAATATCTTCCGTTCAAAACTGGAAAGAAGCTTTCTGAGAAACTGCTCTGTGTTCTGTTAATTCATCTCACAGAGTTACATCTTTCCCTTCAAGAAGCCATTCGCTAAGGCTGTTCTTGTGGAATTGGCAAAGGGATATTTGGAAGCCCATAGAGGGCTATGGTGAAAAGGAAATATCTTCCGTTCAAAACTGGAAAGAATCTTTCTGAGAAACTGCTCTGTGTTCTGTTAATTCATCTCACAGAGTTACATCTTTCACTTCAAGACGCCTTTCGCTAAGCCTCTTCTTGTGGAATTGGCAAAGGGATATTTGGAAGCCCATAGAGGGCTATGGTGAAAAAGGAAATATCTTCCTTTTAAAACTGGAAAGAAGCTTTCTGAGAAACTGCTCTGTGTTCTGTTAATTCATCTCACAGAGTTACATCTTTCCCTTCAAGAAGCCTTTCGCTAAGGCTGTTCTTGTGGAATTGGCAAAGGGATATTTGGAAGCCCATAGAGGGCTATGGTGAAAAAGGAAATATCTTCCGTTCAAAACTGGAAAGAAGCTTTCTGAGAAACTGCTCTGTGTTCTGTTAATTCATCTCACAGAGTTACATCTTTCCCTTCAAGATGCCTTTCGCTAAGGCTGTTCTTGTGTAATTGGCAAAGGGATATTTGGAAGCCCA
This sequence comes from Chlorocebus sabaeus, assembly GCF_047675955.1. NCBI lineage: Eukaryota > Metazoa > Chordata > Mammalia > Primates > Cercopithecidae > Chlorocebus > Chlorocebus sabaeus. The sequence continues at coordinate 45,044,488 of NC_132905.1, read as the reverse complement.
TAGAGGGCTATGGTGAAAAAGGAAATATCTTCCGTTCAAAACTGGAAAGAAGCTTTCTGAGAAACTGCTCTGTGTTCTGTTAATTCATCTCACAGAGTTACATCTTTCCCTTCAAGACGCCTTTCGCTAAGCCTGTTCTTGTGGAATTGGCAAAGGGATATTTGGAAGCCCATAGAGGGCTATGGTGAAAAAGGAAATATCTTCGGTTTAAAATTGGAAAGAAGCTTTCTGAGAAACTGCTCTGTGTTCTGTTAATTCATCTCACAGAGTTACATCTTTCTCTTCAAGAAGCCTTTCGCTAAGGCTGTTCTTGTGGAATTGGCAAAGGGATATTTGGAAGCCCATAGAGGGCTAAGGTGAAAAAGGAAATATCTTCCGTTCAAAACTGGAAAGAAGCTTTCTGGAAACTGCTCTGTGTTCTGTTAATTCATCTCACAGAGTTACATCTTTCCCTTCAAGAAGCCTTTCGCTAAGGCTGTTCTTGTGGAATTGGCAAAGGGATATTTGGAAGCCCATAGAGGGCTATGGTGAAAAAGGAAATATCTTCCGTTCAAAACTGGAAAGAAGCTTTCTGAGAAACTGCTCTGTGTTCTGTTAATTCATCTCACAGAGTTACATCTTTCCCTTCAAGAAGCCTTTCGCTAAGGCTGTTCTTGTGGAATTGGCAAAGGGATATTTGGAAGCCCCTAGAGGGCTATGGTGAAAATGGAAATATCTTCCGTTCAAAACTGGAAAGAAGCTTTCTGAGAAACTGCTCTGTGTTCTGTTAATTCATCTCACAGAGTTACATCTTTCCCTTCAAGAAGCCATTCGCTAAGGCTGTTCTTGTGGAATTGGCAAAGGGATATTTGGAAGCCCATAGAGGGCTATGGTGAAAAAGGAAATATCTTCCGTTCAAAACTGGAAAGAATCTTTCTGAGAAACTGCTCTGTGTTCTGTTAATTCATCTCACAGAGTTACATCTTTCACTTCAAGACGCCTTTCGCTAAGCCTCTTCTTGTGGAATTGGCAAAGGGATATTTGGAAGCCCATAGAGGGCTATGGTGAAAAAGGAAATATCTTCCTTTTAAAACTGGAAAGAAGCTTTCTGAGAAACTGCTCTGTGTTCTGTTAATTCATCTCACAGAGTTACATCTTTCCCTTCAAGAAGCCTTTCGCTAAGGCTGTTCTTGTATAATTGGCAAAGGGATATTTGGAAGCCCATAGAGGGCTATGGTGAAAAAGGAAATATCTTCCGTTCAAAACTGGAAAGAAGCTTTCTGAGAAACTGCTCTGTGTTCTGTTAATTCATCTCACAGAGTTACATCTTTCCCTTCAAGATGCCTTTCGGTAAGGCTGTTGTTGTGTAATTGGCAAAGGGATATTTGGAAGCCCATAGAGGGCTATGGTGAAAAAGGAAATATCTTCCGTTCAAAACTGGAAAGAAGCTTTCTGAGAAATTGCTCTGTGTTCTGTTAATTCATCTCACAGAGTTATATCTTTCCCTTCAAGAAGCCTTTCGCTAAGGCTGTTCTTGTGGAATTGGCAAATGGATATTTGGAAGCCCATAGAGGGCTACGGTGAAAAAGGAAATATCTTCCGTTCAAAACTGGAAAGAAGCTTTCGGAGAAACTGCTCTGTGTTCTGTTAATTCATCTCACAGAGTTACATCTTTCTCTTCAAGAAGCCTTTCGCTATGGCTGTTCTTGTGCAATTGGCAAAGGGATATCTGGAAGCCCATAGAGGGCTATGGTGAAAAAGGAAATATCTTCCGTTCAAAACTGGAAAGAAGCTTTTTGAGAAACTGCTCTGTGTTCTGTTAATTCATCTCAGAGAGTTACATCTTTCTCTTCAAGAATCCTTTTGCTAAGGCTGTTCTAGTGGAATTGGCAAAGGGATATTTGGAAGCCCATAGAGGGCTATGGTGAAAAAGGAAATATCTTCCGTTCAAAACTGGAAAGAAGCTTTCTGAGAAACTGCTCTGTGTTCTGTTAATTCATCTCACAGAGTTACATCTTTCACTTCAAGAAGCCTTTCGCTAAGCCTGTTCTTGTGGAATTGGCAAATGGATATTTGGAAGCCCATAGAGGGCTACGGTGAAAAAGGAAATATCTTCCGTTCAAAACTGGAAAGAAGCCTTCGGAGAAACTGCTCTGTGTTCTGTTAATTCATCTCACAGAGTTATATCTTTCTCTTCAAGAAGCCTTTCGCTATGGCTGTTCTTGTGGAATTGGCAAAGGGATATTTGGAAGCCCATAGAGGGCTATGGTGAAAAAGGAAATATCTTCCGTTCAAAACTGGAAAGAAGCTTTCTGAGAAACTGCTCTGTGTTCTGTTAATTCATCTCACAGAGTTACATCTTTCCCTTCAAGAAGCCTTTCGCTAAGGCTGTTCTTGTGGAATTGGCAAAGGGATATTTGGAAGCCCATACAGGGCTATGGTGAAAAAGGAAATATCTTCCGTTCCAAACTGGAAAGAAGCTTTCTGAGAAACTGCTCTGTGTTCTGTTAATTCATCTCACAGAGTTACATCTTTCTCTTCAAGAAACCTTTTGCTAAGGCTGTTCTTGTGGAATTGGCAAAGATATATTTGGAAGTCCATAGAGGGCTATGGTGAAAAAGGAATTATCTTCCGTTCAAAACTGGAAAGAAGCTTTCTGAGAAACTGCTCTGTGTTCTGTTAATTCATCTCACAGAGTTACATCTTTCCCTTCAAGAGGAATTTCGCTAAGACTGTTCTTGTGGAATTGGCAAAAGGGATATTTGGAAGCCCATAGAGGGCTATGGTGAAAAAGGAAATATCTTCCGTTCAAAACTGGAAAGAAGCTTTCTGAGAAACTGCTCTGTGTTCTGTTAATTCATCTCACAGAGTTACATCTTTCCCTTCAAGAAGCCTTTCCCTAAGGCTGTTCTTGTGGAATTGGCAAAGGGATATTTGGAAGCCCTTAGAGGGCTATGGTGAAAAAGGAATTATCTTCCGTTCAAAACTGGAAAGAAGCTTTCTGAGAAACTGCTCTGTGTTCTGTTAATTCATCTCACAGAGTTACATCTTTCCCTTCAAGAAGCCTTTCGCTAAGGCTGTTCTTGTGGAATTGGCAAAGGGATATTTGGAAGCCCATAGAGGGCTATGGTGAAAAAGGAAATGTCTTCCGTTCAAACCTGGAAAGAAGCTATCTGAGAAACTGCTCTGTGTTCTGTTAATTCATCTCACAGAGTTACATCTTTCCCTTCAAGAAGCCTTTCGCTAAGGCTGTTCTTGTGGAATTGGCAAAGGGATATTTGGAAGCCCATAGAGGGCTAAGGTGAAAAAGGAAATATCTTCCGTTCTAAACTGGAAAGAAGCTTTCTGGAAACTGCTCTGTGTTCTGTTAATTCATCTCACAGAGTTACATCTTTCCCTTCAAGAAGCCTATCGCTAAGGCTGTTCTTGTGGAATTGGCAAAGGGATATTTGGAAACCCATACAGGGCTATGGTGAAAAAGGAAATATCTTCCGTTCAAAACTGGAAAGAAGCTTTCTGAGAAACTGCTCTGTGTTCTGTTAATTCATCTCACAGAGTTACATCTTTCTCTTCAAGAAACCTTTTGCTAAGGCTGTTCTTGTGGAATTGGCAAAGATATATTTGGAAGCCCATAGAGGGCTATGGTGAAAAAGGAATTATCTTCCGTTCAAAACTGGAAAGAATCTTTCTGAGAAACTGCTCTGTGTTCTGTTAATTCATCTCACAGAGTTACATCTTTCCCTTCAAGAGGCCTTTCGCTAAGGCTGTTCTTGTGGAATTGGCAAAGGGATATTTGGAAGCCCATAGAGGGCTGTGGTGAAAAAGGAAATATCTTCCGTTCCAAACTGGAAAGAAGCTTTCTGAGAAACTGCTCTGTGTCCTGTTAATTCATCTCATAGAGTTACATCTTTCTCTTCAAGAAACCTTTCGCTAAGGCTGTTCTTGTGGAATTGGCAAAGGGATATTTGGAAGCCCTTAGAGGGCAATGGTGAAAAAGGAAATATCTTCCGTTCAAAACTGGAAAGAAGTTTTCTGAGAAACTGCTCTGTGTTCTGTTAATTCATCTCACAGAGTTACATCTTTCCCTCCAAGAAGCCATTCGCTAAGGCTGTTCTTGTGGAATTGGCAAAGGGATATTTGGAAGCACATAGAGGGCTATGGTGAAAAAGGAAACATCTTCCGTTCAAAACTGGAAAGAAGCTTTCTGAGAAACTGCTCTGTGTTCTGTTAATTCATGTCACAGAGTTACATCTTTCCCTTCAAGAAGCCTTTCGCTAAGGCTGTTCTTGTGGAATTGGCAAAGGGATATTTGGAAGCCCATAGAGGGCTATGGTGAAAAAAGAAATATCTTCCGTTTAAAACTGGAAAGAAGCTTTCTGAGAAACTGCTCTGTGTTCTGTTCTTTCATCTCACAGAGTTACATCTTTCCCTTCAAGACGCCTTTCGCTAAGGCTGTTCTTGTGGAATTGGCAAAGGGATATTTGGAAGCCCATAGAGGGCTATGGTGAAAAAAGAAATATCTTCCGTTTAAAACTGGAAAGAAGCTTTCTGAGAATCTGCTCTGTATTCTGTTAATTCATCTCACAGAGTTACATCTTTCCCTTCAAGAAGCCTTTCGTTAAGGCCGTTCTTGTGGAATTGGCAAAGGGATATTTGGAAGCCCATAGAGGGCTATGGTGAAAAAGGAAATATCTTCCGTTCAAAACTGGAAAGAAGCTTTCTGAGAAACTGCTCTGTGTTCTGTTAATTCATCACATAGAGTTACATCTTTCTGTTCAAGAAACCTTTCGCTAAGGCTGTTCTTGTGGAATTGGCAAAGGGATATTTGGAAGCCCATAGAGGGCTATGGTGAAAAAGGAAATATCTTCCGTTCAAAACTGGAAAGAAGCTTTCTGAGAAACTGCTCTGTGTTCTGTTAATTCATCTTACAGAGTTACATCTTTCCCTTCAAGACGACTTTCGCTAAGCCTGTTCTTGTGGAATTGGCAAAGGGATATTTGGAAGCCCATAGAGGGCTATGGTGAAAAAGGAAATATCTTCCGTTTAAAATTGGAAAGAAGCTTTCTGAGAAACTGCTCTGTGTTCTGTTAATTCATCTCACAGAGTTACATCTTTCCCTTCAAGAAGCCTTTCGCTAAGGCTGTTCTTGTGGAATTGGCAAAGGGATATTTGGAAGCCCATAGAGGGCTAAGGTGAAAAAGGAAATATCTTCCGTTCCATACTGGAAAGAAGCTTTCTGAGAAACTGCTCTGTGTTCTGTTAATTCCTCTCACAGAGTTACATCTTTCTCTTCAAGAAGCCTTTCGCTAAGGCTGTTCTTGTGGAATTGGCAAAGGGATATTTGGAAGCCCATAGAGGGCTATGGTGAAAAAGGAAATATCTTCCGTTCCAAACTGGAAAGAAGCTTTCTGAGAAACTGCTCTGTGTTCTGTTAATTCATCTCACACAGTTACATCTTTCTCTTCAAGAAACCGTTTGCTAAGGCTGTTCTTGTGGAATTGGCAAAGATATATTTAGAAGCCCATAGAGGGCTATGGTGAAAAAGGAATTATCTTCCGTTCAAAACTGGAAAGAATCTTTCTGAGAAACTGCTCTGTGTTCTGTTAATTCATCTCACAGAGTTACATCTTTCCCTTCAAGAGGCCTTTCCCTAAGGCTGTTCTTGTGGAATTGGCAAAGGGATATTTGGAAGCCCATAGAGGGCTATGGTGAAAAAGGAAATATCTTCCGTTCCAAACTGGAAAGAAGCTTTCTGAGAAACTGCTCTGTGTCCTGTTAATTCATCTCATAGAGTTACATCTTTCTCTTCAAGAAACCTTTCGCTAAGGCTGTTCTTGTGGAATTGGCAAAGGGATATTTGGAAGCCCTTAGAGGGCAATGGTGAAAAAGGAAATATCTTCCGTTCAAAACTGGAAAGAAGTTTTCTGAGAAACTGCTCTGTGTTCTGTTAATTCATCTCACAGAGTTACATCTTTCCCTTCAAGAAGCCATTCGCTAAGGCTGTTCTTGTGGAATTGGCAAAGGGATATTTGGAAGCACATAGAGGGCTATGGTGAAAAAGGAAACATCTTCCGTTCAAAACTGGAAAGAAGCTTTCTGAGAAACTGCTCTGTGTTCTGTTAATTTATCTCACAGAGTTACATCTTTCCCTTCAAGAAGCCTTTCGCTAAGGCTGCTCTTGTGTAATTGGCAAAGGGATATTTGGAAGCCCATAGAGGGCTATGGTGAAAAAAGAAATATCTTCCGTTTAAAACTGGAAAGAAGCTTTCTGAGAAACTGCTCTGTGTTCTGTTCTTTCATCTCACAGAGTTACATCTTTCCCTTCAAGACGCCTTTCGCTAAGGCTGTTCTTGTGGAATTGGCAAAGGGATATTTGGAAGCCCATAGAGGGCTATGGTGAAAAAAGAAATATCTTCCGTTTAAAACTGGAAAGAAGCTTTCTGAGAATCTGCTCTGTGTTCTGTTAATTCATCTCACAGAGTTACATCTTTCCCTTCAAGAAGCCTTTCGTTAAGGCCGTTCTTGTGGAATTGGCAAAGGGATATTTGGAAGCCCATAGAGGGCTATGGTGAAAAAGGAAATATCTTCCGTTCAAAACTGGAAAGAAGCTTTCTGAGAAACTGCTCTGTGTTCTGTTAATTCATCACATAGAGTTACATCTTTCTGTTCAAGAAACCTTTCGCTAAGGCTGTTCTTGTGGAATTGGCAAAGGGATATTTGGAAGCCCATAGAGGGCTATGGTGAAAAAGGAAATATCTTCCGTTCAAAACTGGAAAGAAGCTTTCTGAGAAACTGCTCTGTGTTCTGTTAATTCATCTCACAGAGTTACATCTTTCCCTTCAAGACGCCTTTCGCTAAGCCTGTTCTTGTGGAATTGGCAAAGGGATATTTGGAAGCCCATAGAGGGCTATGGTGAAAAAGGAAATATCTTCCGTTTAAAATTGGAAAGAAGCTTTCTGAGAAACTGCTCTGTGTTCTGTTAATTCATCTCACAGAGTTACATCTTTCCCTTCAAGAAGCCTTTAGCTAAGGCTGTTCTTGTGGAATTGGCTAAGGGATATTTGGAAGCCCATAGAGGGCTAAGGTGAAAAAGGAAATATCTTCCGTTCCATACTGGAAAGAAGCTTTCTGAGAAACTGCTCTGTGTTCTGTTAATTCATCTCACAGAGTTACATCATTCCCTATCTTGTGTAATTGGCAAAGGGATATTTGGAAGCCCATAGAGGGCTATGGTGAAAAAGGAAATATCTTCCGTTCAAAACTGGAAAGAAGCTTTCTGAGAAACTGCTCTGTGTTCTGTTAATTCATCTCACAGAGTTACATCTTTCCCTTCAAGAAGCCTTTCGCTAAGGCTGTTCTTGTGGAATTGGCAAATGGATATTTGGAAGCCCATAGAGGGCTACGGTGAAAAAGGAAATATCTTCCGTTCAAAACTGGAAAGAAGCTTTCTGAGAAACTGCTCTGTGTTCTGTTAATTCATCTCACAGAGTTACATCTTTCCCTTCAAGAAGCCATTCGCTAAGGCTGTTCTTGTGGAATTGGCAAAGGGATATTTGGAAGTCCATAGAGGGCTATGGTGAAAAAGGAAATATCTTCCGTTCAAAACTGGAAAGAAGCTTTCTGAGAAACTGCTCTGTGTTCTGTTAATTCATCTCACAGAGTTACATCTTTCCCTTCAAGAAGCCTTTCGCTAAGGCTGTTCTTGTGGAATTGGCAAAGGGATATTTGGAAGCCCATAGAGGGCTATGGTGAAAAAGGAAATATATTCCGTTTAAAACTGGAAAGAAGCTTTCTGAGAAACTGCTCTGTGTTCTGTTAATTCATCTCACAGAGTTACATCTTTCCCTTCAAGAAGCCTTTCGCTAAGGCTGTTCTTGTGGAATTGGCAAATGGATATTTGGAAGCCCATAGAGGGCTACGGTGAAAAAGGAAATATCTTCCGTTCAAAACTGGAAAGAAGCTTTCGGAGAAACTGCTCTGTGTTCTGTTAATTCATCTCACAGAGTTACATCTTTCTCTTCAAGAAGCCTTTCGCTATGGCTGTTCTTGTGCAATTGGCAAAGGGATATTTGGAAGCCCATAGAGGGCTATGGTGAAAAAGGAAATATCTTCCGTTCAAAACTGGAAAGAAGCTTTCTGAGAGACTGCTCTGTGTTCTGTTAATTCATCTCACAGAGTTACATCTTTCTCTTCAAGAAGCCTTTTGCTAAGGCTGTTCTAGTGGAATTGGCAAAGGGATATCTGGAAGCCCATACAGGGCTATGGTGAAAAAGGAAATATCTTCCGTTCAAAACTGGAAAGAAGCTTTCTGAGAAACTGCTCTGTGTTCTGTTAATTCATCTCATAGAGTTACATCTTTCTCTTCAAGAAACCTTTGATAAGGCTGTTCTTGTGGAATTGGCAAAGACATATTTGGAAGCCCATAGAGGGCTATGGTGAAAAAGCAAATATCTTCCGTTCAAAACTGGAAAGAAGCTTTCTGAGAAACTGCTCTGTGATCTGTTAATTCATCTCACAGAGTTACACCTTTCCCTTCAAGAAGGCATTCGCTAAGGCTGTTCTTGTGGAATTGGCAAGGGATATTTGGAAGCCCATAGAGGGCTATGGTGAAAAAGGAAATATCTTCCGTTCAAAACTGGAAAGAAGCTTTCTGAGAAACTGCTCTGTGTTCTGTTAATTCATCTCACAGAGTTACATCTTTCCCTTCAAGAAGCCTTTCGCTAACGCTGTTCTTGTGGAATTTGCAAAGGGATATTTGGAAGCCCTTAGAGGGCTATGGTGAAACAGGAAATATCTTCCGTTCAAAACTGGAAAGAAGCTTTCTGAGAAACTACTCTGTGTTCTGTTAATTCATCTCACAGAGTTACATCTTTCCCTTCAAGAAGCCATTCGCTAAGGCTGTTCTTGTGGAATTGGCAAAGGGATATTTGGAAGCCCATAGAGGGCTATGGTGAAAAAGGAAATATCTTCCGTTCAAAACTGGAAAGAATCTTTCTGAGAAACTGCTCTGTGTTCTGTTAATTCATCTCACAGAGTTACATCTTTCACTTCAAGACGCCTTTCGCTAAGCCTCTTCTTGTGGAATTGGCAAAGGGATATTTGGAAGCCCATAGAGGGCTATGGTGAAAAAGGAAATATCTTCCGTTTAAAACTGGAAAGAAGCTTTCTGAGAAATTGCTCTGTGTTCTGTTAATTCATCTCACAGAGTTACATCTTTCCCTTCAAGAAGCCTTTCGCTAAGGCTGTTCTTGTGGAATTGACAAAGGGATATTTGGAAGCCCATAGAGGGCTATGGTGAAAAAGGAAATATCTTCCGTTCAAAACTGGAAAGAAGCTTTCTGAGAAACTGCTCTGTGTTCTGTTAATTCATCTCACAGAGTTACATCTTTCCCTTCAAGATGCCTTTCGCTAAGGCTGTTCTTGTGTAATTGGCAAAGGGATATTTGGAAGCCCATAGAGGGCTATGGTGAAAAAGGAAATATCTTCCGTTCAAAACTGGAAAGAAGCTTTCTGAGAAACTGCTCTGTGTTCTGTTAATTCATCTCACAGAGTTACATCTTTCCCTTCAAGACGTCTTTCGCTAAGCCTGTTCTTGTGGAATTGGCAAAGGGATATTTGGAAGCCCATAGAGGGCTATGGTGAAAAAGGAAATATCTTCGGTTTAAAATTGGAAAGAAGCTTTCTGAGAAACTGCTCTGTGTTCTGTTAATTCATCTCACAGAGTTACATCTTTCTCTTCAAGAAGCCTTTCGCTAAGGCTGTTCTTGTGGAATTGGCAAAGGGATATTTGGAAGCCCATAGAGGGCTAAGGTGAAAAAGGAAATATCTTCCGTTCAAAACTGGAAAGAAGCTTTCTGGAAACTGCTCTGTGTTCTGTTAATTCATCTCACAGAGTTACATCTTTCCCTTCAAGAAGCCTTTCGCTAAGGCTGTTCTTGTGGAATTGGCAAAGGGATATTTGGAAGCCCATAGAGGGCTATGGTGAAAAAGGAAATATCTTCCGTTCAAAACTGGAAAGAAGCTTTCTGAGAAACCGCTCTGTGTTCTGTTAATTCATCTCACAGAGTTACATGTTTCCCTTCAAGAAGCCTTTCGCTAAGGCTGTTCTTCTGGAATTGGCAAAGGGATATTTGGAAGCCCCTAGAGGGCTATGGTGAAAATGGAAATATCTTCCGTTCAAAACTGGAAAGAAGCTTTCTGAGAAACTGCTCTGTGTTCTGTTAATTCATCTCACAGAGTTACATCTTTCCCTTCAAGAAGCCATTCGCTAAGGCTGTTCTTGTGGAATTGGCAAAGGGATATTTGGAAGCCCATAGAGGGCTATGGTGAAAAAGGAAATATCTTCCGTTCAAAACTGGAAAGAATCTTTCTGAGAAACTGCTCTGTGTTCTGTTAATTCATCTCACAGAGTTACATCTTTCACTTCAAGACGCCTTTCGCTAAGCCTCTTCTTGTGGAATTGGCAAAGGGATATTTGGAAGCCCATAGAGGGCTATGGTGAAAAAGGAAATATCTTCCTTTTAAAACTGGAAAGAAGCTTTCTGAGAAACTGCTCTGTGTTCTGTTAATTCATCTCACAGAGTTACATCTTTCCCTTCAAGAAGCCTTTCGCTAAGGCTGTTCTTGTGGAATTGGCAAAGGGATATTTGGAAGCCCATAGAGGGCTATGGTGAAAAAGGAAATATCTTCCGTTCAAAACTGGAAAGAAGCTTTCTGAGAAACTGCTCTGTGTTCTGTTAATTCATCTCACAGAGTTACATCTTTCCCTTCAAGATGCCTTTCGCTAAGGCTGTTCTTGTGTAATTGGCAAAGGGATATTTGGAAGCCCATAGAGGGCTATGGTGAAAAAGGAAATATCTTCCGTTCAAAACTGGAAAGAAGCTTTCTGAGAAACTGCTCTGTGTTCTGTTAATTCATCTCACAGAGTTACATCTTTCCCTTCAAGACGCCTTTCGCTAAGCCTGTTCTTGTGGAATTGGCAAAGGGATATTTGGAAGCCCATAGAGGGCTATGGTGAAAAAGGAAATATCTTCGGTTTAAAATTGGAAAGAAGCTTTCTGAGAAACTGCTCTGTGTTCTGTTAATTCATCTCACAGAGTTACATCTTTCTCTTCAAGAAGCCTTTCGCTAAGGCTGTTCTTGTGGAATTGGCAAAGGGATATTTGGAAGCCCATAGAGGGCTAAGGTGAAAAAGGAAATATCTTCCGTTCAAAACTGGAAAGAAGCTTTCTGGAAACTGCTCTGTGTTCTGTTAATTCATCTCACAGAGTTACATCTTTCCCTTCAAGAAGCCTTTCGCTAAGGCTGTTCTTGTGGAATTGGCAAAGGGATATTTGGAAGCCCATAGAGGGCTATGGTGAAAAAGGAAATATCTTCCGTTCAAAACTGGAAAGAAGCTTTCTGAGAAACTGCTCTGTGTTCTGTTAATTCATCTCACAGAGTTACATCTTTCCCTTCAAGAAGCCTTTCGCTAAGGCTGTTCTTGTGGAATTGGCAAAGGGATATTTGGAAGCCCCTAGAGGGCTATGGTGAAAATGGAAATATCTTCCGTTCAAAACTGGAAAGAAGCTTTCTGAGAAACTGCTCTGTGTTCTGTTAATTCATCTCACAGAGTTACATCTTTCCCTTCAAGAAGCCATTCGCTAAGGCTGTTCTTGTGGAATTGGCAAAGGGATATTTGGAAGCCCATAGAGGGCTATGGTGAAAAAGGAAATATCTTCCGTTCAAAACTGGAAAGAATCTTTCTGAGAAACTGCTCTGTGTTCTGTTAATTCATCTCACAGAGTTACATCTTTCACTTCAAGACGCCTTTCGCTAAGCCTCTTCTTGTGGAATTGGCAAAGGGATATTTGGAAGCCCATAGAGGGCTATGGTGAAAAAGGAAATATCTTCCTTTTAAAACTGGAAAGAAGCTTTCTGAGAAACTGCTCTGTGTTCTGTTAATTCATCTCACAGAGTTACATCTTTCCCTTCAAGAAGCCTTTCGCTAAGGCTGTTCTTGTATAATTGGCAAAGGGATATTTGGAAGCCCATAGAGGGCTATGGTGAAAAAGGAAATATCTTCCGTTCAAAACTGGAAAGAAGCTTTCTGAGAAACTGCTCTGTGTTCTGTTAATTCATCTCACAGAGTTACATCTTTCCCTTCAAGATGCCTTTCGGTAAGGCTGTTGTTGTGTAATTGGCAAAGGGATATTTGGAAGCCCATAGAGGGCTATGGTGAAAAAGGAAATATCTTCCGTTCAAAACTGGAAAGAAGCTTTCTGAGAAATTGCTCTGTGTTCTGTTAATTCATCTCACAGAGTTATATCTTTCCCTTCAAGAAGCCTTTCGCTAAGGCTGTTCTTGTGGAATTGGCAAATGGATATTTGGAAGCCCATAGAGGGCTACGGTGAAAAAGGAAATATCTTCCGTTCAAAACTGGAAAGAAGCTTTCGGAGAAACTGCTCTGTGTTCTGTTAATTCATCTCACAGAGTTACATCTTTCTCTTCAAGAAGCCTTTCGCTATGGCTGTTCTTGTGCAATTGGCAAAGGGATATTTGGAAGCCCATAGAGGGCTATGGTGAAAAAGGAAATATCTTCCGTTCAAAACTGGAAAGAAGCTTTCTGAGAAACTGCTCTGTGTTCTGTTAATTCATCTCAGAGAGTTACATCTTTCTCTTCAAGAATCCTTTTGCTAAGGCTGTTCTAGTGGAATTGGCAAAGGGATATTTGGAAGCCCATAGAGGGCTATGGTGAAAAAGGAAATATCTTCCGTTCAAAACTGGAAAGAAGCTTTCTGAGAAACTGCTCTGTGTTCTGTTAATTCATCTCACAGAGTTACATCTTTCCCTTCAAGACGCCTTTCGCTAAGCCTGTTCTTGTGGAATTGGCAAAGGGATATTTGGAAGCCTATAGAGGGCTATGGTGAAAAAGGAAATATCTTCGGTTTAAAATTGGAAAGAAGCTTTCTGAGAAACTGCTCTGTGTTCTGTTAATTCATCTCACAGAGTTACATCTTTCTCTTCAAGAAGCCTTTCGCTAAGGCTGTTCTTGTGGAATTGGCAAAGGGATATTTGGAAGCCCATAGAGGGCTAAGGTGAAAAAGGAAATATCTTCCGTTCAAAACTGGAAAGAAGCTTTCTGGAAACTGCTCTGTGTTCTGTTAATTCATCTCACAGAGTTACATCTTTCCCTTCAAGAAGCCTTTCGCTAAGGCTGTTCTTGTGGAATTGGCAAAGGGATATTTGGAAGCCCATAGAGGGCTATGGTGAAAAAGGAAATATCTTCCGTTCAAAACTGGAAAGAAGCTTTCTGAGAAACTGCTCTGTGTTCTGTTAATTCATCTCACAGAGTTACATGTTTCCCTTCAAGAAGCCTTTCGCTAAGGCTGTTCTTGTGGAATTGGCAAAGGGATATTTGGAAGCCCCTAGAGGGCTATGGTGAAAATGGAAATATCTTCCGTTCAAAACTGGAAAGAAGCTTTCTGAGAAACTGCTCTGTGTTCTGTTAATTCATCTCACAGAGTTACATCTTTCCCTTCAAGAAGCCATTCGCTAAGGCTGTTCTTGTGGAATTGGCAAAGGGATATTTGGAAGCCCATAGAGGGCTATGGTGAAAAAGGAAATATCTCCGTTCAAAACTGGAAAGAATCTTTCTGAGAAACTGCTCTGTGTTCTGTTAATTCATCTCACAGAGTTACATCTTTCACTTCAAGACGCCTTTCGCTAAGCCTCTTCTTGTGGAATTGGCAAAGGGATATTTGGAAGCCCATAGAGGGCTATGGTGAAAAAGGAAATATCTTCCTTTTAAAACTGGAAAGAAGCTTTCTGAGAAACTGCTCTGTGTTCTGTTAATTCATCTCACAGAGTTACATCTTTCCCTTCAAGAAGCCTTTCGCTAAGGCTGTTCTTGTATAATTGGCAAAGGGATATTTGGAAGCCCATAGAGGGCTATGGTGAAAAAGGAAATATCTTCCGTTCAAAACTGGAAAGAAGCTTTCTGAGAAACTGCTCTGTGTTCTGTTAATTCATCTCACAGAGTTACATCTTTCCCTTCAAGATGCCTTTCGGTAAGGCTGTTGTTGTGTAATTGGCAAAGGGATATTTGGAAGCCCATAGAGGGCTATGGTGAAAAAGGAAATATCTTCCGTTCAAAACTGGAAAGAAGCTTTCTGAGAAATTGCTCTGTGTTCTGTTAATTCATCTCACAGAGTTATATCTTTCCCTTCAAGAAGCCTTTCGCTAAGGCTGTTCTTGTGGAATTGGCAAATGGATATTTGGAAGCCCATAGAGGGCTACGGTGAAAAAGGAAATATCTTCCGTTCCAAACTGGAAAGAAGCTTTCGGAGAAACTGCTCTGTGTTCTGTTAATTCATCTCACAGAGTTACATCTTTCTCTTCAAGAAGCCTTTCGCTATGGCTGTTCTTGTGCAATTGGCAAAGGGATATTTGGAAGCCCATAGAGGGCTATGGTGAAAAAGGAAATATCTTCCGTACAAAACTGGAAAGAAGCTTTCTGAGAAACTGCTCTGTGTTCTGTTAATTCATCTCACAGAGTTACATCTTTCTCTTCAAGAATCCTTTTGCTAAGGCTGTTCTAGTGGAATTGGCAAAGGGATATTTGGAAGCCCATAGAGGGCTATGGTGAAAAAGGAAATATCTTCCGTTCAAAACTGGAAAGAAGCTTTCTGAGAAACTGCTCTGTGTTCTGTTAATTCATCTCACAGAGTTACATCTTTCACTTCAAGAAGCCTTTCGCTAAGGCTGTTCTTGTGGAATTGGCAAATGGATATTTGGAAGCCCATAGAGGGCTACGGTGAAAAAGGAAATATCTTCCGTTCAAAACTGGAAAGAAGCTTTCGGAGAAACTGCTCTGTGTTCTGTTAATTCATCTCACAGAGTTATATCTTTCTCTTCAAGAAGCCTTTCGCTATGGCTGTTCTTGTGGAATTGGCAAAGGGATATTTGGAAGCCCATAGAGGGCTATGGTGAAAAAGGAAATATCTTCCGTTCAAAACTGGAAAGAAGCTTTCTGAGAAACTGCTCTGTGTTCTGTTAATTCATCTCACAGAGTTACATCTTTCCCTTCAAGAAGCCTTTCGCTAAGGCTGTTCTTGTGGAATTGGCAAAGGGATATTTGGAAGCCCATACAGGGCTATGGTGAAAAAGGAAATATCTTCCGTTCCAAACTGGAAAGAAGCTTTCTGAGAAACTGCTCTGTGTTCTGTTAATTCATCTCACAGAGTTACATCTTTCTCTTCAAGAAACCTTTTGCTAAGGCTGTTCTTGTGGAATTGGCAAAGATATATTTGGAAGTCCATAGAGGGCTATGGTGAAAAAGGAATTATCTTCCGTTCAAAACTGGAAAGAAGCTTTCTGAGAAACTGCTCTGTGTTCTGTTAATTCATCTCACAGAGTTACATCTTTCCCTTCAAGAGGCCTTTCGCTAAGACTGTTCTTGTGGAATTGGCAAAAGGGATATTTGGAAGCCCATAGAGGGCTATGGTGAAAAAGGAAATATCTTCCGTTCAAAACTGGAAAGAAGCTTTCTGAGAAACTGCTCTGTGTTCTGTTAATTCATCTCACAGAGTTACATCTTTCCCTTCAAGAAGCCTTTCCCTAAGGCTGTTCTTGTGGAATTGGCAAAGGGATATTTGGAAGCCCTTAGAGGGCTATGGTGAAAAAGGAATTATCTTCCGTTCAAAACTGGAAAGAAGCTTTCTGAGAAACTGCTCTGTGTTCTGTTAATTCATCTCACAGAGTTACATCTTTCCCTTCAAGAAGCCTTTCGCTAAGGCTGTTCTTGTGGAATTGGCAAAGGGATATTTGGAAGCCCATAGAGGGCTATGGTGAAAAAGGAAATGTCTTCCTTTCAAACCTGGAAAGAAGCTATCTGAGAAACTGCTCTGTGTTCTGTTAATTCATCTCACAGAGTTACATCTTTCCCTTCAAGAAGCCTTTCGCTAAGGCTGTTCTTGTGGAATTGGCAAAGGGATATTTGGAAGCCCATAGAGGGCTAAGGTGAAAAAGGAAATATCTTCCGTTCAAAACTGGAAAGAAGCTTTCTGGAAACTGCTCTGTGTTCTGTTAATTCATCTCACAGAGTTACATCTTTCCCTTCAAGAAGCCTTTCGCTAAGGCTGTTCTTGTGGAATTGGCAAAGGGATATTTGGAAGCCCCTAGAGGGCTATGGTGAAAATGGAAATATCTTCCGTTCAAAACTGGAAAGAAGCTTTCTGAGAAACTGCTCTGTGTTCTGTTAATTCATCTCACAGAGTTACATCTTTCCCTTCAAGAAGCCATTCGCTAAGGCTGTTCTTGTGGAATTGGCAAAGGGATATTTGGAAGCCCATAGAGGGCTATGGTGAAAAAGGAAATATCTTCCGTTCAAAACTGGAAAGAATCTTTCTGAGAAACTGCTCTGTGTTCTGTTAATTCATCTCACAGAGTTACATCTTTCACTTCAAGACGCCTTTCGCTAAGCCTCTTCTTGTGGAATTGGCAAAGGGATATTTGGAAGCCCATAGAGGGCTATGGTGAAAAAGGAAATATCTTCCATTTAAAACTG
The DNA here is from genome assembly GCF_047675955.1 of Chlorocebus sabaeus. Classification (NCBI taxonomy): domain Eukaryota; kingdom Metazoa; phylum Chordata; class Mammalia; order Primates; family Cercopithecidae; genus Chlorocebus; species Chlorocebus sabaeus. The sequence goes on along the minus strand of NC_132905.1, from coordinate 45,027,963 downwards.
GAAAGAAGCTTTCTGAGAAACTGCTCTGTGTTCTGTTAATTCATCTCACAGAGTTACATCTTTCCCTTCAAGAAGCCTTTCGCTAAGGCTGTTCTTGTATAATTGGCAAAGGGATATTTGGAAGCCCATAGAGGGCTATGGTGAAAAAGGAAATATCTTCCGTTCAAAACTGGAAAGAAGCTTTCTGAGAAACTGCTCTGTGTTCTGTTAATTCATCTCACAGAGTTACATCTTTCCCTTCAAGATGCCTTTCGGTAAGGCTGTTGTTGTGTAATTGGCAAAGGGATATTTGGAAGCCCATAGAGGGCTATGGTGAAAAAGGAAATATCTTCCGTTCAAAACTGGAAAGAAGCTTTCTGAGAAATTGCTCTGTGTTCTGTTAATTCATCTCACAGAGTTATATCTTTCCCTTCATGAAGCCTTTCGCTAAGGCTGTTCTTGTGGAATTGGCAAATGGATATTTGGAAGCCCATAGAGGGCTACGGTGAAAAAGGAAATATCTTCCGTTCAAAACTGGAAAGAAGCTTTCTGAGAAACTGCTCTGTGTTCTGTTAATTCATCTCACAGAGTTACATCTTTCTCTTCAAGAAGCCTTTCGCTATGGCTGTTCTTGTGCAATTGGCAAAGGGATATTTGGAAGCCCATAGAGGGCTATGGTGAAAAAGGAAATATCTTCCGTTCAAAACTGGAAAGAAGCTTTCTGAGAAACTGCTCTGTGTTCTGTTAATTCATCTCACAGAGTTACATCTTTCTCTTCAAGAATCCTTTTGCTAAGGCTGTTCTAGTGGAATTGGCAAAGGGATATTTGGAAGCCCATACAGGGCTATGGTGAAAAAGGAAATATCTTCCGTTCAAAACTGGAAAGAAGCTTTCTGAGAAACTGCTCTGTGTTCTGTTAATTCATCTCACAGAGTTACATCTTTCTCTTCAAGAAGCCTTTCGCGAAGGCTGTTCTTGTGGAATTGGCAAATGGATATTTGGAAGCCCATAGAGGGCTACGGTGAAAAAGGAAATATCTTCCGTTCAAAACTGGAAAGAAGCTTTCGGAGAAACTGCTCTGTGTTCTGTTAATTCATCTCACAGAGTTATATCTTTCTCTTCAAGAAGCCTTTCGCTATGGCTGTTCTTGTGGAATTGGCAAAGGGATATTTGGAAGCCCATAGAGGGCTATGGTGAAAAAGGAAATATCTTCCGTTCCAAACTGGAAAGAAGCTTTCTGAGAAACTGCTCTGGGTTCTGTTAATTCATCTCACAGAGTTACATCTTTCCCTTCAAGAAGCCTTTCGCTAAGGCTGTTCTTGTGGAATTGGCAAAGGGATATTTGGAAGCCCATAGAGGGCTATGGTGAAAAAGGAAATATCTTCCGTTCCAAACTGGAAAGAAGCTTTCTGAGAAACTGCTCTGTGTTCTGTTAATTCATCTCACAGAGTTACATCTTTCTCTTCAAGAAACCTTTTGCTAAGGCTGTTCTTGTGGAATTGGCAAAGATATATTTGGAAGCCCATAGAGGGCTATGGTGAAAAAGGAATTATCTTCCGTTCAAAACTGGAAAGAAGCTTTCTGAGAAACTGCTCTGTGTTCTGTTAATTCATCTCACAGAGTTACATCTTTCCCTTCAAGAGGCCTTTCGCTAAGGCTGTTCTTGTGGAATTGGCAAAGGGATATTTGGAAGCCCATAGAGGGCTATGGTGAAAAAGGAAATATCTTCCGTTCCAAACTGGAAAGAAGCTTTCTGAGAAACTGCTCTGTGTCCTGTTAATTCATCTCATAGAGTTACATCTTTCTCTTCAAGAAACCTTTCGCTAAGGCTGTTCTTGTGGAATTGGCAAAGGGATATTTGGAAGCCCTTAGAGGGCAATGGTGAAAAAGGAAATATCTTCCGTTCAAAACTGGAAAGAAGTTTTCTGAGAAACTGCTCTGTGTTCTGTTAATTCATCTCACAGAGTTACATCTTTCCCTCCAAGAAGCCATTCGCTAAGGCTGTTCTTGTGGAATTGGCAAAGGGATATTTGGAAGCACATAGAGGGCTATGGTGAAAAAGGAAACATCTTCCGTTCAAAACTGGAAAGAAGCTTTCTGAGAAACTGCTCTGTGTTCTGTTAATTCATGTCACAGAGTTACATCTTTCCCTTCAAGAAGCCTTTCGCTAAGGCTGTTCTTGTGGAATTGGCAAAGGGATATTTGGAAGCCCATAGAGGGCTATGGTGAAAAAAGAAATATCTTCCGTTCAAAACTGCAAAGAAGCTTTCTGAGAAACTGCTCTGTGTTCTGTTAATTCATCTCACAGAGTTACATCTTTCCCTTCAAGAAGCCTTTCGCTAAGGCTGTTCTTGTGGAATTGGCAAAGGGATATTTGGAAGCCCGTAGAGGGCTATGGTGAAAAAGGAAATGTGTTCCGTTCAAAACTGGAAAGAAGCTTTCTGAGAAACTGCTCTGTGTTCTGTTAATTCATCTCACAGAGTTACATCTTTCCCTTCAAGACGCCTTTCGCTAAGGCTGTTCTTGTGGAATTGGCAAAGGGATATTTGGAAGTCCATAGAGGGCTATGGTGAAAAAGGAAATATCTTCCGTTCAAAACTGGAAAGAAGCTTTCTGAGAAACTGCTCTGTGTTCTGTTAATTTACCTCACAGAGTTACATCTTTCTCTTCAAGAAGCCTTTCGCTAAGGCTGTTCTTGTGGAATTGGCAAAGGGATATTTGGAAGCCCCTAGAGGGCTAAGGTGAAAAAGGAAATATCTTCCGTTCAAAACTGGAAAGAAGCTTTCTGGAAACTGCTCTGTGTTCTGTTAATTCATCTCACAGAGTTACATCTTTCCCTTCAAGAAGCCTTTCGCTAAGGCTGTTCTTGTGCAATTGGCAAAGGGATATTTGGAAGCCCATAGAGGGCTATGGTGAAAAAGGAAATATCTTCCGTTTAAAACTGGAAAGAAACTTTCTGAGAAACCGCTCTGTGTTCTGTTAATTCATCTCACAGAGTTACATCTTTCTCTTCAAGAAGCCTTTCGCTAAGGCTGTTCTTGTGGAATTGGCAAAGGGACATTTGGAAGCCCATAGAGGCCTATGGTGAAAAAGGAAATATCTTCCGTTCAAAACTGGAAAGAAGCTTTCTGAGAAACTGCTCTGTGTTCTGTTAATTCATCTCACAGAGTTACATCTTTCCCTTCAAGAAGCCTTTCGCTAAGGCTGTTCTTGTGGAATTGGCAAAGGGATATTTGGAAGCCCATAGAGGGCTATGGTGAAAAAAGAAATATCTTCCGTTTAAAACTGGAAAGAAGCTTTCTGAGAAACTGCTCTGTGTTCTGTTCTTTCATCTCACAGAGTTACATCTTTCCCTTCAAGACGCCTTTCGCTAAGGCTGTTCTTGTGGAATTGGCAAAGGGATATTTGGAAGCCCATAGAGGGCTAAGTTGAAAAAAGAAATATCTTCCGTTTAAAACTGGAAAGAAGCTTTCTGAGAATCTGCTCTGTGTTCTGTTAATTCATCTCACAGAGTTACATCTTTCCCTTCAAGAAGCCTTTCGTTAAGGCCGTTCTTGTGGAATTGGCAAAGGGATATTTGGAAGCCCATAGAGGGCTATGGTGAAAAAGGAAATATCTTCCGTTCAAAACTGGAAAGAAGCTTTCTGAGAAACTGCTCTGTGTTCTGTTAATTCATCACATAGAGTTACATCTTTCTGTTCAAGAAACCTTTCGCTAAGGCTGTTCTTGTGGAATTGGCAAAGGGATATTTGGAAGCCCATAGAGGGCTATGGTGAAAAAGGAAATATCTTCCGTTCAAAACTGGAAAGAAGCTTTCTGAGAAACTGCTCTGTGTTCTGTTAATTCATCTCACAGAGTTACATCTTTCCCTTCAAGACGCCTTTCGCTAAGCCTGTTCTTGTGGAATTGGCAAAGGGATATTTGGAAGCCCATAGAGGGCTATGGTGAAAAAGGAAATATCTTCCGTTTAAAATTGGAAAGAAGCTTTCTGAGAAACTGCTCTGTGTTCTGTTAATTCATCTCACAGAGTTACATCTTTCCCTTCAAGAAGCCTTTCGCTAAGGCTGTTCTTGTGGAATTGGCAAAGGGATATTTGGAAGCCCATAGAGGGCTAAGGTGAAAAAGGAAATATCTTCCGTTCCATACTGGAAAGAAGCTTTCTGAGAAACTGCTCTGTGTTCTGTTAATTCCTCTCACAGAGTTACATCTTTCTCTTCAAGAAGCCTTTCGCTAAGGCTGTTCTTGTGGAATTGGCAAAGGGATATTTGGAAGCCCATAGAGGGCTATGGTGAAAAAGGAAATATCTTCCGTTCAAAACTGGAAAGAAGCTTTCTGAGAAACTGCTCTGTGTTCTGTTAATTCATCTCACAGAGTTACATCTTTCTCTTCAAGAAGCCTTTTGCTAAGGCTGTTCTAGTGGAATTGGCAAAGGGATATCTGGAAGCCCATACAGGGCTATGGTGAAAAAGGAAATATCTTCCGTTCAAAAAGGGAAAGAAGCTTTCTGAGAAACTGCTCTGTGTTCTGTTAATTCATCTCATAGAGTTACATCTTTCTCTTCAAGAAACCTTTGCTAAGGCTGTTCTTGTGGAATTGGCAAAGACATATTTGGAAGCCCATAGAGGGCTATGGTGAAAAAGCAAATATCTTCCGTTCAAAACTGGAAAGAAGCTTTCTGAGAAACTGCTCTGTGTTCTGTTAATTCATCTCACAGAGTTACATCTTTCCCTTCAAGAAGGCATTCGCTAAGGCTGTTCTTGTGGAATTGGCAAAGGGATATTTGGAAGCCCATAGAGGGCTATGGTGAAAAAGGAAATATCTTCCGTTCAAAACTGGAAAGAAGCTTTCTGAGAAACTGCTCTGTGTTCCGTTAATTCATCTCACAGAGTTACATCTTTCCCTTCAAGAAGCCTTTCGCTAACGCTGTTCTTGTGGAATTTGCAAAGGGATATTTGGAAGCCCTTAGAGGGCTATGGTGAAACAGGAAATATCTTCCGTTCAAAACTTGAAAGAAGCTTTCTGAGAAACTACTCTGTGTTCTGTTAATTCATCTCACAGAGTTACATCTTTCCCTTCAAGAAGCCATTCGCTAAGGCTGTTCTTGTGGAATTGGCAAAGGGATATTTGGAAGCCCATAGAGGGCTATGGTGAAAAAGGAAATATCTTCCGTTCAAAACTGGAAAGAAGCTTTCTGAGAAACTGCTCTGTGTTCTGTTAATTCATCTCACAGAGTTACATCTTTCCCTTCAAGAAACCTTTCGCTAAAGCTCTTCTTGTGGAATTGGCAAAGGGATATTTGGAAGCCCATAGAGGGCTATGGTGAAAAAGGAAATATCTTCCGTTCAAAACTGGAAAGAAGCTTTCTGAGAAACTGCTCTGTGTTCTGTTAATTCATCTCACAGAGTTACATCTTTCCCTTCAAGAAGCCTTTCGCTAAGGCTGTTCTTGTGGAATTGGCAAAGGGATATTTGGAAGCCCATACAGGGCTATGGTGAAAAAGGAAATATCTTCCGTTCCAAACTGGAAAGAAGCTTTCTGAGAAACTGCTCTGTGTTCTGTTAATTCATCTCACAGAGTTACATCTTTCTCTTCAAGAAACCTTTTGCTAAGGCTGTTCTTGTGGAATTGGCAAAGATATATTTGGAAGCCCATAGAGGGCTATGGTGAAAAAGGAATTATCTTCCGTTCAAAACTGGAAAGAAGCTTTCTGAGAAACTGCTCTGTGTTCTGTTAATTCATCTCACAGAGTTACATCTTTCCCTTCAAGAAGCCTTTCGCTAAGGCTGTTCTTGTGGAATTGGCAAAGGGATATTTGGAAGCCCGTAGAGGGCTATGGTGAAAAACGAAATGTCTTCCGTTCAAAACTGGAAAGAAGCTTTCTGAGAAACTGCTCTGTGTTCTGTTAATTCATCTCACAGAGTTACATCTTTCCCTTCAAGACGCCTTTCGCTAAGGCTGTTCTTGTGGAATTCGCAAAGGGATATTTAGAAGTCCATAGAGGGCTATGGTGAAAAAGGAAATATCTTCCGTTCAAAACTGGAAAGAAGCTTTCTGAGAAACTGCTCTGTGTTCTGTTAATTCATCTCACAGAGTTACATCTTTCTCTTCAAGAAGCCTTTCGCTAAGGCTGTTCTTGTGGAATTGGCAAAGGGATATTTGGAAGCCCATAGAGGGCTAAGGTGAAAAAGGAAATATCTTCCGTTCAAAACTGGAAAGAAGCTTTCTGGAAACTGCTCTGTGTTCTGTTAATTCATCTCACAGAGTTACATCTTTCCCTTCAAGAAGCCTTTCGCTAAGGCTGTTCTTGTGCAATTGGCAAAGGGATATTTGGAAGCCCATAGAGGGCTATGGTGAAAAAGGAAATATCTTCCGTTTAAAACTGGAAAGAAACTTTCTGAGAAACCGCTCTGTGTTCTGTTAATTCATCTCACAGAGTTACATCTTTCCCTTCAAGAAGCCTTTCGCTAAGGCTGTTCTTGTGGAATTGGCAAAGGGACATTTGGAAGCCCATAGAGGCCTATGGTGAAAAAGGAAATATCTTCCGTTCAAAACTGGAAAGAAGCTTTCTGAGAAACTGCTCTGTGTTCTGTTAATTCATCTCACAGAGTTACATCTTTCCCTTCAAGAAGCCTTTCGCTAAGGCTGTTCTTGTGGAATCGGCAAAGGGATATTTGGAAGCCCATAGAGGGCTATGGTGAAAAAGGAAATATCTTCCGTTCAAAACTGGAAAGAAGCTTTCTGAGAAACTGCTCTGTGTTCTGTTAATTCATCTCACAGAGTTACATCTTTCCCTTCAAGAAGCCTTTCGCTAAGGCTGTTCTTGTGGAATTGTCAAAGGGATATTTGGAAGCCCATAGAGGGCTACGGTGAAAAAGGAAATATCTTCCATTCAAAACTGGAAAGAAGCTTTCGGAGAAACTGCCCTGTGTTCTGTTAATTAATCTCACAGAGTTACATCTTACTCTTCAAGAAGCCTTTCGCTAAGGCTGTTCTTGTGCAATTGGCAAAGGGATATTTGGAAGCCCATAGAGGGCTATGGTGAAAAAGGAAATATCTTCCTTTCAAAACTGGAAAGAATCTTTCTGAGAAACTGCTCTGTGTTCTGTTAATTCATCTCACAGAGTTACATCTTTCTCTTCAAGAAGCCTTTTGCTAAGGCTGTTCTAGTGGAATTGGCAAAGGGATATTTGGAAGCCCATAGAGGGCTATGGTGAAAAAGGAAATATCTTCCGTTCAAAACTGGAAAGAAGCTTTTTGAGAAACTGCTCTGTGTTCTGTTAATTCATCTCACAGAGTTGCATCTTTCCCTTCAAGAAGCCTTTCGCTAAGGCTGTTCTTGTGGAATTGGCAAAGGGATATTTGGAAGCCCATAGAGGGCTATGGTGAAAAAGTTAATATCTTCCGTTTAAAAGTGGAAAGAAGCTTTCTGAGAAACTGCTCTGTGTTCTGTTAATTCATCTCACAGAGTTATATCTTTCTCTTCAGGAAGCCTTTCGCTAAGGCTGTTCTTGTGGAATTTGCAAAGGGATATTTGGAAGCCCATAGAGGGCTATGGTGAAAAAGGAAATATTTTCCGTTCAAAACTGGAAAGAAGCTTTCTGAGAAACTGCTCTGTGTTCTGTTAATTCATCTCACAGAGTTACATCTTTCCCTTCAAGAAGCCTTTCGCTAAGGCTGTTCTTGTGGAATTGGCAAAGGGATATTTGGAAGCCCATAGAGGGCTATGGTGAAACAGGAAATATCTTCCGTTCAAACCTGGAAAGAAGCTTTCTGAGAAACTGCTCTGTGTTCTGTTTATTCATCTCAGAGAGTTACATATTTCCCTTCAAGAAGCCTTTCGCTAAGTCTGTTCTTGTGGAATTGGCAAAGGGATATTTGGAAGCCCATAGAGGGCTATGGTGAAAAAGGAAATATCTTCCGTTCAAAACTGAAAAGAAGCTTTCTGAGAAACTGCTCTGTGTTCTCTTAATTCATCTCACAGAGTTACATCTTTCTCTTTGAGAAGCCTTTCGCTAAGGCTGTTCTTGTGGAATTGGCAAAGGGATATTTGGAAGCCCATAGAGGGCTATGGTGAAAAAGGAAATATCTTCCGTTCAAAACTGGAAAGAAGCTTTCTGAGAAACTGCTCTGTGTTCTGTTAATTCAACTCACAGAGTTGCATCTTTCTCTTCAAGAAGCCTTTCGCTAAGGCTGTTCTTGTGGAATTGGCAAAGGGATATTTGGAAGCCCATAGAGGGCTATGGTGAAAAAGGAAATATCTTCCGTTCAAAACTGGAAAGAAGCTTTCTGAGAAACTGCTCTGTGTTCTGTTAATTCATCTCACAGAGTTACATCTTTCCCTTCAAGAAGCCTTTCGCTAAGGCTGTTCTTGTGGAATTGGCAAAGGGATATTTGGAAGTCCATAGAGGGCTATGGTGAAACAGGAAATATCTTCCGTTCAAACCTGGAAAGAAGCTTTCTGAGAAACTGCTCTGTGTTATGTTAATTCATCTCACAGAGTTACATCTTTCCCTTCAAGAAACCTTTCGCTAAAGCTGTTCTTGTGGAATTGGCAAAGGGATATTTGGAAGCCCATAGAGGGCTATGGTGAAAAAGGAAATATCTTCCGTTCCAAACTGGAAAGAAGCTTTCTGAGAAACTGCTCTGTGTTCTGTTAATTCATCTCACAGAGTTACATCTTTCCCTTCAAGAAGCCTTTCGCTAAGGCTGTTCTTGTGGAATTGGCAAAGGGATATTTGGAAGCCCTTAGAGGGCTATGGTGAAAAAGGAATTATCTTCCGTTCAAAACTGGAAAGAAGCTTTCTGAGAAACTGCTCTGTGTTCTGTTAATTCATCTCACAGAGTTACATCTTTCCCTTCAAGAAGCCTTTCGCTAAGGCTGTTCTTGTGGAATTGGCAAAGGGATATTTGGAAGCCCATAGAGGGCTATGGTGAAAAAGGAAATATCTTCCGTTCAAAACTGGAAAGAAGCTTTCTGAGAAACCGCTCTGTGTTCTGTTAATTCATCTCACAGAGTTACATCTTTCCCTTCAAGAAGCCTTTCGCTAAGGCTGTTCTTGTGGAATTGGCAAAGGGATATTTGGAAGCCCATAGAGGGCTATGTTGAAAAAGGAAATATCTTCCGTTCAAAACTGGAAAGAAGCTTTCTGAGAAACTGCTCTGTGTTCTGTTAATTCATCTCATAGAGTTACATCTTTCTCTTCAAGAAACCTTTGCTAAGGCTGTTCTTGTGGAATTGGCAAAGACATATTTGGAAGCCCATAGAGGGCTATGGTGAAAAAGCAAATATCTTCCGTTCAAAACTGGAAAGAAGCTTTCTGAGAAACTGCTCTGTGATCTGTTAATTCATCTCACAGAGTTACACCTTTCCCTTCAAGAAGGCATTCGCTAAGGCTGTTCTTGTGGAATTGGCAAGGGATATTTGGAAGCCCATAGAGGGCTATGGTGAAAAAGGAAATATCTTCCGTTCAAAACTGGAAAGAAGCTTTCTGAGAAACTGCTCTGTGTTCTGTTAATTCATCTCACAGAGTTACATCTTTCCCTTCAAGAAGCCTTTCGCTAACGCTGTTCTTGTGGAATTTGCAAAGGGATATTTGGAAGCCCTTAGAGGGCTATGGTGAAACAGGAAATATCTTCCGTTCAAAACTGGAAAGAAGCTTTCTGAGAAACTACTCTGTGTTCTGTTAATTCATCTCACAGAGTTACATCTTTCCCTTCAAGAAGCCATTCGCTAAGGCTGTTCTTGTGGAATTGGCAAAGGGATATTTGGAAGCCCATAGAGGGCTATGGTGAAAAAGGAAATATCTTCCGTTCAAAACTGGAAAGAATCTTTCTGAGAAACTGCTCTGTGTTCTGTTAATTCATCTCACAGAGTTACATCTTTCACTTCAAGACGCCTTTCGCTAAGCCTCTTCTTGTGGAATTGGCAAAGGGATATTTGGAAGCCCATAGAGGGCTATGGTGAAAAAGGAAATATCTTCCGTTTAAAACTGGAAAGAAGCTTTCTGAGAAATTGCTCTGTGTTCTGTTAATTCATCTCACAGAGTTACATCTTTCCCTTCAAGAAGCCTTTCGCTAAGGCTGTTCTTGTGGAATTGACAAAGGGATATTTGGAAGCCCATAGAGGGCTATGGTGAAAAAGGAAATATCTTCCGTTCAAAACTGGAAAGAAGCTTTCTGAGAAACTGCTCTGTGTTCTGTTAATTCATCTCACAGAGTTACATCTTTCCCTTCAAGATGCCTTTCGCTAAGGCTGTTCTTGTGTAATTGGCAAAGGGATATTTGGAAGCCCATAGAGGGCTATGGTGAAAAAGGAAATATCTTCCGTTCAAAACTGGAAAGAAGCTTTCTGAGAAACTGCTCTGTGTTCTGTTAATTCATCTCACAGAGTTACATCTTTCCCTTCAAGACGTCTTTCGCTAAGCCTGTTCTTGTGGAATTGGCAAAGGGATATTTGGAAGCCCATAGAGGGCTATGGTGAAAAAGGAAATATCTTCGGTTTAAAATTGGAAAGAAGCTTTCTGAGAAACTGCTCTGTGTTCTGTTAATTCATCTCACAGAGTTACATCTTTCTCTTCAAGAAGCCTTTCGCTAAGGCTGTTCTTGTGGAATTGGCAAAGGGATATTTGGAAGCCCATAGAGGGCTAAGGTGAAAAAGGAAATATCTTCCGTTCAAAACTGGAAAGAAGCTTTCTGGAAACTGCTCTGTGTTCTGTTAATTCATCTCACAGAGTTACATCTTTCCCTTCAAGAAGCCTTTCGCTAAGGCTGTTCTTGTGGAATTGGCAAAGGGATATTTGGAAGCCCATAGAGGGCTATGGTGAAAAAGGAAATATCTTCCGTTCAAAACTGGAAAGAAGCTTTCTGAGAAACCGCTCTGTGTTCTGTTAATTCATCTCACAGAGTTACATGTTTCCCTTCAAGAAGCCTTTCGCTAAGGCTGTTCTTCTGGAATTGGCAAAGGGATATTTGGAAGCCCCTAGAGGGCTATGGTGAAAATGGAAATATCTTCCGTTCAAAACTGGAAAGAAGCTTTCTGAGAAACTGCTCTGTGTTCTGTTAATTCATCTCACAGAGTTACATCTTTCCCTTCAAGAAGCCATTCGCTAAGGCTGTTCTTGTGGAATTGGCAAAGGGATATTTGGAAGCCCATAGAGGGCTATGGTGAAAAAGGAAATATCTTCCGTTCAAAACTGGAAAGAAGCTTTCTGAGAAACTGCTCTGTGTTCTGTTAATTCATCTCACAGAGTTACATCTTTCCCTTCAAGACGCCTTTCGCTAAGCCTCTTCTTGTGGAATTGGCAAAGGGATATTTGGAAGCCCATAGAGGGCTATGGTGAAAAAGGAAATATCTTCCTTTTAAAACTGGAAAGAAGCTTTCTGAGAAACTGCTCTGTGTTCTGTTAATTCATCTCACAGAGTTACATCTTTCCCTTCAAGAAGCCTTTCGCTAAGGCTGTTCTTGTGGAATTGGCAAAGGGATATTTGGAAGCCCGTAGAGGGCTATGGTGAAAAACGAAATGTCTTCCGTTCAAAACTGGAAAGAAGCTTTCTGAGAAACTGCTCTGTGTTCTGTTAATTCATCTCACAGAGTTACATCTTTCCCTTCAAGACGCCTTTCGCTAAGGCTGTTCTTGTGGAATTCGCAAAGGGATATTTAGAAGTCCATAGAGGGCTATGGTGAAAAAGGAAATATCTTCCGTTCAAAACTGGAAAGAAGCTTTCTGAGAAACTGCTCTGTGTTCTGTTAATTCATCTCACAGAGTTACATCTTTCTCTTCAAGAAGCCTTTCGCTAAGGCTGTTCTTGTGGAATTGGCAAAGGGATATTTGGAAGCCCATAGAGGGCTAAGGTGAAAAAGGAAATATCTTCCGTTCAAAACTGGAAAGAAGCTTTCTGGAAACTGCTCTGTGTTCTGTTAATTCATCTCACAGAGTTACATCTTTCCCTTCAAGAAGCCTTTCGCTAAGGCTGTTCTTGTGCAATTGGCAAAGGGATATTTGGAAGCCCATAGAGGGCTATGGTGAAAAAGGAAATATCTTCCGTTTAAAACTGGAAAGAAACTTTCTGAGAAACCGCTCTGTGTTCTGTTAATTCATCTCACAGAGTTACATCTTTCCCTTCAAGAAGCCTTTCGCTAAGGCTGTTCTTGTGGAATTGGCAAAGGGACATTTGGAAGCCCATAGAGGCCTATGGTGAAAAAGGAAATATCTTCCGTTCAAAACTGGAAAGAAGCTTTCTGAGAAACTGCTCTGTGTTCTGTTAATTCATCTCACAGAGTTACATCTTTCCCTTCAAGAAGCCTTTCGCTAAGGCTGTTCTTGTGGAATCGGCAAAGGGATATTTGGAAGCCCATAGAGGGCTATGGTGAAAAAGGAAATATCTTCCGTTCAAAACTGGAAAGAAGCTTTCTGAGAAACTGCTCTGTGTTCTGTTAATTCATCTCACAGAGTTACATCTTTCCCTTCAAGAAGCCTTTCGCTAAGGCTGTTCTTGTGGAATTGTCAAAGGGATATTTGGAAGCCCATAGAGGGCTACGGTGAAAAAGGAAATATCTTCCATTCAAAACTGGAAAGAAGCTTTCGGAGAAACTGCCCTGTGTTCTGTTAATTAATCTCACAGAGTTACATCTTACTCTTCAAGAAGCCTTTCGCTAAGGCTGTTCTTGTGCAATTGGCAAAGGGATATTTGGAAGCCCATAGAGGGCTATGGTGAAAAAGGAAATATCTTCCTTTCAAAACTGGAAAGAATCTTTCTGAGAAACTGCTCTGTGTTCTGTTAATTCATCTCACAGAGTTACATCTTTCTCTTCAAGAAGCCTTTTGCTAAGGCTGTTCTAGTGGAATTGGCAAAGGGATATTTGGAAGCCCATAGAGGGCTATGGTGAAAAAGGAAATATCTTCCGTTCAAAACTGGAAAGAAGCTTTCTGAGAAACTGCTCTGTGTTCTGTTAATTCATCTCACAGAGTTGCATCTTTCCCTTCAAGAAGCCTTTCGCTAAGGCTGTTCTTGTGGAATTGGCAAAGGGATATTTGGAAGCCCATAGAGGGCTATGGTGAAAAAGTTAATATCTTCCGTTTAAAAGTGGAAAGAAGCTTTCTGAGAAACTGCTCTGTGTTCTGTTAATTCATCTCACAGAGTTATATCTTTCTCTTCAGGAAGCCTTTCGCTAAGGCTGTTCTTGTGGAATTTGCAAAGGGATATTTGGAAGCCCATAGAGGGCTATGGTGAAAAAGGAAATATTTTCCGTTCAAAACTGGAAAGAAGCTTTCTGAGAAACTGCTCTGTGTTCTGTTAATTCATCTCACAGAGTTACATCTTTCCCTTCAAGAAGCCTTTCGCTAAGGCTGTTCTTGTGGAATTGGCAAAGGGATATTTGGAAGCCCATAGAGGGCTATGGTGAAACAGGAAATATCTTCCGTTCAAACCTGGAAAGAAGCTTTCTGAGAAACTGCTCTGTGTTCTGTTTATTCATCTCAGAGAGTTACATATTTCCCTTCAAGAAGCCTTTCGCTAAGTCTGTTCTTGTGGAATTGGCAAAGGGATATTTGGAAGCCCATAGAGGGCTATGGTGAAAAAGGAAATATCTTCCGTTCAAAACTGAAAAGAAGCTTTCTGAGAAACTGCTCTGTGTTCTCTTAATTCATCTCACAGAGTTACATCTTTCTCTTTGAGAAGCCTTTCGCTAAGGCTGTTCTTGTGGAATTGGCAAAGGGATATTTGGAAGCCCATAGAGGGCTATGGTGAAAAAGGAAATATCTTCCGTTCAAAACTGGAAAGAAGCTTTCTGAGAAACTGCTCTGTGTTCTGTTAATTCAACTCACAGAGTTGCATCTTTCTCTTCAAGAAGCCTTTCGCTAAGGCTGTTCTTGTGGAATTGGCAAAGGGATATTTGGAAGCCCATAGAGGGCTATGGTGAAAAAGGAAATATCTTCCGTTCAAAACTGGAAAGAAGCTTTCTGAGAAACTGCTCTGTGTTCTGTTAATTCATCTCACAGAGTTACATCTTTCCCTTCAAGAAGCCTTTCGCTAAGGCTGTTCTTGTGGAATTGGCAAAGGGATATTTGGAAGTCCATAGAGGGCTATGGTGAAACAGGAAATATCTTCCGTTCAAACCTGGAAAGAAGCTTTCTGAGAAACTGCTCTGTGTTATGTTAATTCATCTCACAGAGTTACATCTTTCCCTTCAAGAAACCTTTCGCTAAAGCTGTTCTTGTGGAATTGGCAAAGGGATATTTGGAAGCCCATAGAGGGCTATGGTGAAAAAGGAAATATCTTCCGTTCCAAACTGGAAAGAAGCTTTCTGAGAAACTGCTCTGTGTTCTGTTAATTCATCTCACAGAGTTACATCTTTCCCTTCAAGAAGCCTTTCGCTAAGGCTGTTCTTGTGGAATTGGCAAAGGGATATTTGGAAGCCCTTAGAGGGCTATGGTGAAAAAGGAATTATCTTCCGTTCAAAACTGGAAAGAAGCTTTCTGAGAAACTGCTCTGTGTTCTGTTAATTCATCTCACAGAGTTACATCTTTCCCTTCAAGAAGCCTTTCGCTAAGGCTGTTCTTGTGGAATTGGCAAAGGGATATTTGGAAGCCCATAGAGGGCTATGGTGAAAAAGGAAATATCTTCCGTTCAAAACTGGAAAGAAGCTTTCTGAGAAACCGCTCTGTGTTCTGTTAATTCATCTCACAGAGTTACATCTTTCCCTTCAAGAAGCCTTTCGCTAAGGCTGTTCTTGTGGAATTGGCAAAGGGATATTTGGAAGCCCATAGAGGGCTATGTTGAAAAAGGAAATATCTTCCGTTCAAAACTGGAAAGAAGCTTTCTGAGAAACTGCTCTGTGTTCTGTTAATTCATCTCATAGAGTTACATCTTTCTCTTCAAGAAACCTTTGCTAAGGCTGTTCTTGTGGAATTGGCAAAGACATATTTGGAAGCCCATAGAGGGCTATGGTGAAAAAGCAAATATCTTCCGTTCAAAACTGGAAAGAAGCTTTCTGAGAAACTGCTCTGTGATCTGTTAATTCATCTCACAGAGTTACACCTTTCCCTTCAAGAAGGCATTCGCTAAGGCTGTTCTTGTGGAATTGGCAAGGGATATTTGGAAGCCCATAGAGGGCTATGGTGAAAAAGGAAATATCTTCCGTTCAAAACTGGAAAGAAGCTTTCTGAGAAACTGCTCTGTGTTCTGTTAATTCATCTCACAGAGTTACATCTTTCCCTTCAAGAAGCCTTTCGCTAACGCTGTTCTTGTGGAATTTGCAAAGGGATATTTGGAAGCCCTTAGAGGGCTATGGTGAAACAGGAAATATCTTCCGTTCAAAACTGGAAAGAAGCTTTCTGAGAAACTACTCTGTGTTCTGTTAATTCATCTCACAGAGTTACATCTTTCCCTTCAAGAAGCCATTCGCTAAGGCTGTTCTTGTGGAATTGGCAAAGGGATATTTGGAAGCCCATAGAGGGCTATGGTGAAAAAGGAAATATCTTCCGTTCAAAACTGGAAAGAATCTTTCTGAGAAACTGCTCTGTGTTCTGTTAATTCATCTCACAGAGTTACATCTTTCACTTCAAGACGCCTTTCGCTAAGCCTCTTCTTGTGGAATTGGCAAAGGGATATTTGGAAGCCCATAGAGGGCTATGGTGAAAAAGGAAATATCTTCCGTTTAAAACTGGAAAGAAGCTTTCTGAGAAATTGCTCTGTGTTCTGTTAATTCATCTCACAGAGTTACATCTTTCCCTTCAAGAAGCCTTTCGCTAAGGCTGTTCTTGTGGAATTGACAAAGGGATATTTGGAAGCCCATAGAGGGCTATGGTGAAAAAGGAAATATCTTCCGTTCAAAACTGGAAAGAAGCTTTCTGAGAAACTGCTCTGTGTTCTGTTAATTCATCTCACAGAGTTACATCTTTCCCTTCAAGATGCCTTTCGCTAAGGCTGTTCTTGTGTAATTGGCAAAGGGATATTTGGAAGCCCATAGAGGGCTATGGTGAAAAAGGAAATATCTTCCGTTCAAAACTGGAAAGAAGCTTTCTGAGAAACTGCTCTGTGTTCTGTTAATTCATCTCACAGAGTTACATCTTTCCCTTCAAGACGTCTTTCGCTAAGCCTGTTCTTGTGGAATTGGCAAAGGGATATTTGGAAGCCCATAGAGGGCTATGGTGAAAAAGGAAATATCTTCGGTTTAAAATTGGAAAGAAGCTTTCTGAGAAACTGCTCTGTGTTCTGTTAATTCATCTCACAGAGTTACATCTTTCTCTTCAAGAAGCCTTTCGCTAAGGCTGTTCTTGTGGAATTGGCAAAGGGATATTTGGAAGCCCATAGAGGGCTAAGGTGAAAAAGGAAATATCTTCCGTTCAAAACTGGAAAGAAGCTTTCTGGAAACTGCTCTGTGTTCTGTTAATTCATCTCACAGAGTTACATCTTTCCCTTCAAGAAGCCTTTCGCTAAGGCTGTTCTTGTGGAATTGGCAAAGGGATATTTGGAAGCCCATAGAGGGCTATGGTGAAAAAGGAAATATCTTCCGTTCAAAACTGGAAAGAAGCTTTCTGAGAAACCGCTCTGTGTTCTGTTAATTCATCTCACAGAGTTACATGTTTCCCTTCAAGAAGCCTTTCGCTAAGGCTGTTCTTCTGGAATTGGCAAAGGGATATTTGGAAGCCCCTAGAGGGCTATGGTGAAAATGGAAATATCTTCCGTTCAAAACTGGAAAGAAGCTTTCTGAGAAACTGCTCTGTGTTCTGTTAATTCATCTCACAGAGTTACATCTTTCCCTTCAAGAAGCCATTCGCTAAGGCTGTTCTTGTGGAATTGGCAAAGGGATATTTGGAAGCCCATAGAGGGCTATGGTGAAAAAGGAAATATCTTCCGTTCAAAACTGGAAAGAAGCTTTCTGAGAAACTGCTCTGTGTTCTGTTAATTCATCTCACAGAGTTACATCTTTCCCTTCAAGACGCCTTTCGCTAAGCCTCTTCTTGTGGAATTGGCAAAGGGATATTTGGAAGCCCATAGAGGGCTATGGTGAAAAAGGAAATATCTTCCTTTTAAAACTGGAAAGAAGCTTTCTGAGAAACTGCTCTGTGTTCTGTTAATTCATCTCACAGAGTTACATCTTTCCCTTCAAGAAGCCTTTCGCTAAGGCTGTTCTTGTGGAATTGGCAAAGGGATATTTGGAAGCCCATAGAGGGCTATGGTGAAAAAGGAAATATCTTCCGTTCAAAACTGGAAAGAAGCTTTCTGAGAAACTGCTCTGTGTTCTGTTAATTCATCTCACAGAGTTACATCTTTCCCTTCAAGATGCCTTTCGCTAAGGCTGTTCTTGTGTAATTGGCAAAGGGATATTTGGAAGCCCATAGAGGGCTATGGTGAAAAAGGAAATATCTTCCGTTCAAAACTGGAAAGAAGCTTTCTGAGAAACTGCTCTGTGTTCTGTTAATTCATCTCACAGAGTTACATCTTTCCCTTCAAGACGCCTTTCGCTAAGCCTGTTCTTGTGGAATTGGCAAAGGGATATTTGGAAGCCCATAGAGGGCTATGGTGAAAAAGGAAATATCTTCGGTTTAAAATTGGAAAGAAGCTTTCTGAGAAACTGCTCTGTGTTCTGTTAATTCATCTCACAGAGTTACATCTTTCTCTTCAAGAAGCCTTTCGCTAAGGCTGTTCTTGTGGAATTGGCAAAGGGATATTTGGAAGCCCATAGAGGGCTAAGGTGAAAAAGGAAATATCTTCCGTTCAAAACTGGAAAGAAGCTTTCTGGAAACTGCTCTGTGTTCTGTTAATTCATCTCACAGAGTTACATCTTTCCCTTCAAGAAGCCTTTCGCTAAGGCTGTTCTTGTGGAATTGGCAAAGGGATATTTGGAAGCCCATAGAGGGCTATGGTGAAAAAGGAAATATCTTCCGTTCAAAACTGGAAAGAAGCTTTCTGAGAAACTGCTCTGTGTTCTGTTAATTCATCTCACAGAGTTACATCTTTCCCTTCAAGAAGCCTTTCGCTAAGGCTGTTCTTGTGGAATTGGCAAAGGGATATTTGGAAGCCCCTAGAGGGCTATGGTGAAAATGGAAATATCTTCCGTTCAAAACTGGAAAGAAGCTTTCTGAGAAACTGCTCTGTGTTCTGTTAATTCATCTCACAGAGTTACATCTTTCCCTTCAAGAAGCCATTCGCTAAGGCTGTTCTTGTGGAATTGGCAAAGGGATATTTGGAAGCCCATAGAGGGCTATGGTGAAAAAGGAAATATCTTCCGTTCAAAACTGGAAAGAATCTTTCTGAGAAACTGCTCTGTGTTCTGTTAATTCATCTCACAGAGTTACATCTTTCACTTCAAGACGCCTTTCGCTAAGCCTCTTCTTGTGGAATTGGCAAAGGGATATTTGGAAGCCCATAGAGGGCTATGGTGAAAAAGGAAATATCTTCCTTTTAAAACTGGAAAGAAGCTTTCTGAGAAACTGCTCTGTGTTCTGTTAACTCATCTCACAGAGTTACATCTTTCCCTTCAAGAAGCCTTTCGCTAAGGCTGTTCTTGTATAATTGGCAAAGGGATATTTGGAAGCCCATAGAGGGCTATGGTGAAAAAGGAAATATCTTCCGTTCAAAACTGGAAAGAAGCTTTCTGAGAAACTGCTCTGTGTTCTGTTAATTCATCTCACAGAGTTACATCTTTCCCTTCAAGATGCCTTTCGGTAAGGCTGTTGTTGTGTAATTGGCAAAGGGATATTTGGAAGCCCATAGAGGGCTATGGTGAAAAAGGAAATATCTTCCGTTCAAAACTGGAAAGAAGCTTTCTGAGAAACTGCTCTGTGTTCTGTTAATTCATCTCACAGAGTTATATCTTTCCCTTCAAGAAGCCTTTCGCTAAGGCTGTTCTTGTGGAATTGGCAAATGGATATTTGGAAGCCCATAGAGGGCTACGGTGAAAAAGGAAATATCTTCCGTTCAAAACTGGAAAGAAGCTTTCGGAGAAACTGCTCTGTGTTCTGTTAATTCATCTCACAGAGTTACATCTTTCTCTTCAAGAAGCCTTTCGCTATGGCTGTTCTTGTGCAATTGGCAAAGGGATATTTGGAAGCCCATAGAGGGCTATGGTGAAAAAGGAAATATCTTCCGTTCAAAACTGGAAAGAAGCTTTCTGAGAAACTGCTCTGTGTTCTGTTAATTCATCTCAGAGAGTTACATCTTTCTCTTCAAGAATCCTTTTGCTAAGGCTGTTCTAGTGGAATTGGCAAAGGGATATTTGGAAGCCCATAGAGGGCTATGGTGAAAAAGGAAATATCTTCCGTTCAAAACTGGAAAGAAGCTTTCTGAGAAACTGCTCTGTGTTCTGTTAATTCATCTCACAGAGTTACATCTTTCCCTTCAAGACGCCTTTCGCTAAGCCTGTTCTTGTGGAATTGGCAAAGGGATATTTGGAAGCCCATAGAGGGCTATGGTGAAAAAGGAAATATCTTCCGTTCAAAACTGGAAAGAAGCTTTCTGAGAAACTGCTCTGTGTTCTGTTAATTTACCTCACAGAGTTACATCTTTCTCTTCAAGAAGCCTTTCGCTAAGGCTGTTCTTGTGGAATTGGCAAAGGGATATTTGGAAGCCCATAGAGGGCTAAGGTGAAAAAGGAAATATCTTCCGTTCAAAACTGGAAAGAAGCTTTCTGGAAACTGCTCTGTGTTCTGTTAATTCATCTCACAGAGTTACATCTTTCCCTTCAAGAAGCCTTTCGCTAAGGCTGTTCTTGTGCAATTGGCAAAGGGATATTTGGAAGCCCATAGAGGGCTATGGTGAAAAAGGAAATATCTTCCGTTTAAAACTGGAAAGAAACTTTCTGAGAAACCGCTCTGTGTTCTGTTAATTCATCTCACAGAGTTACATCTTTCTCTTCAAGAAGCCTTTCGCTAAGGCTGTTCTTGTGGAATTGGCAAAGGGACATTTGGAAGCCCATAGAGGCCTATGGTGAAAAAGGAAATATCTTCCGTTCAAAACTGGAAAGAAGCTTTCTGAGAAACTGCTCTGTGTTCTGTTAATTCATCTCACAGAGTTACATCTTTCCCTTCAAGAAGCCTTTCGCTAAGGCTGTTCTTGTGGAATTGGCAAAGGGATATTTGGAAGCCCATAGAGGGCTATGGTGAAAAAAGAAATATCTTCCGTTTAAAACTGGAAAGAAGCTTTCTGAGAAACTGCTCTGTGTTCTGTTCTTTCATCTCACAGAGTTACATCTTTCCCTTCAAGACGCCTTTCGCTAAGGCTGTTCTTGTGGAATTGGCAAAGGGATATTTGGAAGCCCATAGAGGGCTAAGTTGAAAAAAGAAATATCTTCCGTTTAAAACTGGAAAGAAGCTTTCTGAGAATCTGCTCTGTGTTCTGTTAATTCATCTCACAGAGTTACATCTTTCCCTTCAAGAAGCCTTTCGTTAAGGCCGTTCTTGTGGAATTGGCAAAGGGATATTTGGAAGCCCATAGAGGGCTATGGTGAAAAAGGAAATATCTTCCGTTCAAAACTGGAAAGAAGCTTTCTGAGAAACTGCTCTGTGTTCTGTTAATTCATCACATAGAGTTACATCTTTCTGTTCAAGAAACCTTTCGCTAAGGCTGTTCTTGTGGAATTGGCAAAGGGATATTTGGAAGCCCATAGAGGGCTATGGTGAAAAAGGAAATATCTTCCGTTCAAAACTGGAAAGAAGCTTTCTGAGAAACTGCTCTGTGTTCTGTTAATTCATCTCACAGAGTTACATCTTTCCCTTCAAAACGCCTTTCGCTAAGCCTGTTCTTGTGGAATTGGCAAAGGGATATTTGGAAGCCCATAGAGGGCTATGGTGAAAAAGGAAATATCTTCCGTTCAAAACTGGAAAGAAGCTTTCTGAGAAACTGCTCTGTGTTCTGTTAATTCATCTCACAGAGTTACATCTTTCTCTTCAAGAAGCCTTTTGCTAAGGCTGTTCTAGTGGAATTGGCAAAGGGATATCTGGAAGCCCATACAGGGCTATGGTGAAAAAGGAAATATCTTCCGTTCAAAAAGGGAAAGAAGCTTTCTGAGAAACTGCTCTGTGTTCTGTTAATTCATCTCATAGAGTTACATCTTTCTCTTCAAGAAACCTTTGCTAAGGCTGTTCTTGTGGAATTGGCAAAGACATATTTGGAAGCCCATAGAGGGCTATGGTGAAAAAGCAAATATCTTCCGTTCAAAACTGGAAAGAAGCTTTCTGAGAAACTGCTCTGTGTTCTGTTAATTCATCTCACAGAGTTACATCTTTCCCTTCAAGAAGGCATTCGCTAAGGCTGTTCTTGTGGAATTGGCAAAGGGATATTTGGAAGCCCATAGAGGGCTATGGTGAAAAAGGAAATATCTTCCGTTCAAAACTGGAAAGAAGCTTTCTGAGAAACTGCTCTGTGTTCTGTTAATTCATCTCACAGAGTTACATCTTTCCCTTCAAGAAGCCTTTCGCTAACGCTGTTCTTGTGGAATTTGCAAAGGGATATTTGGAAGCCCTTAGAGGGCTATGGTGAAACAGGAAATATCTTCCGTTCAAAACTTGAAAGAAGCTTTCTGAGAAACTACTCTGTGTTCTGTTAATTCATCTCACAGAGTTACATCTTTCCCTTCAAGAAGCCATTCGCTAAGGCTGTTCTTGTGGAATTGGCAAAGGGATATTTGGAAGCCCATAGAGGGCTATGGTGAAAAAGGAAATATCTTCCGTTCAAAACTGGAAAGAAGCTTTCTGAGAAACTGCTCTGTGTTCTGTTAATTCATCTCACAGAGTTACATCTTTCCCTTCAAGAAACCTTTCGCTAAAGCTCTTCTTGTGGAATTGGCAAAGGGATATTTGGAAGCCCATAGAGGGCTATGGTGAAAAAGGAAATATCTTCCGTTCAAAACTGGAAAGAAGCTTTCTGAGAAACTGCTCTGTGTTCTGTTAATTCATCTCACAGAGTTACATCTTTCCCTTCAAGAAGCCTTTCGCTAAGGCTGTTCTTGTGGAATTGGCAAAGGGATATTTGGAAGCCCATACAGGGCTATGGTGAAAAAGGAAATATCTTCCGTTCCAAACTGGAAAGAAGCTTTCTGAGAAACTGCTCTGTGTTCTGTTAATTCATCTCACAGAGTTACATCTTTCTCTTCAAGAAACCTTTTGCTAAGGCTGTTCTTGTGGAATTGGCAAAGATATATTTGGAAGTCCATAGAGGGCTATGGTGAAAAAGGAAATATCTTCCGTTCAAAACTGGAAAGAAGCTTTCTGAGAAACTGCTCTGTGTTCTGTTAATTCATCTCACAGAGTTACATCTTTCCCTTCAAGAGGCCTTTCGCTAAGACTGTTCTTGTGGAATTGGCAAAAGGGATATTTGGAAGCCCATAGAGGGCTATGGTGAAAAAGGAAATATCTTCCGTTCAAAACTGGAAAGAAGCTTTCTGAGAAACTGCTCTGTGTTCTGTTAATTCATCTCACAGAGTTACATCTTTCCCTTCAAGAAGCCTTTCCCTAAGGCTGTTCTTGTGGAATTGGCAAAGGGATATTTGGAAGCCCTTAGAGGGCTATGGTGAAAAAGGAATTATCTTCCGTTCAAAACTGGAAAGAAGCTTTCTGAGAAACTGCTCTGTGTTCTGTTAATTCATCTCACAGAGTTACATCTTTCCCTTCAAGAAGCCTTTCGCTAAGGCTGTTCTTGTGGAATTGGCAAAGGGATATTTGGAAGCCCATAGAGGGCTATGGTGAAAAAGGAAATGTCTTCCGTTCAAACCTGGAAAGAAGCTATCTGAGAAACTGCTCTGTGTTCTGTTAATTCATCTCACAGAGTTACATCTTTCCCTTCAAGAAGCCTTTCGCTAAGGCTGTTCTTGTGGAATTGGCAAAGGGATATTTGGAAGCCCATAGAGGGCTAAGGTGAAAAAGGAAATATCTTCCGTTCAAAACTGGAAAGAAGCTTTCTGGAAACTGCTCTGTGTTCTGTTAATTCATCTCACAGAGTTACATCTTTCCCTTCAAGAAGCCTTTCGCTAAGGCTGTTCTTGTGGAATTGGCAAAGGGATATTTGGAAGCCCCTAGAGGGCTATGGTGAAAATGGAAATATCTTCCGTTCAAAACTGGAAAGAAGCTTTCTGAGAAACTGCTCTGTGTTCTGTTAATTCATCTCACAGAGTTACATCTTTCCCTTCAAGAAGCCATTCGCTAAGGCTGTTCTTGTGGAATTGGCAAAGGGATATTTGGAAGCCCATAGAGGGCTATGGTGAAAAAGGAAATATCTTCCGTTCAAAACTGGAAAGAATCTTTCTGAGAAACTGCTCTGTGTTCTGTTAATTCATCTCACAGAGTTACATCTTTCACTTCAAGACGCCTTTCGCTAAGCCTCTTCTTGTGGAATTGGCAAAGGGATATTTGGAAGCCCATAGAGGGCTATGGTGAAAAAGGAAATATCTTCCTTTTAAAACTGGAAAGAAGCTTTCTGAGAAACTGCTCTGTGTTCTGTTAATTCATCTCACAGAGTTACATCCTTCCCTTCAAGAAGCCTTTCGCTAAGGCTGTTCTTGTATAATTGGCAAAGGGATATTTGGAAGCCCATAGAGGGCTATGGTGAAAAAGGAAATATCTTCCGTTCAAAACTGGAAAGAAGCTTTCTGAGAAACTGCTCTGTGTTCTGTTAATTCATCTCACAGAGTTACATCTTTCCCTTCAAGATGCCTTTCGGTAAGGCTGTTGTTGTGTAATTGGCAAAGGGATATTTGGAAGCCCATAGAGGGCTATGGTGAAAAAGGAAATATCTTCCGTTCAAAACTGGAAAGAAGCTTTCTGAGAAATTGCTCTGTGTTCTGTTAATTCATCTCACAGAGTTATATCTTTCCCTTCATGAAGCCTTTCGCTAAGGCTGTTCTTGTGGAATTGGCAAATGGATATTTGGAAGCCCATAGAGGGCTACGGTGAAAAAGGAAATATCTTCCGTTCAAAACTGGAAAGAAGCTTTCGGAGAAACTGCTCTGTGTTCTGTTAATTCATCTCACAGAGTTACATCTTTCTCTTCAAGAAGCCTTTCGCTATGGCTGTTCTTGTGCAATTGGCAAAGGGATATTTGGAAGCCCATAGAGGGCTATGGTGAAAAAGGAAATATCTTCCGTTCAAAACTGGAAAGAAGCTTTCTGAGAAACTGCTCTGTGTTCTGTTAATTCATCTCACAGAGTTACATCTTTCTCTTCAAGAATCCTTTTGCTAAGGCTGTTCTAGTGGAATTGGCAAAGGGATATTTGGAAGCCCATACAGGGCTATGGTGAAAAAGGAAATATCTTCCGTTCAAAACTGGAAAGAAGCTTTCTGAGAAACTGCTCTGTGTTCTGTTAATTCATCTCACAGAGTTACATCTTTCTCTTCAAGAAGCCTTTCGCTAAGGCTGTTCTTGTGGAATTGGCAAATGGATATTTGGAAGCCCATAGAGGGCTACGGTGAAAAAGGAAATATCTTCCGTTCAAAACTGGAAAGAAGCTTTCGGAGAAACTGCTCTGTGTTCTGTTAATTCATCCCACAGAGTTATATCTTTCTCTTCAAGAAGCCTTTCGCTATGGCTGTTCTTGTGGAATTGGCAAAGGGATATTTGGAAGCCCATAGAGGGCTATGGTGAAAAAGGAAATATCTTCCGTTCAAAACTGGAAAGAAGCTTTCTGAGAAACTGCTCTGTGTTCTGTTAATTCATCTCACAGAGTTACATCTTTCCCTTCAAGAAGCCTTTCGCTAAGGCTGTTCTTGTGGAATTGGCAAAGGGATATTTGGAAGCCCATACAGGGCTATGGTGAAAAAGGAAATATCTTCCGTTCCAAACTGGAAAGAAGCTTTCTGAGAAACTGCTCTGTGTTCTGTTAATTCATCTCACAGAGTGACATCTTTCTCTTCAAGAAACCTTTTGCTAAGGCTGTTCTTGTGGAATTGGCAAAGATATATTTGGAAGCCCATAGAGGGCTATGGTGAAAAAGGAATTATCTTCCGTTCAAAACTGGAAAGAAGCTTTCTGAGAAACTGCTCTGTGTTCTGTTAATTCATCTCACAGAGTTACATCTTTCCCTTCAAGAGGCCTTTCGCTAAGACTGTTCTTGTGGAATTGGCAAAAGGGATATTTGGAAGCCCATAGAGGGCTATGGTGAAAAAGGAAATATCTTCCGTTCAAAACTGGAAAGAAGCTTTCTGAGAACTGCTCTGTGTTCTGTTAATTCATCTCACAGAGTTACATCTTTCCCTTCAAGAAGCCTTTCCCTAAGGCTGTTCTTGTGGAATTGGCAAAGGGATATTTGGAAGCCCTTAGAGGGCTATGGTGAAAAAGGAATTATCTTCCGTTCAAAACTGGAAAGAAGCTTTCTGAGAAACTGCTCTGTGTTCTGTTAATTCATCTCACAGAGTTACATCTTTCCCTTCAAGAAGCCTTTCGCTAAGGCTGTTCTTGTGGAATTGGCAAAGGGATATTTGGAAGCCCATAGAGGGCTATGGTGAAAAAGGAAATGTCTTCCGTTCAAACCTGGAAAGAAGCTATCTGAGAAACTGCTCTGTGTTCTGTTAATTCATCTCACAGAGTTACATCTTTCCCTTCAAGTAGCCTTTCGCTAAGGCTGTTCTTGTGGAATTGGCAAAGGGATATTTGGAAGCCCTTAGAGGGCTATGGTGAAAAAGGAATTATCTTCCGTTCAAAACTGGAAAGAAGCTTTCTGAGAAACTGCTCTGTGTTCTGTTAATTCATCTCACAGAGTTACATCTTTCCCTTCAAGAAGCCTTTCGCTAAGGCTGTTCTTGTGGAATTGGCAAAGGGATATTTGGAAGCCCGTAGAGGGCTATGGTGAAAAAGGAAATGTGTTCCGTTCAAAACTGGAAAGAAGCTTTCTGAGAAACTGCTCTGTGTTCTGTTAATTCATCTCACAGAGTTACATCTTTCCCTTCAAGACGCCTTTCGCTAAGGCTGTTCTTGTGGAATTGGCAAAGGGATATTTGGAAGTCCATAGAGGGCTATGGTGAAAAAGGAAATATCTTCCGTTCAAAACTGGAAAGAAGCTTTCTGAGAAACTGCTCTGTGTTCTGTTAATTTACCTCACAGAGTTACATCTTTCTCTTCAAGAAGCCTTTCGCTAAGGCTGTTCTTGTGGAATTGGCAAAGGGATATTTGGAAGCCCATAGAGGGCTAAGGTGAAAAAGGAAATATCTTCCGTTCAAAACTGGAAAGAAGCTTTCTGGAAACTGCTCTGTGTTCTGTTAATTCATCTCACAGAGTTACATCTTTCCCTTCAAGAAGCCTTTCGCTAAGGCTGTTCTTGTGCAATTGGCAAAGGGATATTTGGAAGCCCATAGAGGGCTATGGTGAAAAAGGAAATATCTTCCGTTCAAAACTGGAAAGAAGCTTTCTGAGAAACTGCTCTGTGTTCTGTTAATTCATCTCACAGAGTTACATCTTTCCCTTCAAGAAGCCTTTTGCTAAGGCTGTTCTTGTGGAATTGGCAAAGGGATATTTGGAAGCCCATAGAGGGCTATGGTGAAAAAAGAAATATCTTCCGTTTAAAACTGGAAAGAAGCTTTCTGAGAAACTGCTCTGTGTTCTGTTCTTTCATCTCACAGAGTTACATCTTTCCCTTCAAGGCGCCTTTCGCTAAGGCTGTTCTTGTGGAATTGGCAAAGGGATATTTGGAAGCCCATAGAGGGCTAAGTTGAAAAAAGAAATATCTTCCGTTTAAAACTGGAAAGAAGCTTTCTGAGAATCTGCTCTGTGTTCTGTTAATTCATCTCACAGAGTTACATCTTTCCCTTCAAGAAGCCTTTCGTTAAGGCCGTTCTTGTGGAATTGGCAAAGGTATATTTGGAAGCCCATAGAGGGCTATGGTGAAAAAGGAAATATCTTCCGTTCAAAACTGGAAAGAAGCTTTCTGAGAAACTGCTCTGTGTTCTGTTAATTCATCACATAGAGTTACATCTTTCTGTTCAAGAAACCTTTCGCTAAGGCTGTTCTTGTGGAATTGGCAAAGGGATATTTGGAAGCCCATAGAGGGCTATGGTGAAAAAGGAAATATCTTCCGTTCAAAACTGGAAAGAAGCTTTCTGAGAAACTGCTCTGTGTTCTGTTAATTCATCTCACAGAGTTACATCTTTCCCTTCAAAACGCCTTTCGCTAAGCCTGTTCTTGTGGAATTGGCAAAGGGATATTTGGAAGCCCATAGAGGGCTATGGTGAAAAAGGAAATATCTTCCGTTCAAAACTGGAAAGAAGCTTTCTGAGAAACTGCTCTGTGTTCTGTTAATTCATCTCACAGAGTTACATCTTTCTCTTCAAGAAGCCTTTTGCTAAGGCTGTTCTAGTGGAATTGGCAAAGGGATATCTGGAAGCCCATACAGGGCTATGGTGAAAAAGGAAATATCTTCCGTTCAAAAAGGGAAAGAAGCTTTCTGAGAAACTGCTCTGTGTTCTGTTAATTCATCTCATAGAGTTACATCTTTCTCTTCAAGAAACCTTTGCTAAGGCTGTTCTTGTGGAATTGGCAAAGACATATTTGGAAGCCCATAGAGGGCTATGGTGAAAAAGCAAATATCTTCCGTTCAAAACTGGAAAGAAGCTTTCTGAGAAACTGCTCTGTGTTCTGTTAATTCATCTCACAGAGTTACATCTTTCCCTTCAAGAAGGCATTCGCTAAGGCTGTTCTTGTGGAATTGGCAAAGGGATATTTGGAAGCCCATAGAGGGCTATGGTGAAAAAGGAAATATCTTCCGTTCAAAACTGGAAAGAAGCTTTCTGAGAAACTGCTCTGTGTTCTGTTAATTCATCTCACAGAGTTACATCTTTCCCTTCAAGAAGCCTTTCGCTAACGCTGTTCTTGTGGAATTTGCAAAGGGATATTTGGAAGCCCTTAGAGGGCTATGGTGAAACAGGAAATATCTTCCGTTCAAAACTTGAAAGAAGCTTTCTGAGAAACTACTCTGTGTTCTGTTAATTCATCTCACAGAGTTACATCTTTCCCTTCAAGAAGCCATTCGCTAAGGCTGTTCTTGTGGAATTGGCAAAGGGATATTTGGAAGCCCATAGAGGGCTATGGTGAAAAAGGAAATATCTTCCGTTCAAAACTGGAAAGAAGCTTTCTGAGAAACTGCTCTGTGTTCTGTTAATTCATCTCACAGAGTTACATCTTTCCCTTCAAGAAACCTTTCGCTAAAGCTCTTCTTGTGGAATTGGCAAAGGGATATTTGGAAGCCCATAGAGGGCTATGGTGAAAAAGGAAATATCTTCCGTTCAAAACTGGAAAGAAGCTTTCTGAGAAACTGCTCTGTGTTCTGTTAATTCATCTCACAGAGTTACATCTTTCCCTTCAAGAAGCCTTTCGCTAAGGCTGTTCTTGTGGAATTGGCAAAGGGATATTTGGAAGCCCATACAGGGCTATGGTGAAAAAGGAAATATCTTCCGTTCCAAACTGGAAAGAAGCTTTCTGAGAAACTGCTCTGTGTTCTGTTAATTCATCTCACAGAGTTACATCTTTCTCTTCAAGAAACCTTTTGCTAAGGCTGTTCTTGTGGAATTGGCAAAGATATATTTGGAAGCCCATAGAGGGCTATGGTGAAAAAGGAATTATCTTCCGTTCAAAACTGGAAAGAAGCTTTCTGAGAAACTGCTCTGTGTTCTGTTAATTCATCTCACAGAGTTACATCTTTCCCTTCAAGAAGCCTTTCGCTAAGGCTGTTCTTGTGGAATTGGCAAAGGGATATTTGGAAGCCCGTAGAGGGCTATGGTGAAAAACGAAATGTCTTCCGTTCAAAACTGGAAAGAAGCTTTCTGAGAAACTGCTCTGTGTTCTGTTAATTCATCTCACAGAGTTACATCTTTCCCTTCAAGACGCCTTTCGCTAAGGCTGTTCTTGTGGAATTCGCAAAGGGATATTTAGAAGTCCATAGAGGGCTATGGTGAAAAAGGAAATATCTTCCGTTCAAAACTGGAAAGAAGCTTTCTGAGAAACTGCTCTGTGTTCTGTTAATTCATCTCACAGAGTTACATCTTTCTCTTCAAGAAGCCTTTCGCTAAGGCTGTTCTTGTGGAATTGGCAAAGGGATATTTGGAAGCCCATAGAGGGCTAAGGTGAAAAAGGAAATATCTTCCGTTCAAAACTGGAAAGAAGCTTTCTGGAAACTGCTCTGTGTTCTGTTAATTCATCTCACAGAGTTACATCTTTCCCTTCAAGAAGCCTTTCGCTAAGGCTGTTCTTGTGCAATTGGCAAAGGGATATTTGGAAGCCCATAGAGGGCTATGGTGAAAAAGGAAATATCTTCCGTTTAAAACTGGAAAGAAACTTTCTGAGAAACCGCTCTGTGTTCTGTTAATTCATCTCACAGAGTTACATCTTTCCCTTCAAGAAGCCTTTCGCTAAGGCTGTTCTTGTGGAATTGGCAAAGGGACATTTGGAAGCCCATAGAGGCCTATGGTGAAAAAGGAAATATCTTCCGTTCAAAACTGGAAAGAAGCTTTCTGAGAAACTGCTCTGTGTTCTGTTAATTCATCTCACAGAGTTACATCTTTCCCTTCAAGAAGCCTTTCGCTAAGGCTGTTCTTGTGGAATCGGCAAAGGGATATTTGGAAGCCCATAGAGGGCTATGGTGAAAAAGGAAATATCTTCCGTTCAAAACTGGAAAGAAGCTTTCTGAGAAACTGCTCTGTGTTCTGTTAATTCATCTCACAGAGTTACATCTTTCCCTTCAAGAAGCCTTTCGCTAAGGCTGTTCTTGTGGAATTGGCAAAGGGATATTTGGAAGCCCATAGAGGGCTACGGTGAAAAAGGAAATATCTTCCATTCAAAACTGGAAAGAAGCTTTCGGAGAAACTGCTCTGTGTTCTGTTAATTAATCTCACAGAGTTACATCTTACTCTTCAAGAAGCCTTTCGCTAAGGCTGTTCTTGTGCAATTGGCAAAGGGATATTTGGAAGCCCATAGAGGGCTATGGTGAAAAAGGAAATATCTTCCGTTCAAAACTGGAAAGAAGCTTTCTGAGAAACTGCTCTGTGTTCTGTTAATTCATCTCACAGAGTTACATCTTTCCCTTCAAGAAGCCTTTCCCTAAGGCTGTTCTTGTGGAATTGGCAAAGGGATATTTGGAAGCCCTTAGAGGGCTATGGTGAAAAAGGAATTATCTTCCGTTCAAAACTGGAAAGAAGCTTTCTGAGAAACTGCTCTGTGTTCTGTTAATTCATCTCACAGAGTTACATCTTTCCCTTCAAGAAGCCTTTCGCTAAGGCTGTTCTTGTGGAATTGGCAAAGGGATATTTGGAAGCCCATAGAGGGCTATGGTGAAAAAGGAAATGTCTTCCGTTCAAACCTGGAAAGAAGCTATCTGAGAAACTGCTCTGTGTTCTGTTAATTCATCTCACAGAGTTACATCTTTCCCTTCAAGAAGCCTTTCGCTAAGGCTGTTCTTGTGGAATTGGCAAAGGGATATTTGGAAGCCCATAGAGGGCTAAGGTGAAAAAGGAAATATCTTCCGTTCAAAACTGGAAAGAAGCTTTCTGGAAACTGCTCTGTGTTCTGTTAATTCATCTCACAGAGTTACATCTTTCCCTTCAAGAAGCCTTTCGCTAAGGCTGTTCTTGTGGAATTGGCAAAGGGATATTTGGAAGCCCCTAGAGGGCTATGGTGAAAATGGAAATATCTTCCGTTCAAAACTGGAAAGAAGCTTTCTGAGAAACTGCTCTGTGTTCTGTTAATTCATCTCACAGAGTTACATCTTTCCCTTCAAGAAGCCATTCGCTAAGGCTGTTCTTGTGGAATTGGCAAAGGGATATTTGGAAGCCCATAGAGGGCTATGGTGAAAAAGGAAATATCTTCCGTTCAAACCTGGAAAGAAGCTTTCTGAGAAACTGCTCTGTGTTCTGTTTATTCATCTCAGAGAGTTACATATTTCCCTTCAAGAAGCCTTTCGCTAAGTCTGTTCTTGTGGAATTGGCAAAGGGATATTTGGAAGCCCATAGAGGGCTATGGTGAAAAAGGAAATATCTTCCGTTCAAAACTGAAAAGAAGCTTTCTGAGAAACTGCTCTGTGTTCTCTTAATTCATCTCACAGAGTTACATCTTTCTCTTTGAGAAGCCTTTCGCTAAGGCTGTTCTTGTGGAATTGGCAAAGGGATATTTGGAAGCCCATAGAGGGCTATGGTGAAAAAGGAAATATCTTCCGTTCAAAACTGGAAAGAAGCTTTCTGAGAAACTGCTCTGTGTTCTGTTAATTCAACTCACAGAGTTGCATCTTTCTCTTCAAGAAGCCTTTCGCTAAGGCTGTTCTTGTGGAATTGGCAAAGGGATATTTGGAAGCCCATAGAGGGCTATGGTGAAAAAGGAAATATCTTCCGTTCAAAACTGGAAAGAAGCTTTCTGAGAAACTGCTCTGTGTTCTGTTAATTCATCTCACAGAGTTACATCTTTCCCTTCAAGAAGCCTTTCGCTAAGGCTGTTCTTGTGGAATTGGCAAAGGGATATTTGGAAGTCCATAGAGGGCTATGGTGAAACAGGAAATATCTTCCGTTCAAACCTGGAAAGAAGCTTTCTGAGAAACTGCTCTGTGTTATGTTAATTCATCTCACAGAGTTACATCTTTCCCTTCAAGAAACCTTTCGCTAAAGCTGTTCTTGTGGAATTGGCAAAGGGATATTTGGAAGCCCATAGAGGGCTATGGTGAAAAAGGAAATATCTTCCGTTCCAAACTGGAAAGAAGCTTTCTGAGAAACTGCTCTGTGTTCTGTTAATTCATCTCACAGAGTTACATCTTTCCCTTCAAGAAGCCTTTCGCTAAGGCTGTTCTTGTGGAATTGGCAAAGGGATATTTGGAAGCCCTTAGAGGGCTATGGTGAAAAAGGAATTATCTTCCGTTCAAAACTGGAAAGAAGCTTTCTGAGAAACTGCTCTGTGTTCTGTTAATTCATCTCACAGAGTTACATCTTTCCCTTCAAGAAGCCTTTCGCTAAGGCTGTTCTTGTGGAATTGGCAAAGGGATATTTGGAAGCCCATAGAGGGCTATGGTGAAAAAGGAAATATCTTCCGTTCAAAACTGGAAAGAAGCTTTCTGAGAAACCGCTCTGTGTTCTGTTAATTCATCTCACAGAGTTACATCTTTCCCTTCAAGAAGCCTTTCGCTAAGGCTGTTCTTGTGGAATTGGCAAAGGGATATTTGGAAGCCCATAGAGGGCTATGTTGAAAAAGGAAATATCTTCCGTTCAAAACTGGAAAGAAGCTTTCTGAGAAACTGCTCTGTGTTCTGTTAATTCATCTCATAGAGTTACATCTTTCTCTTCAAGAAACCTTTGCTAAGGCTGTTCTTGTGGAATTGGCAAAGACATATTTGGAAGCCCATAGAGGGCTATGGTGAAAAAGCAAATATCTTCCGTTCAAAACTGGAAAGAAGCTTTCTGAGAAACTGCTCTGTGATCTGTTAATTCATCTCACAGAGTTACACCTTTCCCTTCAAGAAGGCATTCGCTAAGGCTGTTCTTGTGGAATTGGCAAGGGATATTTGGAAGCCCATAGAGGGCTATGGTGAAAAAGGAAATATCTTCCGTTCAAAACTGGAAAGAAGCTTTCTGAGAAACTGCTCTGTGTTCTGTTAATTCATCTCACAGAGTTACATCTTTCCCTTCAAGAAGCCTTTCGCTAACGCTGTTCTTGTGGAATTTGCAAAGGGATATTTGGAAGCCCTTAGAGGGCTATGGTGAAACAGGAAATATCTTCCGTTCAAAACTGGAAAGAAGCTTTCTGAGAAACTACTCTGTGTTCTGTTAATTCATCTCACAGAGTTACATCTTTCCCTTCAAGAAGCCATTCGCTAAGGCTGTTCTTGTGGAATTGGCAAAGGGATATTTGGAAGCCCATAGAGGGCTATGGTGAAAAAGGAAATATCTTCCGTTCAAAACTGGAAAGAATCTTTCTGAGAAACTGCTCTGTGTTCTGTTAATTCATCTCACAGAGTTACATCTTTCACTTCAAGACGCCTTTCGCTAAGCCTCTTCTTGTGGAATTGGCAAAGGGATATTTGGAAGCCCATAGAGGGCTATGGTGAAAAAGGAAATATCTTCCGTTTAAAACTGGAAAGAAGCTTTCTGAGAAATTGCTCTGTGTTCTGTTAATTCATCTCACAGAGTTACATCTTTCCCTTCAAGAAGCCTTTCGCTAAGGCTGTTCTTGTGGAATTGACAAAGGGATATTTGGAAGCCCATAGAGGGCTATGGTGAAAAAGGAAATATCTTCCGTTCAAAACTGGAAAGAAGCTTTCTGAGAAACTGCTCTGTGTTCTGTTAATTCATCTCACAGAGTTACATCTTTCCCTTCAAGATGCCTTTCGCTAAGGCTGTTCTTGTGTAATTGGCAAAGGGATATTTGGAAGCCCATAGAGGGCTATGGTGAAAAAGGAAATATCTTCCGTTCAAAACTGGAAAGAAGCTTTCTGAGAAACTGCTCTGTGTTCTGTTAATTCATCTCACAGAGTTACATCTTTCCCTTCAAGACGTCTTTCGCTAAGCCTGTTCTTGTGGAATTGGCAAAGGGATATTTGGAAGCCCATAGAGGGCTATGGTGAAAAAGGAAATATCTTCGGTTTAAAATTGGAAAGAAGCTTTCTGAGAAACTGCTCTGTGTTCTGTTAATTCATCTCACAGAGTTACATCTTTCTCTTCAAGAAGCCTTTCGCTAAGGCTGTTCTTGTGGAATTGGCAAAGGGATATTTGGAAGCCCATAGAGGGCTAAGGTGAAAAAGGAAATATCTTCCGTTCAAAACTGGAAAGAAGCTTTCTGGAAACTGCTCTGTGTTCTGTTAATTCATCTCACAGAGTTACATCTTTCCCTTCAAGAAGCCTTTCGCTAAGGCTGTTCTTGTGGAATTGGCAAAGGGATATTTGGAAGCCCATAGAGGGCTATGGTGAAAAAGGAAATATCTTCCGTTCAAAACTGGAAAGAAGCTTTCTGAGAAACCGCTCTGTGTTCTGTTAATTCATCTCACAGAGTTACATGTTTCCCTTCAAGAAGCCTTTCGCTAAGGCTGTTCTTCTGGAATTGGCAAAGGGATATTTGGAAGCCCCTAGAGGGCTATGGTGAAAATGGAAATATCTTCCGTTCAAAACTGGAAAGAAGCTTTCTGAGAAACTGCTCTGTGTTCTGTTAATTCATCTCACAGAGTTACATCTTTCCCTTCAAGAAGCCATTCGCTAAGGCTGTTCTTGTGGAATTGGCAAAGGGATATTTGGAAGCCCATAGAGGGCTATGGTGAAAAAGGAAATATCTTCCGTTCAAAACTGGAAAGAAGCTTTCTGAGAAACTGCTCTGTGTTCTGTTAATTCATCTCACAGAGTTACATCTTTCCCTTCAAGACGCCTTTCGCTAAGCCTCTTCTTGTGGAATTGGCAAAGGGATATTTGGAAGCCCATAGAGGGCTATGGTGAAAAAGGAAATATCTTCCTTTTAAAACTGGAAAGAAGCTTTCTGAGAAACTGCTCTGTGTTCTGTTAATTCATCTCACAGAGTTACATCTTTCCCTTCAAGAAGCCTTTCGCTAAGGCTGTTCTTGTGGAATTGGCAAAGGGATATTTGGAAGCCCATAGAGGGCTATGGTGAAAAAGGAAATATCTTCCGTTCAAAACTGGAAAGAAGCTTTCTGAGAAACTGCTCTGTGTTCTGTTAATTCATCTCACAGAGTTACATCTTTCCCTTCAAGATGCCTTTCGCTAAGGCTGTTCTTGTGTAATTGGCAAAGGGATATTTGGAAGCCCATAGAGGGCTATGGTGAAAAAGGAAATATCTTCCGTTCAAAACTGGAAAGAAGCTTTCTGAGAAACTGCTCTGTGTTCTGTTAATTCATCTCACAGAGTTACATCTTTCCCTTCAAGACGCCTTTCGCTAAGCCTGTTCTTGTGGAATTGGCAAAGGGATATTTGGAAGCCCATAGAGGGCTATGGTGAAAAAGGAAATATCTTCGGTTTAAAATTGGAAAGAAGCTTTCTGAGAAACTGCTCTGTGTTCTGTTAATTCATCTCACAGAGTTACATCTTTCTCTTCAAGAAGCCTTTCGCTAAGGCTGTTCTTGTGGAATTGGCAAAGGGATATTTGGAAGCCCATAGAGGGCTAAGGTGAAAAAGGAAATATCTTCCGTTCAAAACTGGAAAGAAGCTTTCTGGAAACTGCTCTGTGTTCTGTTAATTCATCTCACAGAGTTACATCTTTCCCTTCAAGAAGCCTTTCGCTAAGGCTGTTCTTGTGGAATTGGCAAAGGGATATTTGGAAGCCCATAGAGGGCTATGGTGAAAAAGGAAATATCTTCCGTTCAAAACTGGAAAGAAGCTTTCTGAGAAACTGCTCTGTGTTCTGTTAATTCATCTCACAGAGTTACATCTTTCCCTTCAAGAAGCCTTTCGCTAAGGCTGTTCTTGTGGAATTGGCAAAGGGATATTTGGAAGCCCCTAGAGGGCTATGGTGAAAATGGAAATATCTTCCGTTCAAAACTGGAAAGAAGCTTTCTGAGAAACTGCTCTGTGTTCTGTTAATTCATCTCACAGAGTTACATCTTTCCCTTCAAGAAGCCATTCGCTAAGGCTGTTCTTGTGGAATTGGCAAAGGGATATTTGGAAGCCCATAGAGGGCTATGGTGAAAAAGGAAATATCTTCCGTTCAAAACTGGAAAGAATCTTTCTGAGAAACTGCTCTGTGTTCTGTTAATTCATCTCACAGAGTTACATCTTTCACTTCAAGACGCCTTTCGCTAAGCCTCTTCTTGTGGAATTGGCAAAGGGATATTTGGAAGCCCATAGAGGGCTATGGTGAAAAAGGAAATATCTTCCTTTTAAAACTGGAAAGAAGCTTTCTGAGAAACTGCTCTGTGTTCTGTTAACTCATCTCACAGAGTTACATCTTTCCCTTCAAGAAGCCTTTCGCTAAGGCTGTTCTTGTATAATTGGCAAAGGGATATTTGGAAGCCCATAGAGGGCTATGGTGAAAAAGGAAATATCTTCCGTTCAAAACTGGAAAGAAGCTTTCTGAGAAACTGCTCTGTGTTCTGTTAATTCATCTCACAGAGTTACATCTTTCCCTTCAAGATGCCTTTCGGTAAGGCTGTTGTTGTGTAATTGGCAAAGGGATATTTGGAAGCCCATAGAGGGCTATGGTGAAAAAGGAAATATCTTCCGTTCAAAACTGGAAAGAAGCTTTCTGAGAAACTGCTCTGTGTTCTGTTAATTCATCTCACAGAGTTATATCTTTCCCTTCAAGAAGCCTTTCGCTAAGGCTGTTCTTGTGGAATTGGCAAATGGATATTTGGAAGCCCATAGAGGGCTACGGTGAAAAAGGAAATATCTTCCGTTCAAAACTGGAAAGAAGCTTTCGGAGAAACTGCTCTGTGTTCTGTTAATTCATCTCACAGAGTTACATCTTTCTCTTCAAGAAGCCTTTCGCTATGGCTGTTCTTGTGCAATTGGCAAAGGGATATTTGGAAGCCCATAGAGGGCTATGGTGAAAAAGGAAATATCTTCCGTTCAAAACTGGAAAGAAGCTTTCTGAGAAACTGCTCTGTGTTCTGTTAATTCATCTCAGAGAGTTACATCTTTCTCTTCAAGAATCCTTTTGCTAAGGCTGTTCTAGTGGAATTGGCAAAGGGATATTTGGAAGCCCATAGAGGGCTATGGTGAAAAAGGAAATATCTTCCGTTCAAAACTGGAAAGAAGCTTTCTGAGAAACTGCTCTGTGTTCTGTTAATTCATCTCACAGAGTTACATCTTTCCCTTCAAGACGCCTTTCGCTAAGCCTGTTCTTGTGGAATTGGCAAAGGGATATTTGGAAGCCCATAGAGGGCTATGGTGAAAAAGGAAATATCTTCCGTTCAAAACTGGAAAGAAGCTTTCTGAGAAACTGCTCTGTGTTCTGTTAATTTACCTCACAGAGTTACATCTTTCTCTTCAAGAAGCCTTTCGCTAAGGCTGTTCTTGTGGAATTGGCAAAGGGATATTTGGAAGCCCATAGAGGGCTAAGGTGAAAAAGGAAATATCTTCCGTTCAAAACTGGAAAGAAGCTTTCTGGAAACTGCTCTGTGTTCTGTTAATTCATCTCACAGAGTTACATCTTTCCCTTCAAGAAGCCTTTCGCTAAGGCTGTTCTTGTGCAATTGGCAAAGGGATATTTGGAAGCCCATAGAGGGCTATGGTGAAAAAGGAAATATCTTCCGTTTAAAACTGGAAAGAAACTTTCTGAGAAACCGCTCTGTGTTCTGTTAATTCATCTCACAGAGTTACATCTTTCTCTTCAAGAAGCCTTTCGCTAAGGCTGTTCTTGTGGAATTGGCAAAGGGACATTTGGAAGCCCATAGAGGCCTATGGTGAAAAAGGAAATATCTTCCGTTCAAAACTGGAAAGAAGCTTTCTGAGAAACTGCTCTGTGTTCTGTTAATTCATCTCACAGAGTTACATCTTTCCCTTCAAGAAGCCTTTCGCTAAGGCTGTTCTTGTGGAATTGGCAAAGGGATATTTGGAAGCCCATAGAGGGCTATGGTGAAAAAAGAAATATCTTCCGTTTAAAACTGGAAAGAAGCTTTCTGAGAAACTGCTCTGTGTTCTGTTCTTTCATCTCACAGAGTTACATCTTTCCCTTCAAGACGCCTTTCGCTAAGGCTGTTCTTGTGGAATTGGCAAAGGGATATTTGGAAGCCCATAGAGGGCTAAGTTGAAAAAAGAAATATCTTCCGTTTAAAACTGGAAAGAAGCTTTCTGAGAATCTGCTCTGTGTTCTGTTAATTCATCTCACAGAGTTACATCTTTCCCTTCAAGAAGCCTTTCGTTAAGGCCGTTCTTGTGGAATTGGCAAAGGGATATTTGGAAGCCCATAGAGGGCTATGGTGAAAAAGGAAATATCTTCCGTTCAAAACTGGAAAGAAGCTTTCTGAGAAACTGCTCTGTGTTCTGTTAATTCATCACATAGAGTTACATCTTTCTGTTCAAGAAACCTTTCGCTAAGGCTGTTCTTGTGGAATTGGCAAAGGGATATTTGGAAGCCCATAGAGGGCTATGGTGAAAAAGGAAATATCTTCCGTTCAAAACTGGAAAGAAGCTTTCTGAGAAACTGCTCTGTGTTCTGTTAATTCATCTCACAGAGTTACATCTTTCCCTTCAAAACGCCTTTCGCTAAGCCTGTTCTTGTGGAATTGGCAAAGGGATATTTGGAAGCCCATAGAGGGCTATGGTGAAAAAGGAAATATCTTCCGTTCAAAACTGGAAAGAAGCTTTCTGAGAAACTGCTCTGTGTTCTGTTAATTCATCTCACAGAGTTACATCTTTCTCTTCAAGAAGCCTTTTGCTAAGGCTGTTCTAGTGGAATTGGCAAAGGGATATCTGGAAGCCCATACAGGGCTATGGTGAAAAAGGAAATATCTTCCGTTCAAAAAGGGAAAGAAGCTTTCTGAGAAACTGCTCTGTGTTCTGTTAATTCATCTCATAGAGTTACATCTTTCTCTTCAAGAAACCTTTGCTAAGGCTGTTCTTGTGGAATTGGCAAAGACATATTTGGAAGCCCATAGAGGGCTATGGTGAAAAAGCAAATATCTTCCGTTCAAAACTGGAAAGAAGCTTTCTGAGAAACTGCTCTGTGTTCTGTTAATTCATCTCACAGAGTTACATCTTTCCCTTCAAGAAGGCATTCGCTAAGGCTGTTCTTGTGGAATTGGCAAAGGGATATTTGGAAGCCCATAGAGGGCTATGGTGAAAAAGGAAATATCTTCCGTTCAAAACTGGAAAGAAGCTTTCTGAGAAACTGCTCTGTGTTCTGTTAATTCATCTCACAGAGTTACATCTTTCCCTTCAAGAAGCCTTTCGCTAACGCTGTTCTTGTGGAATTTGCAAAGGGATATTTGGAAGCCCTTAGAGGGCTATGGTGAAACAGGAAATATCTTCCGTTCAAAACTTGAAAGAAGCTTTCTGAGAAACTACTCTGTGTTCTGTTAATTCATCTCACAGAGTTACATCTTTCCCTTCAAGAAGCCATTCGCTAAGGCTGTTCTTGTGGAATTGGCAAAGGGATATTTGGAAGCCCATAGAGGGCTATGGTGAAAAAGGAAATATCTTCCGTTCAAAACTGGAAAGAAGCTTTCTGAGAAACTGCTCTGTGTTCTGTTAATTCATCTCACAGAGTTACATCTTTCCCTTCAAGAAACCTTTCGCTAAAGCTCTTCTTGTGGAATTGGCAAAGGGATATTTGGAAGCCCATAGAGGGCTATGGTGAAAAAGGAAATATCTTCCGTTCAAAACTGGAAAGAAGCTTTCTGAGAAACTGCTCTGTGTTCTGTTAATTCATCTCACAGAGTTACATCTTTCCCTTCAAGAAGCCTTTCGCTAAGGCTGTTCTTGTGGAATTGGCAAAGGGATATTTGGAAGCCCATACAGGGCTATGGTGAAAAAGGAAATATCTTCCGTTCCAAACTGGAAAGAAGCTTTCTGAGAAACTGCTCTGTGTTCTGTTAATTCATCTCACAGAGTTACATCTTTCTCTTCAAGAAACCTTTTGCTAAGGCTGTTCTTGTGGAATTGGCAAAGATATATTTGGAAGTCCATAGAGGGCTATGGTGAAAAAGGAATTATCTTCCGTTCAAAACTGGAAAGAAGCTTTCTGAGAAACTGCTCTGTGTTCTGTTAATTCATCTCACAGAGTTACATCTTTCCCTTCAAGAGGCCTTTCGCTAAGACTGTTCTTGTGGAATTGGCAAAAGGGATATTTGGAAGCCCATAGAGGGCTATGGTGAAAAAGGAAATATCTTCCGTTCAAAACTGGAAAGAAGCTTTCTGAGAAACTGCTCTGTGTTCTGTTAATTCATCTCACAGAGTTACATCTTTCCCTTCAAGAAGCCTTTCCCTAAGGCTGTTCTTGTGGAATTGGCAAAGGGATATTTGGAAGCCCTTAGAGGGCTATGGTGAAAAAGGAATTATCTTCCGTTCAAAACTGGAAAGAAGCTTTCTGAGAAACTGCTCTGTGTTCTGTTAATTCATCTCACAGAGTTACATCTTTCCCTTCAAGAAGCCTTTCGCTAAGGCTGTTCTTGTGGAATTGGCAAAGGGATATTTGGAAGCCCATAGAGGGCTATGGTGAAAAAGGAAATGTCTTCCGTTCAAACCTGGAAAGAAGCTATCTGAGAAACTGCTCTGTGTTCTGTTAATTCATCTCACAGAGTTACATCTTTCCCTTCAAGAAGCCTTTCGCTAAGGCTGTTCTTGTGGAATTGGCAAAGGGATATTTGGAAGCCCATAGAGGGCTAAGGTGAAAAAGGAAATATCTTCCGTTCAAAACTGGAAAGAAGCTTTCTGGAAACTGCTCTGTGTTCTGTTAATTCATCTCACAGAGTTACATCTTTCCCTTCAAGAAGCCTTTCGCTAAGGCTGTTCTTGTGGAATTGGCAAAGGGATATTTGGAAGCCCCTAGAGGGCTATGGTGAAAATGGAAATATCTTCCGTTCAAAACTGGAAAGAAGCTTTCTGAGAAACTGCTCTGTGTTCTGTTAATTCATCTCACAGAGTTACATCTTTCCCTTCAAGAAGCCATTCGCTAAGGCTGTTCTTGTGGAATTGGCAAAGGGATATTTGGAAGCCCATAGAGGGCTATGGTGAAAAAGGAAATATCTTCCGTTCAAAACTGGAAAGAATCTTTCTGAGAAACTGCTCTGTGTTCTGTTAATTCATCTCACAGAGTTACATCTTTCACTTCAAGACGCCTTTCGCTAAGCCTCTTCTTGTGGAATTGGCAAAGGGATATTTGGAAGCCCATAGAGGGCTATGGTGAAAAAGGAAATATCTTCCTTTTAAAACTGGAAAGAAGCTTTCTGAGAAACTGCTCTGTGTTCTGTTAATTCATCTCACAGAGTTACATCCTTCCCTTCAAGAAGCCTTTCGCTAAGGCTGTTCTTGTATAATTGGCAAAGGGATATTTGGAAGCCCATAGAGGGCTATGGTGAAAAAGGAAATATCTTCCGTTCAAAACTGGAAAGAAGCTTTCTGAGAAACTGCTCTGTGTTCTGTTAATTCATCTCACAGAGTTACATCTTTCCCTTCAAGATGCCTTTCGGTAAGGCTGTTGTTGTGTAATTGGCAAAGGGATATTTGGAAGCCCATAGAGGGCTATGGTGAAAAAGGAAATATCTTCCGTTCAAAACTGGAAAGAAGCTTTCTGAGAAATTGCTCTGTGTTCTGTTAATTCATCTCACAGAGTTATATCTTTCCCTTCATGAAGCCTTTCGCTAAGGCTGTTCTTGTGGAATTGGCAAATGGATATTTGGAAGCCCATAGAGGGCTACGGTGAAAAAGGAAATATCTTCCGTTCAAAACTGGAAAGAAGCTTTCGGAGAAACTGCTCTGTGTTCTGTTAATTCATCTCACAGAGTTACATCTTTCTCTTCAAGAAGCCTTTCGCTATGGCTGTTCTTGTGCAATTGGCAAAGGGATATTTGGAAGCCCATAGAGGGCTATGGTGAAAAAGGAAATATCTTCCGTTCAAAACTGGAAAGAAGCTTTCTGAGAAACTGCTCTGTGTTCTGTTAATTCATCTCACAGAGTTACATCTTTCTCTTCAAGAATCCTTTTGCTAAGGCTGTTCTAGTGGAATTGGCAAAGGGATATTTGGAAGCCCATACAGGGCTATGGTGAAAAAGGAAATATCTTCCGTTCAAAACTGGAAAGAAGCTTTCTGAGAAACTGCTCTGTGTTCTGTTAATTCATCTCACAGAGTTACATCTTTCTCTTCAAGAAGCCTTTCGCTAAGGCTGTTCTTGTGGAATTGGCAAATGGATATTTGGAAGCCCATAGAGGGCTACGGTGAAAAAGGAAATATCTTCCGTTCAAAACTGGAAAGAAGCTTTCGGAGAAACTGCTCTGTGTTCTGTTAATTCATCCCACAGAGTTATATCTTTCTCTTCAAGAAGCCTTTCGCTATGGCTGTTCTTGTGGAATTGGCAAAGGGATATTTGGAAGCCCATAGAGGGCTATGGTGAAAAAGGAAATATCTTCCGTTCAAAACTGGAAAGAAGCTTTCTGAGAAACTGCTCTGTGTTCTGTTAATTCATCTCACAGAGTTACATCTTTCCCTTCAAGAAGCCTTTCGCTAAGGCTGTTCTTGTGGAATTGGCAAAGGGATATTTGGAAGCCCATACAGGGCTATGGTGAAAAAGGAAATATCTTCCGTTCCAAACTGGAAAGAAGCTTTCTGAGAAACTGCTCTGTGTTCTGTTAATTCATCTCACAGAGTGACATCTTTCTCTTCAAGAAACCTTTTGCTAAGGCTGTTCTTGTGGAATTGGCAAAGATATATTTGGAAGCCCATAGAGGGCTATGGTGAAAAAGGAATTATCTTCCGTTCAAAACTGGAAAGAAGCTTTCTGAGAAACTGCTCTGTGTTCTGTTAATTCATCTCACAGAGTTACATCTTTCCCTTCAAGAGGCCTTTCGCTAAGACTGTTCTTGTGGAATTGGCAAAAGGGATATTTGGAAGCCCATAGAGGGCTATGGTGAAAAAGGAAATATCTTCCGTTCAAAACTGGAAAGAAGCTTTCTGAGAACTGCTCTGTGTTCTGTTAATTCATCTCACAGAGTTACATCTTTCCCTTCAAGAAGCCTTTCCCTAAGGCTGTTCTTGTGGAATTGGCAAAGGGATATTTGGAAGCCCTTAGAGGGCTATGGTGAAAAAGGAATTATCTTCCGTTCAAAACTGGAAAGAAGCTTTCTGAGAAACTGCTCTGTGTTCTGTTAATTCATCTCACAGAGTTACATCTTTCCCTTCAAGAAGCCTTTCGCTAAGGCTGTTCTTGTGGAATTGGCAAAGGGATATTTGGAAGCCCATAGAGGGCTATGGTGAAAAAGGAAATGTCTTCCGTTCAAACCTGGA
The DNA here is from genome assembly GCF_047675955.1 of Chlorocebus sabaeus. Lineage (NCBI taxonomy): Eukaryota > Metazoa > Chordata > Mammalia > Primates > Cercopithecidae > Chlorocebus > Chlorocebus sabaeus. The sequence goes on along the minus strand of NC_132905.1, from coordinate 44,985,156 downwards.
AAGAAGCTATCTGAGAAACTGCTCTGTGTTCTGTTAATTCATCTCACAGAGTTACATCTTTCCCTTCAAGTAGCCTTTCGCTAAGGCTGTTCTTGTGGAATTGGCAAAGGGATATTTGGAAGCCCTTAGAGGGCTATGGTGAAAAAGGAATTATCTTCCGTTCAAAACTGGAAAGAAGCTTTCTGAGAAACTGCTCTGTGTTCTGTTAATTCATCTCACAGAGTTACATCTTTCCCTTCAAGAAGCCTTTCGCTAAGGCTGTTCTTGTGGAATTGGCAAAGGGATATTTGGAAGCCCGTAGAGGGCTATGGTGAAAAAGGAAATGTGTTCCGTTCAAAACTGGAAAGAAGCTTTCTGAGAAACTGCTCTGTGTTCTGTTAATTCATCTCACAGAGTTACATCTTTCCCTTCAAGACGCCTTTCGCTAAGGCTGTTCTTGTGGAATTGGCAAAGGGATATTTGGAAGTCCATAGAGGGCTATGGTGAAAAAGGAAATATCTTCCGTTCAAAACTGGAAAGAAGCTTTCTGAGAAACTGCTCTGTGTTCTGTTAATTTACCTCACAGAGTTACATCTTTCTCTTCAAGAAGCCTTTCGCTAAGGCTGTTCTTGTGGAATTGGCAAAGGGATATTTGGAAGCCCATAGAGGGCTAAGGTGAAAAAGGAAATATCTTCCGTTCAAAACTGGAAAGAAGCTTTCTGGAAACTGCTCTGTGTTCTGTTAATTCATCTCACAGAGTTACATCTTTCCCTTCAAGAAGCCTTTCGCTAAGGCTGTTCTTGTGCAATTGGCAAAGGGATATTTGGAAGCCCATAGAGGGCTATGGTGAAAAAGGAAATATCTTCCGTTCAAAACTGGAAAGAAGCTTTCTGAGAAACTGCTCTGTGTTCTGTTAATTCATCTCACAGAGTTACATCTTTCCCTTCAAGAAGCCTTTTGCTAAGGCTGTTCTTGTGGAATTGGCAAAGGGATATTTGGAAGCCCATAGAGGGCTATGGTGAAAAAAGAAATATCTTCCGTTTAAAACTGGAAAGAAGCTTTCTGAGAAACTGCTCTGTGTTCTGTTCTTTCATCTCACAGAGTTACATCTTTCCCTTCAAGGCGCCTTTCGCTAAGGCTGTTCTTGTGGAATTGGCAAAGGGATATTTGGAAGCCCATAGAGGGCTAAGTTGAAAAAAGAAATATCTTCCGTTTAAAACTGGAAAGAAGCTTTCTGAGAATCTGCTCTGTGTTCTGTTAATTCATCTCACAGAGTTACATCTTTCCCTTCAAGAAGCCTTTCGTTAAGGCCGTTCTTGTGGAATTGGCAAAGGTATATTTGGAAGCCCATAGAGGGCTATGGTGAAAAAGGAAATATCTTCCGTTCAAAACTGGAAAGAAGCTTTCTGAGAAACTGCTCTGTGTTCTGTTAATTCATCACATAGAGTTACATCTTTCTGTTCTAGAAACCTTTCGCTAAGGCTGTTCTTGTGGAATTGGCAAAGGGATATTTGGAAGCCCATAGAGGGCTATGGTGAAAAAGGAAATATCTTCCGTTCAAAACTGGAAAGAAGCTTTCTGAGAAACTGCTCTGTGTTCTGTTAATTCATCTCACAGAGTTACATCTTTCCCTTCAAAACGCCTTTCGCTAAGCCTGTTCTTGTGGAATTGGCAAAGGGATATTTGGAAGCCCATAGAGGGCTATGGTGAAAAAGGAAATATCTTCCGTTCAAAACTGGAAAGAAGCTTTCTGAGAAACTGCTCTGTGTTCTGTTAATTCATCTCACAGAGTTACATCTTTCTCTTCAAGAAGCCTTTTGCTAAGGCTGTTCTAGTGGAATTGGCAAAGGGATATCTGGAAGCCCATACAGGGCTATGGTGAAAAAGGAAATATCTTCCGTTCAAAAAGGGAAAGAAGCTTTCTGAGAAACTGCTCTGTGTTCTGTTAATTCATCTCATAGAGTTACATCTTTCTCTTCAAGAAACCTTTGCTAAGGCTGTTCTTGTGGAATTGGCAAAGACATATTTGGAAGCCCATAGAGGGCTATGGTGAAAAAGCAAATATCTTCCGTTCAAAACTGGAAAGAAGCTTTCTGAGAAACTGCTCTGTGTTCTGTTAATTCATCTCACAGAGTTACATCTTTCCCTTCAAGAAGGCATTCGCTAAGGCTGTTCTTGTGGAATTGGCAAAGGGATATTTGGAAGCCCATAGAGGGCTATGGTGAAAAAGGAAATATCTTCCGTTCAAAACTGGAAAGAAGCTTTCTGAGAAACTGCTCTGTGTTCTGTTAATTCATCTCACAGAGTTACATCTTTCCCTTCAAGAAGCCTTTCGCTAACGCTGTTCTTGTGGAATTTGCAAAGGGATATTTGGAAGCCCTTAGAGGGCTATGGTGAAACAGGAAATATCTTCCGTTCAAAACTTGAAAGAAGCTTTCTGAGAAACTACTCTGTGTTCTGTTAATTCATCTCACAGAGTTACATCTTTCCCTTCAAGAAGCCATTCGCTAAGGCTGTTCTTGTGGAATTGGCAAAGGGATATTTGGAAGCCCATAGAGGGCTATGGTGAAAAAGGAAATATCTTCCGTTCAAAACTGGAAAGAAGCTTTCTGAGAAACTGCTCTGTGTTCTGTTAATTCATCTCACAGAGTTACATCTTTCCCTTCAAGAAACCTTTCGCTAAAGCTCTTCTTGTGGAATTGGCAAAGGGATATTTGGAAGCCCATAGAGGGCTATGGTGAAAAAGGAAATATCTTCCGTTCAAAACTGGAAAGAAGCTTTCTGAGAAACTGCTCTGTGTTCTGTTAATTCATCTCACAGAGTTACATCTTTCCCTTCAAGAAGCCTTTCGCTAAGGCTGTTCTTGTGGAATTGGCAAAGGGATATTTGGAAGCCCATACAGGGCTATGGTGAAAAAGGAAATATCTTCCGTTCCAAACTGGAAAGAAGCTTTCTGAGAAACTGCTCTGTGTTCTGTTAATTCATCTCACAGAGTTACATCTTTCTCTTCAAGAAACCTTTTGCTAAGGCTGTTCTTGTGGAATTGGCAAAGATATATTTGGAAGCCCATAGAGGGCTATGGTGAAAAAGGAATTATCTTCCGTTCAAAACTGGAAAGAAGCTTTCTGAGAAACTGCTCTGTGTTCTGTTAATTCATCTCACAGAGTTACATCTTTCCCTTCAAGAAGCCTTTCGCTAAGGCTGTTCTTGTGGAATTGGCAAAGGGATATTTGGAAGCCCGTAGAGGGCTATGGTGAAAAACGAAATGTCTTCCGTTCAAAACTGGAAAGAAGCTTTCTGAGAAACTGCTCTGTGTTCTGTTAATTCATCTCACAGAGTTACATCTTTCCCTTCAAGACGCCTTTCGCTAAGGCTGTTCTTGTGGAATTCGCAAAGGGATATTTAGAAGTCCATAGAGGGCTATGGTGAAAAAGGAAATATCTTCCGTTCAAAACTGGAAAGAAGCTTTCTGAGAAACTGCTCTGTGTTCTGTTAATTCATCTCACAGAGTTACATCTTTCTCTTCAAGAAGCCTTTCGCTAAGGCTGTTCTTGTGGAATTGGCAAAGGGATATTTGGAAGCCCATAGAGGGCTAAGGTGAAAAAGGAAATATCTTCCGTTCAAAACTGGAAAGAAGCTTTCTGGAAACTGCTCTGTGTTCTGTTAATTCATCTCACAGAGTTACATCTTTCCCTTCAAGAAGCCTTTCGCTAAGGCTGTTCTTGTGCAATTGGCAAAGGGATATTTGGAAGCCCATAGAGGGCTATGGTGAAAAAGGAAATATCTTCCGTTTAAAACTGGAAAGAAACTTTCTGAGAATCCGCTCTGTGTTCTGTTAATTCATCTCACAGAGTTACATCTTTCCCTTCAAGAAGCCTTTCGCTAAGGCTGTTCTTGTGGAATTGGCAAAGGGACATTTGGAAGCCCATAGAGGCCTATGGTGAAAAAGGAAATATCTTCCGTTCAAAACTGGAAAGAAGCTTTCTGAGAAACTGCTCTGTGTTCTGTTAATTCATCTCACAGAGTTACATCTTTCCCTTCAAGAAGCCTTTCGCTAAGGCTGTTCTTGTGGAATCGGCAAAGGGATATTTGGAAGCCCATAGAGGGCTATGGTGAAAAAGGAAATATCTTCCGTTCAAAACTGGAAAGAAGCTTTCTGAGAAACTGCTCTGTGTTCTGTTAATTCATCTCACAGAGTTACATCTTTCCCTTCAAGAAGCCTTTCGCTAAGGCTGTTCTTGTGGAATTGGCAAAGGGATATTTGGAAGCCCATAGAGGGCTACGGTGAAAAAGGAAATATCTTCCATTCAAAACTGGAAAGAAGCTTTCGGAGAAACTGCTCTGTGTTCTGTTAATTAATCTCACAGAGTTACATCTTACTCTTCAAGAAGCCTTTCGCTAAGGCTGTTCTTGTGCAATTGGCAAAGGGATATTTGGAAGCCCATAGAGGGCTATGGTGAAAAAGGAAATATCTTCCGTTCAAAACTGGAAAGAAGCTTTCTGAGAAACTGCTCTGTGTTCTGTTAATTCATCTCACAGAGTTACATCTTTCCCTTCAAGAAGCCTTTCCCTAAGGCTGTTCTTGTGGAATTGGCAAAGGGATATTTGGAAGCCCTTAGAGGGCTATGGTGAAAAAGGAATTATCTTCCGTTCAAAACTGGAAAGAAGCTTTCTGAGAAACTGCTCTGTGTTCTGTTAATTCATCTCACAGAGTTACATCTTTCCCTTCAAGAAGCCTTTCGCTAAGGCTGTTCTTGTGGAATTGGCAAAGGGATATTTGGAAGCCCATAGAGGGCTATGGTGAAAAAGGAAATGTCTTCCGTTCAAACCTGGAAAGAAGCTATCTGAGAAACTGCTCTGTGTTCTGTTAATTCATCTCACAGAGTTACATCTTTCCCTTCAAGAAGCCTTTCGCTAAGGCTGTTCTTGTGGAATTGGCAAAGGGATATTTGGAAGCCCATAGAGGGCTAAGGTGAAAAAGGAAATATCTTCCGTTCAAAACTGGAAAGAAGCTTTCTGGAAACTGCTCTGTGTTCTGTTAATTCATCTCACAGAGTTACATCTTTCCCTTCAAGAAGCCTTTCGCTAAGGCTGTTCTTGTGGAATTGGCAAAGGGATATTTGGAAGCCCCTAGAGGGCTATGGTGAAAATGGAAATATCTTCCGTTCAAAACTGGAAAGAAGCTTTCTGAGAAACTGCTCTGTGTTCTGTTAATTCATCTCACAGAGTTACATCTTTCCCTTCAAGAAGCCATTCGCTAAGGCTGTTCTTGTGGAATTGGCAAAGGGATATTTGGAAGCCCATAGAGGGCTATGGTGAAAAAGGAAATATCTTCCGTTCAAAACTGGAAAGAATCTTTCTGAGAAACTGCTCTGTGTTCTGTTAATTCATCTCACAGAGTTACATCTTTCACTTCAAGACGCCTTTCGCTAAGCCTCTTCTTGTGGAATTGGCAAAGGGATATTTGGAAGCCCATAGAGGGCTATGGTGAAAAAGGAAATATCTTCCTTTTAAAACTGGAAAGAAGCTTTCTGAGAAACTGCTCTGTGTTCTGTTAATTCATCTCACAGAGTTACATCCTTCCCTTCAAGAAGCCTTTCGCTAAGGCTGTTCTTGTATAATTGGCAAAGGGATATTTGGAAGCCCATAGAGGGCTATGGTGAAAAAGGAAATATCTTCCGTTCAAAACTGGAAAGAAGCTTTCTGAGAAACTGCTCTGTGTTCTGTTAATTCATCTCACAGAGTTACATCTTTCCCTTCAAGATGCCTTTCGGTAAGGCTGTTGTTGTGTAATTGGCAAAGGGATATTTGGAAGCCCATAGAGGGCTATGGTGAAAAAGGAAATATCTTCCGTTCAAAACTGGAAAGAAGCTTTCTGAGAAATTGCTCTGTGTTCTGTTAATTCATCTCACAGAGTTATATCTTTCCCTTCATGAAGCCTTTCGCTAAGGCTGTTCTTGTGGAATTGGCAAATGGATATTTGGAAGCCCATAGAGGGCTACGGTGAAAAAGGAAATATCTTCCGTTCAAAACTGGAAAGAAGCTTTCGGAGAAACTGCTCTGTGTTCTGTTAATTCATCTCACAGAGTTACATCTTTCTCTTCAAGAAGCCTTTCGCTATGGCTGTTCTTGTGCAATTGGCAAAGGGATATTTGGAAGCCCATAGAGGGCTATGGTGAAAAAGGAAATATCTTCCGTTCAAAACTGGAAAGAAGCTTTCTGAGAAACTGCTCTGTGTTCTGTTAATTCATCTCACAGAGTTACATCTTTCTCTTCAAGAATCCTTTTGCTAAGGCTGTTCTAGTGGAATTGGCAAAGGGATATTTGGAAGCCCATACAGGGCTATGGTGAAAAAGGAAATATCTTCCGTTCAAAACTGGAAAGAAGCTTTCTGAGAAACTGCTCTGTGTTCTGTTAATTCATCTCACAGAGTTACATCTTTCTCTTCAAGAAGCCTTTCGCTAAGGCTGTTCTTGTGGAATTGGCAAATGGATATTTGGAAGCCCATAGAGGGCTACGGTGAAAAAGGAAATATCTTCCGTTCAAAACTGGAAAGAAGCTTTCGGAGAAACTGCTCTGTGTTCTGTTAATTCATCTCACAGAGTTATATCTTTCTCTTCAAGAAGCCTTTCGCTATGGCTGTTCTTGTGGAATTGGCAAAGGGATATTTGGAAGCCCATAGAGGGCTATGGTGAAAAAGGAAATATCTTCCGTTCAAAACTGGAAAGAAGCTTTCTGAGAAACTGCTCTGTGTTCTGTTAATTCATCTCACAGAGTTACATCTTTCCCTTCAAGAAGCCTTTCGCTAAGGCTGTTCTTGTGGAATTGGCAAAGGGATATTTGGAAGCCCATACAGGGCTATGGTGAAAAAGGAAATATCTTCCGTTCCAAACTGGAAAGAAGCTTTCTGAGAAACTGCTCTGTGTTCTGTTAATTCATCTCACAGAGTTACATCTTTCTCTTCAAGAAACCTTTTGCTAAGGCTGTTCTTGTGGAATTGGCAAAGATATATTTGGAAGCCCATAGAGGGCTATGGTGAAAAAGGAATTATCTTCCGTTCAAAACTGGAAAGAAGCTTTCTGAGAAACTGCTCTGTGTTCTGTTAATTCATCTCACAGAGTTACATCTTTCCCTTCAAGAGGCCTTTCGCTAAGACTGTTCTTGTGGAATTGGCAAAAGGGATATTTGGAAGCCCATAGAGGGCTATGGTGAAAAAGGAAATATCTTCCGTTCAAAACTGGAAAGAAGCTTTCTGAGAACTGCTCTGTGTTCTGTTAATTCATCTCACAGAGTTACATCTTTCCCTTCAAGAAGCCTTTCCCTAAGGCTGTTCTTGTGGAATTGGCAAAGGGATATTTGGAAGCCCTTAGAGGGCTATGGTGAAAAAGGAATTATCTTCCGTTCAAAACTGGAAAGAAGCTTTCTGAGAAACTGCTCTGTGTTCTGTTAATTCATCTCACAGAGTTACATCTTTCCCTTCAAGAAGCCTTTCGCTAAGGCTGTTCTTGTGGAATTGGCAAAGGGATATTTGGAAGCCCATAGAGGGCTATGGTGAAAAAGGAAATGTCTTCCGTTCAAACCTGGAAAGAAGCTATCTGAGAAACTGCTCTGTGTTCTGTTAATTCATCTCACAGAGTTACATCTTTCCCTTCAAGTAGCCTTTCGCTAAGGCTGTTCTTGTGGAATTGGCAAAGGGATATTTGGAAGCCCTTAGAGGGCTATGGTGAAAAAGGAATTATCTTCCGTTCAAAACTGGAAAGAAGCTTTCTGAGAAACTGCTCTGTGTTCTGTTAATTCATCTCACAGAGTTACATCTTTCCCTTCAAGAAGCCTTTCGCTAAGGCTGTTCTTGTGGAATTGGCAAAGGGATATTTGGAAGCCCGTAGAGGGCTATGGTGAAAAAGGAAATGTGTTCCGTTCAAAACTGGAAAGAAGCTTTCTGAGAAACTGCTCTGTGTTCTGTTAATTCATCTCACAGAGTTACATCTTTCCCTTCAAGACGCCTTTCGCTAAGGCTGTTCTTGTGGAATTGGCAAAGGGATATTTGGAAGTCCATAGAGGGCTATGGTGAAAAAGGAAATATCTTCCGTTCAAAACTGGAAAGAAGCTTTCTGAGAAACTGCTCTGTGTTCTGTTAATTTACCTCACAGAGTTACATCTTTCTCTTCAAGAAGCCTTTCGCTAAGGCTGTTCTTGTGGAATTGGCAAAGGGATATTTGGAAGCCCATAGAGGGCTAAGGTGAAAAAGGAAATATCTTCCGTTCAAAACTGGAAAGAAGCTTTCTGGAAACTGCTCTGTGTTCTGTTAATTCATCTCACAGAGTTACATCTTTCCCTTCAAGAAGCCTTTCGCTAAGGCTGTTCTTGTGCAATTGGCAAAGGGATATTTGGAAGCCCATAGAGGGCTATGGTGAAAAAGGAAATATCTTCCGTTTAAAACTGGAAAGAAACTTTCTGAGAAACCGCTCTGTGTTCTGTTAATTCATCTCACAGAGTTACATCTTTCTCTTCAAGAAGCCTTTCGCTAAGGCTGTTCTTGTGGAATTGGCAAAGGGACATTTGGAAGCCCATAGAGGCCTATGGTGAAAAAGGAAATATCTTCCGTTCAAAACTGGAAAGAAGCTTTCTGAGAAACTGCTCTGTGTTCTGTTAATTCATCTCACAGAGTTACATCTTTCCCTTCAAGAAGCCTTTCGCTAAGGCTGTTCTTGTGGAATTGGCAAAGGGATATTTGGAAGCCCATAGAGGGCTATGGTGAAAAAAGAAATATCTTCCGTTTAAAACTGGAAAGAAGCTTTCTGAGAAACTGCTCTGTGTTCTGTTCTTTCATCTCACAGAGTTACATCTTTCCCTTCAAGACGCCTTTCGCTAAGGCTGTTCTTGTGGAATTGGCAAAGGGATATTTGGAAGCCCATAGAGGGCTAAGTTGAAAAAAGAAATATCTTCCGTTTAAAACTGGAAAGAAGCTTTCTGAGAATCTGCTCTGTGTTCTGTTAATTCATCTCACAGAGTTACATCTTTCCCTTCAAGAAGCCTTTCGTTAAGGCCGTTCTTGTGGAATTGGCAAAGGGATATTTGGAAGCCCATAGAGGGCTATGGTGAAAAAGGAAATATCTTCCGTTCAAAACTGGAAAGAAGCTTTCTGAGAAACTGCTCTGTGTTCTGTTAATTCATCACATAGAGTTACATCTTTCTGTTCAAGAAACCTTTCGCTAAGGCTGTTCTTGTGGAATTGGCAAAGGGATATTTGGAAGCCCATAGAGGGCTATGGTGAAAAAGGAAATATCTTCCGTTCAAAACTGGAAAGAAGCTTTCTGAGAAACTGCTCTGTGTTCTGTTAATTCATCTCACAGAGTTACATCTTTCCCTTCAAAACGCCTTTCGCTAAGCCTGTTCTTGTGGAATTGGCAAAGGGATATTTGGAAGCCCATAGAGGGCTATGGTGAAAAAGGAAATATCTTCCGTTCAAAACTGGAAAGAAGCTTTCTGAGAAACTGCTCTGTGTTCTGTTAATTCATCTCACAGAGTTACATCTTTCTCTTCAAGAAGCCTTTTGCTAAGGCTGTTCTAGTGGAATTGGCAAAGGGATATCTGGAAGCCCATACAGGGCTATGGTGAAAAAGGAAATATCTTCCGTTCAAAAAGGGAAAGAAGCTTTCTGAGAAACTGCTCTGTGTTCTGTTAATTCATCTCATAGAGTTACATCTTTCTCTTCAAGAAACCTTTGCTAAGGCTGTTCTTGTGGAATTGGCAAAGACATATTTGGAAGCCCATAGAGGGCTATGGTGAAAAAGCAAATATCTTCCGTTCAAAACTGGAAAGAAGCTTTCTGAGAAACTGCTCTGTGTTCTGTTAATTCATCTCACAGAGTTACATCTTTCCCTTCAAGAAGGCATTCGCTAAGGCTGTTCTTGTGGAATTGGCAAAGGGATATTTGGAAGCCCATAGAGGGCTATGGTGAAAAAGGAAATATCTTCCGTTCAAAACTGGAAAGAAGCTTTCTGAGAAACTGCTCTGTGTTCTGTTAATTCATCTCACAGAGTTACATCTTTCCCTTCAAGAAGCCTTTCGCTAACGCTGTTCTTGTGGAATTTGCAAAGGGATATTTGGAAGCCCTTAGAGGGCTATGGTGAAACAGGAAATATCTTCCGTTCAAAACTTGAAAGAAGCTTTCTGAGAAACTACTCTGTGTTCTGTTAATTCATCTCACAGAGTTACATCTTTCCCTTCAAGAAGCCATTCGCTAAGGCTGTTCTTGTGGAATTGGCAAAGGGATATTTGGAAGCCCATAGAGGGCTATGGTGAAAAAGGAAATATCTTCCGTTCAAAACTGGAAAGAAGCTTTCTGAGAAACTGCTCTGTGTTCTGTTAATTCATCTCACAGAGTTACATCTTTCCCTTCAAGAAACCTTTCGCTAAAGCTCTTCTTGTGGAATTGGCAAAGGGATATTTGGAAGCCCATAGAGGGCTATGGTGAAAAAGGAAATATCTTCCGTTCAAAACTGGAAAGAAGCTTTCTGAGAAACTGCTCTGTGTTCTGTTAATTCATCTCACAGAGTTACATCTTTCCCTTCAAGAAGCCTTTCGCTAAGGCTGTTCTTGTGGAATTGGCAAAGGGATATTTGGAAGCCCATACAGGGCTATGGTGAAAAAGGAAATATCTTCCGTTCCAAACTGGAAAGAAGCTTTCTGAGAAACTGCTCTGTGTTCTGTTAATTCATCTCACAGAGTTACATCTTTCTCTTCAAGAAACCTTTTGCTAAGGCTGTTCTTGTGGAATTGGCAAAGATATATTTGGAAGCCCATAGAGGGCTATGGTGAAAAAGGAATTATCTTCCGTTCAAAACTGGAAAGAAGCTTTCTGAGAAACTGCTCTGTGTTCTGTTAATTCATCTCACAGAGTTACATCTTTCCCTTCAAGAAGCCTTTCGCTAAGGCTGTTCTTGTGGAATTGGCAAAGGGATATTTGGAAGCCCGTAGAGGGCTATGGTGAAAAACGAAATGTCTTCCGTTCAAAACTGGAAAGAAGCTTTCTGAGAAACTGCTCTGTGTTCTGTTAATTCATCTCACAGAGTTACATCTTTCCCTTCAAGACGCCTTTCGCTAAGGCTGTTCTTGTGGAATTCGCAAAGGGATATTTAGAAGTCCATAGAGGGCTATGGTGAAAAAGGAAATATCTTCCGTTCAAAACTGGAAAGAAGCTTTCTGAGAAACTGCTCTGTGTTCTGTTAATTCATCTCACAGAGTTACATCTTTCTCTTCAAGAAGCCTTTCGCTAAGGCTGTTCTTGTGGAATTGGCAAAGGGATATTTGGAAGCCCATAGAGGGCTAAGGTGAAAAAGGAAATATCTTCCGTTCAAAACTGGAAAGAAGCTTTCTGGAAACTGCTCTGTGTTCTGTTAATTCATCTCACAGAGTTACATCTTTCCCTTCAAGAAGCCTTTCGCTAAGGCTGTTCTTGTGCAATTGGCAAAGGGATATTTGGAAGCCCATAGAGGGCTATGGTGAAAAAGGAAATATCTTCCGTTTAAAACTGGAAAGAAACTTTCTGAGAAACCGCTCTGTGTTCTGTTAATTCATCTCACAGAGTTACATCTTTCCCTTCAAGAAGCCTTTCGCTAAGGCTGTTCTTGTGGAATTGGCAAAGGGACATTTGGAAGCCCATAGAGGCCTATGGTGAAAAAGGAAATATCTTCCGTTCAAAACTGGAAAGAAGCTTTCTGAGAAACTGCTCTGTGTTCTGTTAATTCATCTCACAGAGTTACATCTTTCCCTTCAAGAAGCCTTTCGCTAAGGCTGTTCTTGTGGAATCGGCAAAGGGATATTTGGAAGCCCATAGAGGGCTATGGTGAAAAAGGAAATATCTTCCGTTCAAAACTGGAAAGAAGCTTTCTGAGAAACTGCTCTGTGTTCTGTTAATTCATCTCACAGAGTTACATCTTTCCCTTCAAGAAGCCTTTCGCTAAGGCTGTTCTTGTGGAATTGGCAAAGGGATATTTGGAAGCCCATAGAGGGCTACGGTGAAAAAGGAAATATCTTCCATTCAAAACTGGAAAGAAGCTTTCGGAGAAACTGCTCTGTGTTCTGTTAATTAATCTCACAGAGTTACATCTTACTCTTCAAGAAGCCTTTCGCTAAGGCTGTTCTTGTGCAATTGGCAAAGGGATATTTGGAAGCCCATAGAGGGCTATGGTGAAAAAGGAAATATCTTCCTTTCAAAACTGGAAAGAATCTTTCTGAGAAACTGCTCTGTGTTCTGTTAATTCATCTCACAGAGTTACATCTTTCTCTTCAAGAAGCCTTTTGCTAAGGCTGTTCTAGTGGAATTGGCAAAGGGATATTTGGAAGCCCATAGAGGGCTATGGTGAAAAAGGAAATATCTTCCGTTCAAAACTGGAAAGAAGCTTTCTGAGAAACTGCTCTGTGTTCTGTTAATTCATCTCACAGAGTTGCATCTTTCCCTTCAAGAAGCCTTTCGCTAAGGCTGTTCTTGTGGAATTGGCAAAGGGATATTTGGAAGCCCATAGAGGGCTATGGTGAAAAAGTTAATATCTTCCGTTTAAAAGTGGAAAGAAGCTTTCTGAGAAACTGCTCTGTGTTCTGTTAATTCATCTCACAGAGTTATATCTTTCTCTTCAGGAAGCCTTTCGCTAAGGCTGTTCTTGTGGAATTTGCAAAGGGATATTTGGAAGCCCATAGAGGGCTATGGTGAAAAAGGAAATATTTTCCGTTCAAAACTGGAAAGAAGCTTTCTGAGAAACTGCTCTGTGTTCTGTTAATTCATCTCACAGAGTTACATCTTTCCCTTCAAGAAGCCTTTCGCTAAGGCTGTTCTTGTGGAATTGGCAAAGGGATATTTGGAAGCCCATAGAGGGCTATGGTGAAACAGGAAATATCTTCCGTTCAAACCTGGAAAGAAGCTTTCTGAGAAACTGCTCTGTGTTCTGTTTATTCATCTCACAGAGTTACATATTTCCCTTCAAGAAGCCTTTCGCTAAGTCTGTTCTTGTGGAATTGGCAAAGGGATATTTGGAAGCCCATAGAGGGCTATGGTGAAAAAGGAAATATCTTCCGTTCAAAACTGAAAAGAAGCTTTCTGAGAAACTGCTCTGTGTTCTCTTAATTCATCTCACAGAGTTACATCTTTCTCTTTGAGAAGCCTTTCGCTAAGGCTGTTCTTGTGGAATTGGCAAAGGGATATTTGGAAGCCCATAGAGGGCTATGGTGAAAAAGGAAATATCTTCCGTTCAAAACTGGAAAGAAGCTTTCTGAGAAACTGCTCTGTGTTCTGTTAATTCAACTCACAGAGTTGCATCTTTCTCTTCAAGAAGCCTTTCGCTAAGGCTGTTCTTGTGGAATTGGCAAAGGGATATTTGGAAGCCCATAGAGGGCTATGGTGAAAAAGGAAATATCTTCCGTTCAAAACTGGAAAGAAGCTTTCTGAGAAACTGCTCTGTGTTCTGTTAATTCATCTCACAGAGTTACATCTTTCCCTTCAAGAAGCCTTTCGCTAAGGCTGTTCTTGTGGAATTGGCAAAGGGATATTTGGAAGTCCATAGAGGGCTATGGTGAAACAGGAAATATCTTCCGTTCAAACCTGGAAAGAAGCTTTCTGAGAAACTGCTCTGTGTTATGTTAATTCATCTCACAGAGTTACATCTTTCCCTTCAAGAAACCTTTCGCTAAAGCTGTTCTTGTGGAATTGGCAAAGGGATATTTGGAAGCCCATAGAGGGCTATGGTGAAAAAGGAAATATCTTCCGTTCCAAACTGGAAAGAAGCTTTCTGAGAAACTGCTCTGTGTTCTGTTAATTCATCTCACAGAGTTACATCTTTCCCTTCAAGAAGCCTTTCGCTAAGGCTGTTCTTGTGGAATTGGCAAAGGGATATTTGGAAGCCCTTAGAGGGCTATGGTGAAAAAGGAATTATCTTCCGTTCAAAACTGGAAAGAAGCTTTCTGAGAAACTGCTCTGTGTTCTGTTAATTCATCTCACAGAGTTACATCTTTCCCTTCAAGAAGCCTTTCGCTAAGGCTGTTCTTGTGGAATTGGCAAAGGGATATTTGGAAGCCCATAGAGGGCTATGGTGAAAAAGGAAATATCTTCCGTTCAAAACTGGAAAGAAGCTTTCTGAGAAACCGCTCTGTGTTCTGTTAATTCATCTCACAGAGTTACATCTTTCCCTTCAAGAGGCCTTTCGCTAAGGCTGTTCTTGTGGAATTGGCAAAGGGATATTTGGAAGCCCATAGAGGGCTATGTTGAAAAAGGAAATATCTTCCGTTCAAAACTGGAAAGAAGCTTTCTGAGAAACTGCTCTGTGTTCTGTTAATTCATCTCACAGAGTTACATCTTTCCCTTCAAGAAGCCTTTCGCTAAGGCTGTTCTTGTGGAATTGGCAAAGGGATATTTGGAAGCCCATAGAGGGCTATGGTGAAAAAGGAAATATCTTCCGTTCAAAACTGGAAAGAAGCTTTCTGAGAAACTGCTCTGTGTTCTGTTAATTCATCTCACAGAGTTACATCTTTCCCTTCAAGAATTCTTTCGCTAAGGCTGTTCTTGTGGAATTGGCAAAGGGATATTTGGAAGCCCATAGAGGGCTACGGTGAAAAAGGAAATATCTTCCATTCAAAACTGGAAAGAAGCTTTCTGAGAAACTTCTCTGTGTTCTGTTAATTCATCTCACAGAGTTACATCTTTCTCTTCAAGAAGCCTTTCGCTAAGGCTGTTCTTGTGCAATTGGCAAAGGGATATTTGGAAGCCCATAGAGGGCTATGGTGAAATAGGAAATATCTTCCGTTTAAAACTGGAAAGAAGCTTTCTGAGAAACTGCTCTGTGTTTTGTCAATTCATCTCACAGAGTTACATCTTTCCCTTCAAGAAGCCTTTCGCTAAGGCTGTTCTTGTGGAATTGGCAAAGGGATATTTGGAAGCCCGTAGAGGGCTATGGTGAAAAAGGAAATCTCTTCCGTTTAAAACTGGAAAGAAGCTTTCTGAGAAACTGCTCTGTGTTCTGTTAATTCATCTCACAGAGTTACATCATTCCCTTCAAGTCGCCTTTCGCTAAGGCTGTTCTTGTGGAAATGGCAAATGGATATTTGGAAGCCCATAGAGGGCTAAGGTGAAAAAGGAAATATCTTCCGTTCAAAACTGGAAAGAAGCTTTCTGAGAAACTGCTCTGTGTTCTGTTAATTCATCTCACAGAGTTACATCTTTCCCTTCAAGAAGCCTTTCGCTAAGGCTGTTCTTGTGGAATTGGCAAAGGGATATTTGGAAGTCCATAGAGGGCTATGGTGAAAAAGGAAATATCTTCCGTTTAATACTGGAAAGAAGCTTTCTGAGAAACTGCTCTGTGTTCTGTTAATTCATCTCACAGAGTTACATCTTTCCCTTCAAGAAGCCTTTCGCTAAGGCTGTTCTTGTGGAATTGGCAAAGGGATATTTGGAAGCCCATAGAGGGCTATGGTGAAAAAGGAAATATCTTCCGTTCAAAACTGGAAAGAAGCTTTCTGAGAAACTGCTCTGTGTTGTGTTAATTCATCTCACAGAGTTACATCTTTCCCTTTAAGAAACCTTTCGCTAAAGCTGTTCTATTGGCAAAGGGATATTTGGAAGCCCATAGAGGGCTATGGTGAAAAAGGAAATATCTTCCTTTCAAAACTGGAAAGAAGCTTTCTGAGAAACTGCTCTGTGTTCTGTTAATTCATCTCACAGAGTTACATCTTTCCCTTCATAAGCCTTTCGCTAAGGCTGTTCTTCTGGAATTGGCAAAGGGATATTTGGAAGCCCATAGAGGGCTATGGTGAAAAAGGAAATATCTTCCGTTCAAAACTGGAAAGAAGCTTTCTGAGAAACTGCTCTGTGTTCTGTTAATTCATCTCACAGAGTTACATCTTTCCCTTCAAGAAGCCTTTCGCTAAGGCTGTTCTTGTGGAATTGGCAAAGGGATATTTGGAAGCCCATAGAGGGCTATGATGAAACAGAAAATATCTTCCGTTCAAACCTGGAAAGAAGCTTTCTGAGAAACTGCTCTGTGTTCTGTTAATTCATCTCACAGAGTTACATCTTTCCCTTCAAGAAACCTTTCGCTAAAGCTGTTCTATTGGCAAAGGGATATTTGGAAGCCCATAGAGTGCTATGGTGAAAAAGGAAATATCTTCCTTTCAAAACTGGAAAGGAGCTTTCTGAGAAACTGCTCTGTGTTCTGTTAATTCATCTCACAGAGTTACATCTTTCCCTTCAAGACGCCTTTCGCTATGGCTGTTCTTGTTGAATTGGCAAAGGGATATTTGGAAGCCCATAGAGGGCTAAGGTGAAAAAGGAAATATCTTCCGTTCAAAACTGGAAAGAAGGTTTCTGAGAAACTGCTCTGGGTTCTGTTAATTCATCTCACAGAGTTACATCTTTCCCTTCAAGAAGCCTTTCGCTAAGGCTGTTCTTGTGGAATTGGCAAAGGGACATTTGGAAGCCCATAGAGGGCTATGGTGAAAAAGGAAATATCTTCCGTTCAAAACTGGAAAGAAGCTTTCTGAGAAACTGCTCTGGGTTCTGTTAATTCATCTCACAGAGTTACAACTTTCCCTTCAAGAAGCCTTTCGCTAAGGCTGTTCTTGTGGAATTGGCAAAGGGATATTTGGAAGGCCATAGAGGGCTATGGTGAAAAAGGAAATATATTCCGTTTAAAACTGGAAAGAAGCTTTATGAGAAACTGCTCTGTGTTCTGTTAATTCATCTCACAGAGTTACATCTTTCCCTTCAAGAAGCCTTTCGCTAAGGCTGTTCTTGTGGAATTGGCAAAGGGATATTTGGAAGCCCATAGAGGGCTATGGTGAAAAAGGAAATATCTTCCGTTTAAAACTGGAAAGAAGCTTTCTGAGAAACTGCTCTGTGTTCTGTTAATTCATCTCACAGAGTTACATCTTTCCCTTCAAGAAGCCTATCGCTAAGGCTGTTCTTGTGGAACTGGCAAAGGGATATTTGGAAGCCCATAGAGGGCTATGGTGAAAAAGGAAATATCTTCCGTTCAAAACTGGAAAGAAGCTTTCTGAGAAACTGCTCTGTGTTCTGTTAATTCATCTCACAGAGTTACATCTTTCCTTTCAAGAAGCCTTTCGCTAAGACTGTTCTTGTGGAATTGGCAAAGGGATATTTGGAAGCCCATAGAGGGCTATGGTGAAAAAGGAAATATCTTCCGTTCCAAACTGGAAAGAAGCTTTCTGAGAAACTGCTCTGTGTTCTGTTAATTCATCTCACAGAGTTACATCTTTCCCTTCAAGAAGGCATTCGCTAAGGCTGTTCTTGTGGAATTGGCAAAGGGATATTTGGAAGCCCATAGAGGGCTATGGTGAAAAAGGAAATATCTTCCGTTCAAAACTGGAAAGAAGCTTTCTGAGAAACTGCTCTGTGTCCTGTTAATTCATCTCATAGAGTTACATCTTCCTCTTCAAGAAACCTTTCGCTAAGGCTGTTCTTGTGGAATTGGCAAAGGGATATTTGGAAGCCCTTAGAGGGCAATGGTGAAAAAGGAAATATCTTCCGTTCAAAACTGGAATGAAGTTTTCTGAGAAACTGCTCTGTGTTCTGTTAATTCATCTCACAGAGTTACATCTTTCCCTTCAAGAAGCCATTCGCTAAGGCTGTTCTTGTGGAATTGGCAAAGGGATATTTGGAAGCACATAGAGGGCTATGGTGAAAAAGGAAACATCTTCCGTTCAAAACTGGAAAGAAGCTTTCTGAGAAACTGCTCTGTGTTCTGTTAATTCATCTCACAGAGTTACATCTTTCCCTTCAAGAAGCCTTTCGCTAAGGCTGCTCTTGTGGAATTGGCAAAGGGATATTTGGAAGCCCATAGAGGGCTATGGTGAAAAAAGAAATATCTTCCGTTTAAAACTGGAAAGAAGCTTTCTGAGAAACTGCTCTGTGTTCTGTTCTTTCATCTCACAGAGTTACATCTTTCCCTTCAAGACGCCTTTCGCTAAGGCTGTTCTTGTGGAATTGGCAAAGGGATATTTGGAAGCCCATAGAGGGCTATGGTGAAAAAGGAAATATCTTCCGTTCAAAACTGGAAAGAAGCTTTCTGAGAAACTGCTCTGTGTTCTGTTAATTCATCTCACAGAGTTACATCTTTCCCTTCAAGACGCCTTTCGCTAAGCCTGTTCTTGTGGAATTGGCAAAGGGATATTTGGAAGCCCATAGAGGGCTATGGTGAAAAAGGAAATATCTTCCGTTTAAAATTGGAAAGAAGCTTTCTGAGAAACTGCTCTGTGTTCTGTTAATTCATCTCACAGAGTTACATCTTTCCCTTCAAGAAGCCTTTAGCTAAGGCTGTTCTTGTGGAATTGGCAAAGGGATATTTGGAAGCCCATAGAGGGCTAAGGTGAAAAAGGAAATATCTTCCGTTCCATACTGGAAAGAAGCTTTCTGAGAAACTGCTCTGTGTTCTGTTAATTCATCTCACAGAGTTACATCATTCCCTATCTTGTGTAATTGGCAAAGGGATATTTGGAAGCCCATAGAGGTCTATGGTGAAAAAGGAAATATCTTCCGTTCAAAACTGGAAAGAAGCTTTCTGAGAAACTGCTCTGTGTTCTGTTAATTCATCTCACAGAGTTACATCTTTCCCTTCAAGAGGCCTTTCGCTAAGACTGTTCTTGTGGAATTGGCAAAAGGGATATTTGGAAGCCCAAAGAGGGCTATGGTGAAAAAGGAAATATCTTCCGTTCCAAACTGGAAAGAAGCTTTCTGAGAAACTGCTCTGTGTTCTGTTAATTCATCTCATAGAGTTACATCTTTCTTTTCAAGAAACCTTTCGCTAAGGCTGTTCTTGTGGAATTGGCAAAGGGATATTTGGAAGCCCTTAGAGGGCAATGGTGAAAAAGGTAATATCTTCCGTTCAAAACTTGAAAGAAGCTTTCTGAGAAACTGCTCTGTGTTCTGTTAATTCATCTCACAGAGTTACATCTTTCCCTTCAAGAAGCCATTCGCTAAGGCTGTTCTTGTGGAATTGGCAAAGGGATATTTGGAAGCACATAGAGGGCTATGGTGAAACAGGAAATATCTTCCGTTCAAACCTGGAAAGAAGCTTTCTGAGAAACTGCTCTGTGTTATGTTAATTCATCTCACAGAGTTACATCTTTCCCTTCAAGAAGCCTTTCGCTAAGGCTGCTCTTGTGGAATTGGCAAAGGGATATTTGGAAGCCCATAGAGGGCTATGGTGAAAAAAGAAATATCTTCCGTTTAAAACTGGAAAGAAGCTTTCTGAGAAACTGCTCTGTGTTCTGTTCTTTCATCTCACAGAGTTACATCTTTCCCTTCAAGACGCCTTTCGCTAAGGCTGTTCTTGTGGAATTGGCAAAGGGATATTTGGAAGCCCATAGAGGGCTATGGTGAAAAAGGAAATATCTTCCGTTCAAAACTGGAAAGAAGCTTTCTGAGAAACTGCTCTGTGTTCTGTTAATTCATCTCACAGAGTTACATCTTTCCCTTCAAGACGCCTTTCGCTAAGCCTGTTCTTGTGGAATTGGCAAAGGGATATTTGGAAGCCCATAGAGGGCTATGGTGAAAAAGGAAATATCTTCCGTTTAAAATTGGAAAGAAGCTTTCTGAGAAACTGCTCTGTGTTCTGTTAATTCATCTCACAGAGTTACATCTTTCCCTTCAAGAAGCCTTTAGCTAAGGCTGTTCTTGTGGAATTGGCAAAGGGATATTTGGAAGCCCATAGAGGGCTAAGGTGAAAAAGGAAATATCTTCCGTTCCATACTGGAAAGAAGCTTTCTGAGAAACTGCTCTGTGTTCTGTTAATTCATCTCACAGAGTTACATCATTCCCTATCTTGTGTAATTGGCAAAGGGATATTTGGAAGCCCATAGAGGGCTATGGTGAAAAAGGAAATATCTTCCGTTCAAAACTGGAAAGAAGCTTTCTGAGAAACTGCTCTGTGTTCTGTTAATTCATCTCACAGAGTTACATCTTTCCCTTCAAGAGGCCTTTCGCTAAGACTGTTCTTGTGGAATTGGCAAAAGGGATATTTGGAAGCCCAAAGAGGGCTATGGTGAAAAAGGAAATATCTTCCGTTCCAAACTGGAAAGAAGCTTTCTGAGAAACTGCTCTGTGTTCTGTTAATTCATCTCATAGAGTTACATCTTTCTTTTCAAGAAACCTTTCGCTAAGGCTGTTCTTGTGGAATTGGCAAAGGGATATTTGGAAGCCCTTAGAGGGCAATGGTGAAAAAGGTAATATCTTCCGTTCAAAACTTGAAAGAAGCTTTCTGAGAAACTGCTCTGTGTTCTGTTAATTCATCTCACAGAGTTACATCTTTCCCTTCAAGAAGCCATTCGCTAAGGCTGTTCTTGTGGAATTGGCAAAGGGATATTTGGAAGCACATAGCGGGCTATGGTGAAACAGGAAATATCTTCCGTTCAAACCTGGAAAGAAGCTTTCTGAGAAACTGCTCTGTGTTATGTTAATTCATCTCACAGAGTTACATCTTTCTCTTCAAGAAACCTTTCGCTAAAGCTGTTCTTGTGGAATTGGCAAAGGGATATTTGGAAGCCCATGGAGGGCTATGGTGAAAAAGGAAATATCTTCCGTTCAAAACTGGAAAGAAGCTTTCTGAGAAACTGCTCTGTGTTCTGTTAATTCATCTCACAGAGTTACATCTTTCCCTTCAAGAAGCCTTTCGCTGAGGCTGTTCTTGTGGAATTGGCAAAGGGATATTTGGAAGCCCATAGAGGGCTATGGTGAAAAAGGAAATGTCTTCCGTTCAAACCTGGAAAGAAGCTATCTGAGAAACTGCTCTGTGTTCTGTTAATTCATCTCACAGAGTTACATCTTTCCCTTCAAGACGCCTTTCGCTAAGGCTGTTCTTGTGGAATTGGCAAAGGGATATTTGGAAGCCCATAGAGGGCTATGGTGAAAAAGGAAATATCTTCCGTTCAAAACTGGAAAGAAGCTTTCTGAGAAACTGCTCTGTGTTCTGTTAATTCATCTCACAGAGTTACATCTGTCTCTTCAAGAAGCCTTTCGCTAAGGCTGTTCTTGTGGAATTGGCAAAGGGATATTTGGAAGCCCATAGAGGGCTAAGGTGAAAAAGGAAATATCTTCCGTTCAAAACTGGAAAGAAGCTTTCTGGAAACTGCTCTGTGTTCTGTTAATTCATCTCACAGAGTTACATCTTTCCCTTCAAGAAGCCTTTCGCTAAGGCTGTTCTTGTGGAATTGGCAAAGGGATATTTGGAAGCCCATAGAGGGCTATGGTGAAAAAGGAAATATCTTCCGTTTAAAACTGGAAAGAAACTTTCTGAGAAACCGCTCTGTGTTCTGTTAATTCATCTCACAGAGTTACATCTTTCCCTTCAAGAAGCCTTTCGCTGAGGCTGTTCTTGTGGAATTGGCAAAGGGATATTTGGAAGCCCATAGAGGGCTATGGTGAAAAAGGAAATGTCTTCCGTTCAAACCTGGAAAGAAGCTATCTGAGAAACTGCTCTGTGTTCTGTTAATTCATCTCACAGAGTTACATCTTTCCCTTCAAGACGCCTTTCGCTAAGGCTGTTCTTGTGGAATTGGCAAAGGGATATTTGGAAGCCCATAGAGGGCTATGGTGAAAAAGGAAATATCTTCCGTTCAAAACTGGAAAGAAGCTTTCTGAGAAACTGCTCTGTGTTCTGTTAATTCATCTCACAGAGTTACATCTGTCTCTTCAAGAAGCCTTTCGCTAAGGCTGTTCTTGTGGAATTGGCAAAGGGATATTTGGAAGCCCATAGAGGGCTAAGGTGAAAAAGGAAATATCTTCCGTTCAAAACTGGAAAGAAGCTTTCTGAGAAACTGCTCTGTGTTCTGTTAATTCATCTCACAGAGTTACATCTTTCTCTTCTAGAAGCCTTTCGCTAAGGCTGTTCTTGTGGAATTGGCAAAGGGATATTTGGAAGCCCATAGAGGGCTATGGTGAAAAAGGAAATATCTTCCGTTCAAAACTGGAAAGAAGCTTTCTGAGAAACTGCTCTGTGTTCTGTTAATTCATCTCCAGAGTTACATCTTTGCCTTCAAGAAGCCTATCGCTAAGGCTGTTCTTGTGGAATTGGCAAAGGGATATTGGGAAGCCCATAGAGGGCTATGGTGAAAAAGGAAATATCTTCCGTTCAAAACTGGAAAGAAGCTTTCTGAGAAACTGCTCTGTGTTCTGTTAATTCATCTCACAGAGTTACATCTTTCCCTTCAAGAAGCCTTTCGCTAAGGCTGTTCTTGTGGAATTGGCAAAGGGATATTTGGAAGCCCACAGAGGGCTATGGTGAAAAAGGAAATATCTTCCGTTCAAAACTGGAAAGAAGCTTTCTGAGAAACTGCTCTGTGTTCTGTTAATTCATCTCACAGAGTTACCTCTTTCCCTTCAAGAAGCCTTTCGCTAAGGCTGTTCTTGTGGAATTGGCAAAGGGATATTTGGAAGCCCATAGAGGGCTATGGTGAAAAAGAAATATCTTCCGTTCAAAACTGGAAAGAAGCTTTCTGAGAAACTGCTCTGTGTTCTGTTAATTCATCTCACAGAGTTACATCTTTCTCTTCAAGAAGCCTTTCGCTAAGGCTGTTCTTGTGGAATTTGCAAAGGGATATTTGGAAGCCCATAGAGGGCTATGGTGAAAAAGGAAATATCTTCCGTTCAAAACTGGAAAGAAGCTTTCTGAGAAACTGCTCTCTGTTCTGTTAATTCATCTCACAGAGTTACATCTTTCTCTTCTGGAAGCCTTTCGCTAAGGCTGTTCTTGTGGAATTGGCAAAGGGATATTTGGAAGCCCATAGAGGGCTACGGTGAAAAAGGAAATATCTTCCGTTCAAAATTGGAAAGAAGCTTTCTGAGAAACTGCACTGTGTTCTGTTAATTCATCTCACAGAGTTACATCTTTCCCTTCAAGAAGCCTTTCGCTAAGGCTGTTCTTTTGGAATTGGCAAAGGGATATTTGGAAGCCCATAGAGGGCTATGATGAAACAGGAAATATCTTCCGTTCAAACCTGGAAAGAAGCTTTCTGAGAAACTGCTCTGTGTTCTGTTAATTCATCTCACAGAGTTACATCTTTCCCTTCAAGAAACCTTTCGCTAAAGCTATTCTATTGGCAAAGGGCTATTTGGAAGCCCATTGAGGGCTATGGTGAAAAAGGAAATATCTTCCTTTCAAAACTGGAAAGAAGCTTTCTGAGAAACTGCTCTGTGTTCTGTTAATTCATCTCACAGAGTTACATCTTTCCCTTCAAGAAGCCTTTCGCTAAGGCTGTTCTTGTGGAATTGGCAAAGGGATATTTGGAAGCCCATGGAGGGCTATGGTGAAAAAGGAAATATCTTCCGTTTAAAACTGGAAAGAAGCTTTCTGAGAAACTGCTCTGTGTTCTGTTAATTCATCTCACAGAGTTACATCTTTCCCTTCAAGAAGCCTTTCGCTAAAGCTGTTCTTCTGGAATTGGCAAAGGGATATTTGGAAGCCCATAGAGGGCTATGGTGAAAAAGGAAATATCTTCCGTTTAAAACTGGAAAGAAGCTTTCTGAGAAACTGCTCTGTGTTCTGTTAATTCATCTCACAGAGTTACAACTTTGCCTTCAAGAAGCCTTTCGCTAAGGCTGTTCTTGTGGAATTGGCAAAGGGATATTTGGAAGCCCATAGAGGGCTATGGTGAAAAAGAAATATCTTCCGTTCAAAACTGGAAAGAAGCTTTCTGAGAAACTGCTCTGTGTTCTGTTAATTCATCTCACAGAGTTACATCTTTCCCTTCAAGAAACCTTTCGCTAAAGCTATTCTATTGGCAAAGGGCTATTTGGAAGCCCATAGAGGGCTATGGTGAAAAACGAAATATCTTCCTTTCAAAACTGGAAAGAAGCTTTCTGAGAAACTGCTCTGTGTTCTGTTAATTCATCTCACAGAGTTACATCTTTCCCTTCAAGAAGCCTTTCGATAAGGCTGTTCTTGTGGAATTGGCAAAGGGATATTTGGAAGCCCATGGAGGGCTTTGGTGAAAAAGGAAATATCTTCCGTTTAAAACTGGAAAGAAGCTTTCTGAGAAACTGCTCTGTGTTCTGTTAATTCATCTCACAGAGTTACATCTTTCCCTTCAAGAAGCCTATCGCTAAGGCTGTTCTTGTGGAATTGGCAAAGGGATATTGGGAAGCCCATAGAGGGCTATGGTGAAAAAGGAAATATCTTCCGTTCAAAACTGGAAAGAAGCTTTCTGAGAAACTGCTCTGTGTTCTGTTAATTCATCTCACAGAGTTACATCTTTCCCTTCAAGAAGCCTTTCGCTAAGGCTGTTCTTGTGGAATTGGCAAAGGGATATTTGGAAGCCCATACAGGGCTATGGTGAAAAAGGAAATATCTTCCGTTCAAAACTGGAAAGAAGCTTTCTGAGAAACTGTTCTGTGTTCTGTTAATTCATGTCACAGAGTTACCTCTTTCCCTTCAAGAAGCCTTTCGCCAAAGCTGTTCTTGTGGAATTGGCAAAGGGATATTTGGAAGCCCATAGAGGGCTATGGTGAAACAGGAAATATCTTCCGTTCAAACCTGGAAAGAAGCTTTCTGAGAAACTGCTCTGTGTTCTGTTAATTCATCTCACAGAGTTACATCTTTCCCTTCAAGAAACCTTTCGCTAAAGCTATTCTATTGGCAAAGGGCTATTTGGAAGCCCATAGAGGGCTATGGTGAAAAAGGAAATATCTTCCTTTCAAAACTAGAAAGAAGCTTTCTGAGAAACTGCTCTGTGTTCTGTTAATTCATCTCACAGAGTTACATCTTTCCCTTCAAGAAGCCTTTCGCTAAGGCTGTTCTTGTGGAATTGGCAAAGGGATATTTGGAAGCCCATGGAGGGCTATGGTGAAAAAGGAAATATCTTCCGTTTAAAACTGGAAAGAAGCTTTCTGAGAAACTGCTCTGTGTTCTGTTAATTCATCTCACAGAGTTACATCTTTCCCTTCAAGAAGCCTTTCGCTAAGGCTGTTCTTCTGGAATTGGCAAAGGGATATTTGGAAGCCCATAGAGGGCTATGGTGAAAAAGGAAATATCTTCCGTTTAAAACTGGAAAGAAGCTTTCTGAGAAACTGCTCTGTGTTCTGTTAATTCATCTCACAGAGTTACAACTTTGCCTTCAAGAAGCCTTTCGCTAAGGCTGTTCTTGTGGAATTGGCAAAGGGATATTTGGAAGCCCAAAGAGGGCTATGGTGAAAAGGGAAATAGCTTCCATTTAAAACTGGAAAGAAGCTTTCTGAGAAACTGGTCTGTGTTCTGTTAATTCATCTAACAGAGTTACATCTTTCCCTTCAAGACGCCGTTCGCTAAGGCGGTTCTTGTGGAATTGGCAAAGGGATATTTGGAAGCCCATAGAGGGCCAAGGTGAAAAAGGAAATATATTCCGTTCAAACCTGGAAAGAAGCTTTCTGAGAAACTGCTCTGTGTTCTGTTAATTCATCTCACAGAGTTACATCTTTCCCTTCAAGAAGCCTATCGCTAAGGCTGTTCTTGTGGAATTGGCAAAGGGATATTGGGAAGCCCATAGAGGGCTATGGTGAAAAAGGAAATATCTTCCGTTCAAAACTGGAAAGAAGCTTTCTGAGAAACTGCTCTGTGTTCTGTTAATTCATCTCACAGAGTTACATCTTTCCCTTCAAGAAGCCTTTCGCTAAGGCTGTTCTTGTGGAATTGGCAAAGGGATATTTGGAAGCCCATACAGGGCTATGGTGAAAAAGGAAATATCTTCCGTTCAAAACTGGAAAGAAGCTTTCTGAGAGACTGTTCTGTGTTCTGTTAATTCATGTCACAGAGTTACCTCTTTCCCTTCAAGAAACCTTTCGCTAAAGCTCCTCTATTGGCAAAGGGATATTTGGAAGCCCATAGAGGGCTATGGTGAAAAAGGAAATATCTTCCTTTCAAAACTGCAAAGAAGCTTTCTGAGAAACTGCTCTGTGTTCTGTTAATTCATCTCACAGAGTTACATCTTTCCCTTCAAGAAGCCTTTCGCTAAGGCTGTTCTTGTGTAATTGGCAAAGGGATATTTGGAAGCCCGTAGAGGGCTATGGTGAAAAAGGAAATATCTTCCGTTTAAAACTGGAAAGAAGCTTTCTGAGAAACTGCTCTGTGTTCTGTTAATTCGTCTCACAGAGTTACATCTTTCCCTTCAAGAAGCCTTTCGCTAAGGCTGTTCTTGTGGAATTGGCAAAGGGATATTTGGAAGCCCATAGAGGGCTATTGTGAAAAAGGAAATATCTTCCGTTTAAAACTGGAAAGAAGCTTTCTGAGAAACTGCTCTTTGTTCTGTTAATTCATCTCACAGAGTTACATCTTTCCCTTCAAGACGCCTTTCGCTAAGGCTGTTCTTGTGGAATTGGCAAAGGGATATTTGGAAGCCCATAGAGGGCTATGGTGAAAAAGGAAATATCTTCCGTTCAAAACTGGAAAGAAGCTTTCTGAGAAACTGCTCTGTGTTCTGATAATTCATCTCACAGTGTTACATCTTTCCCTTCAAGAAGCCTTTCGCTAAGGCTGTTCTTGTGGAATTGGCAAAGGGATATTTGGAAGCCCTTAGAGGGCTATGGTGAAAAAGGAAATATCTTCCGTTCAAAACTGGAAAGAAGCTTTCTGAGAAACTGCTGTGTGTTCTGTTAATTCATCTCACAGAGTTACATCTTTCCCTTCAAGAAGCCTTTCGCTAAGGCTGTTCTTCTGGAATTGGCAAAGGGATATTTGGAAGCCCATGGAGGGCTATGATGAAAAAGGAAATATATTCCGTTTAAAACTGGAAAGAAGCTTTCTGAGAAACTGCTCTGTGTTCTGTTAATTCATCTCACAGAGTTACATCTTTGCCTTCAAGAAGCCTTTCGCTAAGGCTGTTCTTGCCGAATTGGCAAAGGGATATTTGGAAGCCCATAGATTGCTATGGTGAAAAAGGAAATATCTTCCGTTTAAAACTGGAAAGAAGCTTTCTGAGAAACTGCTCTGTGTTCTGTTAATTCATCTCACAGAGTTACATCTTTCCCTTCAAGACGCCTTTCGCTAAGGCTGTTCTTGTGGAATTGGCAAAGGGATATTTGGAAGCCCATAGAGGGCTAAGGTGAAAAAGGAAATATCTTCCGTTCAAAACTGGAAAGAAGCTTTCTGAGAAACTGCTCTGTGTTCTGTTAATTCATCTAACAGAGTTACATCTTTCCCTTCAAGAAGCCTATCGCTAAGGCTGTTCTTGTGGAATTGGCAAAGGGATATTTGG
This sequence comes from Chlorocebus sabaeus, assembly GCF_047675955.1. NCBI lineage: Eukaryota > Metazoa > Chordata > Mammalia > Primates > Cercopithecidae > Chlorocebus > Chlorocebus sabaeus. The sequence continues at coordinate 44,957,955 of NC_132905.1, read as the reverse complement.
AAGCCCATAGAGGGCTATGGTGAAAAAGGAAATATCTTCCGTTCAAAACTGGAAAGAAGCTTTCTGAGAAACTGCTCTGTGTTCTGTTAATTCATCTCACAGAGTTACATCTTTCCCTTCAAGAAGGCTTTCGCTAAGGCTGTTCTTGTGGAATTGGCAAAGGGATATTTGGAAGCCCATAGAGGGCTAAGGTGAAAAAGGAAATATCTTCCGTTCAACATGGAAAGAAGTTTTCTGAGAAACTGCTCTGTGTTCTGTTAATTCATCTCACAGAGTTAAATCTTTCCCTTCAAGAAGCCTTTCGCTAAGGCTGTTCTTGTGGAATTGGCAAAGGGATATTTGGAAGCCCATAGAGGGCTATGGTGAAACAGGAAATATCTTCCGTTCAAACCTGGAAAGAAGCTTTCTGAGAAACTGCTCTGTGTTCTGTTAATTCATCTCACAGAGTTACATCTTTCCCTTCAAGAAGCCTTTCGCTAAGGCTGTTCTTGTGGAATTGGCAAAGGGATATTTGGAAGCCCATAGAGGGCTATGGTGAAAAAGAAATATCTTCCGTTCAAAACTGGAAAGAAGCTTTCTGAGAAACTGCTCTGTGTTCTGTTAATTCATCTCACAGAGTTACATCTTTCCCTTCAAGAAGCCTTTCGCTAAGGCTGTTCTTGTGGAATTGGCAAAGGGATATTTGGAAGCCCATACAGGGCTATGTTGAAAAAGGAAATATCTTCCGTTCAAAACTGGAAAGAAGCTTTCTGAGAAACTGTTCTGTGTTCTGTTAATTCATGTCACAGAGTTACCTCTTTCCCTTCAAGAAGACTTTCGCCAAAGCTGTTCTTGTGGAATTGGCAAAGGGATATTTGGAAGCCCATAGAGGGCTACGGTGAAAAAGGAAATATCTTCTGTTCAAAACTGGAAAGAAGCTTTCTGAGAAACTGCTCTGTGTTCTGTTAATTCATTCCACAGAGTTACATCTTTCTCTTCAAGAAGCCTTTCGCTAAGGCTGTTCTTGTGGAATTGGCAAAGGGATATTTGGAAGCCCATAGAGGGCTATGGTGAAAAAGGAAATATCTTCCGTTCAAAACTGGAAAGAAGCTTTCTGAGAAACTGCTCTGTGTTCTGTTAATTCATCTCACAGAGTTACATCTTTCCCTTCAAGAAGCCTTTCGCTAAGGCTGTTCATGTGGAATTGGCAAAGGGATATTTGGAAGCCCATAGAGGGCTATGGTGAAACAGGAAATATCTTCCGTTCAAACCTGGAAAGAAGCTTTCTGAGAAACTGCTCTGTGTTCTTTTAATTCATCTCACAGAGTTACATCTTTCTCTTCAAGAAGCCTTTCGCTAAAGCTGTTCTTGTGGAATTGGCAAAGGGATATTTGGAAGCCCATAGAGGGCTATGGTGAAATAGGAAATATCTTCCGTTCAAAACTGGAAAGAAGCTTTCTGAGAAACTGCTCTGTGTTCTGTTAATTCATCTCACAGAGTTACATCTTTCCCTTCAAGAAGCCTTTCGCTAAGACTGTTCTTGTGAAATTGGCAAAGGGATATTTGGAAGCCCATAGAGGGCTATGGTGAAAAAGGAAATATCTTCCGTTCCAAACTGGAAAGAAGCTTTCTGAGAAACTGCTCTGTGTTCTGTTAATTCATCTCACAGAGTTACATCTTTCCCTTCAAGAAGCCTTTCGCTAAGGCTGTTCTTGTGGAATTGGCAAAGGGATATTTGGAAGCCCATAGAGGGCTATGGTGAAAAAGAAAATATCTTCCGTTTAAAACTGGAAAGAAGCTTTCTGAGAAACTGCTCTGTGTTCTGTTAATTCATCTCACAGAGTTACATCTTTCCCTTCAAGTCGCCTTTCGCTAAGGCTGTTCTTGTGGAATTGGCAAAGGGATATTTGGATGCCCATAGAGGGCTAAGGGGAAAAAGGAAATATCTTCCGTTCAAAACTGGAAAGAAGCTTTCTGAGAAACTGCTCTGTGTTCTGTTAATTCATCTCACAGAGTTACATCTTTCCCTTCAAGAAGCCTTTCGCTAAGGCTGTTCTTGTGGAATTGGCAAAGGGATATTTGGAAGCCCATAGAGGGCTATGGTGAAAAAGGAAATATCTTCCGTTCAAAACTGGAAAAAAGCTTTCTGAGAAACTGCTCTGTGTTCTGTTAATTCATCTCACAGAGTTACATCTTTCCCTTCAAGAAGCCTTTCGCTAAGGCTGTTCTTGTGGAATTGGCAAAGGGATATTTGGAAGCAAATAGAGGGCTATGGTGAAAAAGGAAATATCTTCCGTTCAAAACTGGAAAGAAGCTTTCTGAGAAACTGCTCTGTGTTCTGTTAATTCATCTCACAGAGTTACATCTTTCCCTTCAAGAAGGCTTTCGCTAAGGCTGTTCTTGTGGAATTGGCAAAGGGATATTTGGAAGCCCATAGAGGGCTATGGTGAAAAAGGAAATATCTTCCGTTCAACATGGAAAGAAGTTTTCTGAGAAACTGCTCTGTGTTCTGTTAATTCATCTCACAGAGTTAAATCTTTCCCTTCAAGAAGCCTTTCGCTAAGGCTGTTCTTGTGGAATTGGCAAAGGGATATTTGGAAGCCCATAGAGGGCTATGGTGAAACAGGAAATATCTTCCGTTCAAACCTGGAAAGAAGCTTTCTGAGAAACTGCTCTGTGTTCTGTTAATTCATCTCACAGAGTTACATCTTTCCCTTCAAGAAACCTTTCGCTAAAGCTGTTCTTGTGGAATTGGCAAAGGGATATTTGGAAGCCCATAGAGGGCTATGGTGAAAAAGGAAATATCTTCCGTTTAAAACTGGAAAGAATCTTTCTGAGAAAGTGCTCTGTGTTCTGTTAATTCATCTCACAGAGTTACATCTTTCCCTTCAAGAAGCCTTTCGCTAAGGCTGTTCTTGTGGAATTGGCAAAGGGATATTTGGAAGCCCTTAGAGGGCTATGGTGAAAAAGGGAATATCTTCCGTTTAAAACTGGAAAGAAGCTTTCTGAGAAACTGCTCTGTGTTCTGTTAATTCATCTCACCGAGTTACATCTTTCCCTTCAAGACGCCTTTCGCTAAGTCTGTTCTTGTGGAATTGCCAAAGGTATATTTGGAAGCCCATAGAGGGCTATGGTGAAAAAGGAAATATCTTCCGTTCAAAACTGGAAAGAAGCTTTCTGAGAAACTGCTCTGTGTTCTGTTAATTCATCTCACAAAGTTACATCTTTCCCTTCAAGAAGCCTTTCCCTAAGGCTGTTCTTGTGGAATTGGCAAAGGGATATTTGGAAGCCCATAGAGGGCTATGGTGAAAAGGGAAATAGCTTCCATTTAAAACTGGAAAGAAGCTTTCTGAGAAACTGGTCTGTGTTCTGTTAATTCATCTAACAGAGTTACATCTTTCCCTTCAAGACGCCGTTCGCTAAGGCGGTTCTTGTGGAATTGGCAAAGGGATATTTGGAAGCCCATAGAGGGCTAAGGTGAAAAAGGAAATATCTTCCGTTCAAAACTGGAAAGAAGCTTTCTGAGAAACTGCTCTGTGTTCTGTTAATTCATCTCACAGAGTTACATCTTTCCCTTCAAGAAGCCTATCGCTAAGGCTGTTCTTGTGGAATTGGCAAAGGGATATTTGGAAGCCCATACAGGGCTATGGTGAAAAAGGAAATATCTTCCATTCAAAACTGGAAAGAAGCTTTCTGAGAAACTGCTCTGTGTTCTGTTAATTCATGTCACAGAGTTACCTCTTTCCCTTCAAGAAGCCTTTCGCTAAGGCTGTTCTTGTGGAATTGGCAAAGGGATATTTGGAAGCCCATAGAGGGCTATGGTGAAAAAGAAATATCTTCCGTTCAAAACTGGAAAGAAGCTTTCTGAGAAACTGCTCTGTGTTCTGTTAATTCATCTCACAGAGTTACATCTTTCTCTTCAAGAAGCCTTTCGCTAAGGCTGTTCCTTTGGAATTGGCAAAGGGATATTTGGAAGCCCATAGAGGGCTATGGTGAAACAGGAAATATCTTCCGTTCAAACCTGGAAAGAAGCTTTCTGAGAAACTGCTCTGTGTTCTGTTAATTCATCTCACAGAGTTACATCTTTCCCTTCAAGAAGCCTTTCGCTAAGGCTGTTCTTTTGGAATTGGCAAAGGAATATTTGGAAGCCCATAGAGGGCTAAGGTGAAAAAGGAAATATCTTCCTTTCAAAACTGGAAAGAATCTTTCTGAGAAACTGCGCTGTGTTCTGTTAATTCATCTCACAGAGTTACATGTTTCCCTTCAAGAAACCTTTCGCTAAGGCTGTTCTTGTGGAATTGGCAAAGGGATATTTGGAAGCCCATAGAGGGCTATGGTGAAAAAGGAAATATCTTCTGTTCAAAACTGGAAAGAAGCTTTCTGAGAAACTGCTCTGTGTTCTGTTAATTCATCTCACAGAGTTACATCTTTCTCTATAAGAAGCCTTTCGCTAAGGCTGTTCTTGTGGAATTGGCAAAGGGATATTTGGAAGATCATAGAAGGCTATGGAGAAAAAGGAAATATCTTCCGTTCAAAACTGGAAAGAAGCTTTCTGAGAAACTGCTCCGTGTTCTGTTAATTCCTCTCAGAGAGTTACATCTTTCCCTTCAAGAAGCCTTTCGCTAAGGCTGTTCTTGTGAAATTGGCAAAGGGATATTTGGAAGCCCATAGAGGGCTATGGTGATAAAGGAAATATCTTCCGTTCAAAACTGGAAAGAGGTTTTTGAGAAACTGCTCTGTGTTCTGTTAATTCATCTCACAGCGTTACATCTTTCCCTTCAAGAAGCCTTTCGCTAAGGCTGTTCTTGTGTAATTGGCAAAGGGATATTTGGAAGCCCATAGAGGGCTATGGTGAAAAAGGAAACATCTTCCGTTCAAAACTGGAAAGAAGCTTTCTGAGAAACTGCTCTGTGTTCTGTTAATTCATCTCACAGAGTTTCATCTTTCCCTTCAAGAAGCCTTTCGCTAAGGCTGTTCTTGTGGAATTGGCCAAGGGATATTTGGAAGCCCATAGAGGGCTATGGTGAAAAAGGAAATATCTTCCGTTCAAAACTGGAAAGAAGCTTTCTGAGAAACTGCTCTGTGTTCTGTTAATTCATCTCACAGCGTTACATCTTTCCCTTCAAGAAGCCTTTTGCTAAGGCTGTTCTTGTGGAATTGGCAAAGGGATATTTGGAAGCCCATAGAGGGCTATGGTGAAAAAGGAAACATCTTCCGTTCAAAACTGGAAAGAAGCTTTCTGAGAAACTGCTCTGTGTTCTGTTAATTCATCTCACAGAGTTACATCTTTCCCTTCAAGAAGCCTTTCGCTAAGGCTGTTCTTGTGGAATTAGCAAAGGGATAATTGGAAGCCCATAGAGGGCTATGGTGAAAAAGGAAATATCTTCCGTTCAAAACTGGAAAGAAGCTTTCTGAGAAACTGCTCTGTGTTCTGTTAATTCATCTCATAGAGTTACATCTTTCCCTTCAAGAAGCCTTTCTCTAAGGCTGTTCTTGTGGAATTTGCAAAGGGATATTTGGAAGCCCATACAGGGCTATGGTGAAAAAGGAAATATCTTCCGTTCAAAACTGGAAAGAAGCTTTCTGAGAAACTGCTCTGTGTTCTGTTAATTCATCTCACAGCGTTACATCTTTCCCTTCAAGAAGCCTTTTGCTAAGGCTGTTCTTGTGGAATTGGCAAAGGGATATTTGGAAGCCCATAGAGGGCTATGGTGAAAAAGGAAACATCTTCCGTTCAAAACTGGAAAGAAGCTTTCTGAGAAACTGCTCTGTGTTCTGTTAATTCATCTCACAGAGTTACATCTTTCCCTTCAAGAAGCCTTTCGCTAAGGCTGTTCTTGTGGAATTAGCAAAGGGATAATTGGAAGCCCATAGAGGGCTATGGTGAAAAAGGAAATATCTTCCGTTCAAAACTGGAAAGAAGCTTTCTGAGAAACTGCTCTGTGTTCTGTTAATTCATCTCATAGAGTTACATCTTTCCCTTCAAGAAGCCTTTCTCTAAGGCTGTTCTTGTGGAATTTGCAAAGGGATATTTGGAAGCCCATACAGGGCTATGGTGAAAAAGGAAATATCTTCCGTTCAAAACTGGAAAGAAGCTTTCTGAGAGACTGTTCTGTGTTCTGTTAATTCATGTCACAGAGTTACCTCTTTCCCTTCAAGAAACCTTTCGCTAAAGCTCCTCTATTGGCAAAGGGATATTTGGAAGCCCATAGAGGGCTATGGTGAAAAAGGAAATATCTTCCTTTCAAAACTGCAAAGAAGCTTTCTGAGAAACTGCTCTGTGTTCTGTTAATTCATCTCACAGAGTTACATCTTTCCCTTCAAGAAGCCTTTCGCTAAGGCTGTTCTTGTGTAATTGGCAAAGGGATATTTGGAAGCCCGTAGAGGGCTATGGTGAAAAAGGAAATATCTTCCGTTTAAAACTGGAAAGAAGCTTTCTGAGAAACTGCTCTGTGTTCTGTTAATTCGTCTCACAGAGTTACATCTTTCCCTTCAAGAAGCCTTTCGCTAAGGCTGTTCTTGTGGAATTGGCAAAGGGATATTTGGAAGCCCATAGAGGGCTATGGTGAAAAAGGAAATATCTTCCGTTTAAAACTGGAAAGAAGCTTTCTGAGAAACTGCTCTTTGTTCTGTTAATTCATCTCACAGAGTTACATCTTTCCCTTCAAGACGCCTTTCGCTAAGGCTGTTCTTGTGGAATTGGCAAAGGGATATTTGGAAGCCCATAGAGGGCTATGGTGAAAAAGGAAATATCTTCCGTTCAAAACTGGAAAGAAGCTTTCTGAGAAACTGCTCTGTGTTCTGATAATTCATCTCACAGTGTTACATCTTTCCCTTCAAGAAGCCTTTCGCTAAGGCTGTTCTTGTGGAATTGGCAAAGGGATATTTGGAAGCCCTTAGAGGGCTATGGTGAAAAAGGAAATATCTTCCGTTCAAAACTGGAAAGAAGCTTTCTGAGAAACTGCTGTGTGTTCTGTTAATTCATCTCACAGAGTTACATCTTTCCCTTCAAGAAGCCTTTCGCTAAGGCTGTTCTTCTGGAATTGGCAAAGGGATATTTGGAAGCCCATGGAGGGCTATGATGAAAAAGGAAATATATTCCGTTTAAAACTGGAAAGAAGCTTTCTGAGAAACTGCTCTGTGTTCTGTTAATTCATCTCACAGAGTTACATCTTTGCCTTCAAGAAGCCTTTCGCTAAGGCTGTTCTTGCCGAATTGGCAAAGGGATATTTGGAAGCCCATAGATTGCTATGGTGAAAAAGGAAATATCTTCCGTTTAAAACTGGAAAGAAGCTTTCTGAGAAACTGCTCTGTGTTCTGTTAATTCATCTCACAGAGTTACATCTTTCCCTTCAAGACGCCTTTCGCTAAGGCTGTTCTTGTGGAATTGGCAAAGGGATATTTGGAAGCCCATAGAGGGCTAAGGTGAAAAAGGAAATATCTTCCGTTCAAAACTGGAAAGAAGCTTTCTGAGAAACTGCTCTGTGTTCTGTTAATTCATCTAACAGAGTTACATCTTTCCCTTCAAGAAGCCTATCGCTAAGGCTGTTCTTGTGGAATTGGCAAAGGGATATTTGGAAGCCCATAGAGGGCTATGGTGAAAAAGGAAATATCTTCCGTTCAAAACTGGAAAGAAGCTTTCTGAGAAACTGCTCTGTGTTCTGTTAATTCATCTCACAGAGTTACATCTTTCCCTTCAAGAAGGCTTTCGCTAAGGCTGTTCTTGTGGAATTGGCAAAGGGATATTTGGAAGCCCATAGAGGGCTAAGGTGAAAAAGGAAATATCTTCCGTTCAACATGGAAAGAAGTTTTCTGAGAAACTGCTCTGTGTTCTGTTAATTCATCTCACAGAGTTAAATCTTTCCCTTCAAGAAGCCTTTCGCTAAGGCTGTTCTTGTGGAATTGGCAAAGGGATATTTGGAAGCCCATAGAGGGCTATGGTGAAACAGGAAATATCTTCCGTTCAAACCTGGAAAGAAGCTTTCTGAGAAACTGCTCTGTGTTCTGTTAATTCATCTCACAGAGTTACATCTTTCCCTTCAAGAAGCCTTTCGCTAAGGCTGTTCTTGTGGAATTGGCAAAGGGATATTTGGAAGCCCATAGAGGGCTATGGTGAAAAAGAAATATCTTCCGTTCAAAACTGGAAAGAAGCTTTCTGAGAAACTGCTCTGTGTTCTGTTAATTCATCTCACAGAGTTACATCTTTCCCTTCAAGAAGCCTTTCGCTAAGGCTGTTCTTGTGGAATTGGCAAAGGGATATTTGGAAGCCCATACAGGGCTATGTTGAAAAAGGAAATATCTTCCGTTCAAAACTGGAAAGAAGCTTTCTGAGAAACTGTTCTGTGTTCTGTTAATTCATGTCACAGAGTTACCTCTTTCCCTTCAAGAAGACTTTCGCCAAAGCTGTTCTTGTGGAATTGGCAAAGGGATATTTGGAAGCCCATAGAGGGCTACGGTGAAAAAGGAAATATCTTCTGTTCAAAACTGGAAAGAAGCTTTCTGAGAAACTGCTCTGTGTTCTGTTAATTCATTCCACAGAGTTACATCTTTCTCTTCAAGAAGCCTTTCGCTAAGGCTGTTCTTGTGGAATTGGCAAAGGGATATTTGGAAGCCCATAGAGGGCTATGGTGAAAAAGGAAATATCTTCCGTTCAAAACTGGAAAGAAGCTTTCTGAGAAACTGCTCTGTGTTCTGTTAATTCATCTCACAGAGTTACATCTTTCCCTTCAAGAAGCCTTTCGCTAAGGCTGTTCATGTGGAATTGGCAAAGGGATATTTGGAAGCCCATAGAGGGCTATGGTGAAACAGGAAATATCTTCCGTTCAAACCTGGAAAGAAGCTTTCTGAGAAACTGCTCTGTGTTCTTTTAATTCATCTCACAGAGTTACATCTTTCTCTTCAAGAAGCCTTTCGCTAAAGCTGTTCTTGTGGAATTGGCAAAGGGATATTTGGAAGCCCATAGAGGGCTATGGTGAAATAGGAAATATCTTCCGTTCAAAACTGGAAAGAAGCTTTCTGAGAAACTGCTCTGTGTTCTGTTAATTCATCTCACAGAGTTACATCTTTCCCTTCAAGAAGCCTTTCGCTAAGACTGTTCTTGTGAAATTGGCAAAGGGATATTTGGAAGCCCATAGAGGGCTATGGTGAAAAAGGAAATATCTTCCGTTCCAAACTGGAAAGAAGCTTTCTGAGAAACTGCTCTGTGTTCTGTTAATTCATCTCACAGAGTTACATCTTTCCCTTCAAGAAGCCTTTCGCTAAGGCTGTTCTTGTGGAATTGGCAAAGGGATATTTGGAAGCCCATAGAGGGCTATGGTGAAAAAGAAAATATCTTCCGTTTAAAACTGGAAAGAAGCTTTCTGAGAAACTGCTCTGTGTTCTGTTAATTCATCTCACAGAGTTACATCTTTCCCTTCAAGTCGCCTTTCGCTAAGGCTGTTCTTGTGGAATTGGCAAAGGGATATTTGGATGCCCATAGAGGGCTAAGGGGAAAAAGGAAATATCTTCCGTTCAAAACTGGAAAGAAGCTTTCTGAGAAACTGCTCTGTGTTCTGTTAATTCATCTCACAGAGTTACATCTTTCCCTTCAAGAAGCCTTTCGCTAAGGCTGTTCTTGTGGAATTGGCAAAGGGATATTTGGAAGCCCATAGAGGGCTATGGTGAAAAAGGAAATATCTTCCGTTCAAAACTGGAAAAAAGCTTTCTGAGAAACTGCTCTGTGTTCTGTTAATTCATCTCACAGAGTTACATCTTTCCCTTCAAGAAGCCTTTCGCTAAGGCTGTTCTTGTGGAATTGGCAAAGGGATATTTGGAAGCAAATAGAGGGCTATGGTGAAAAAGGAAATATCTTCCGTTCAAAACTGGAAAGAAGCTTTCTGAGAAACTGCTCTGTGTTCTGTTAATTCATCTCACAGAGTTACATCTTTCCCTTCAAGAAGGCTTTCGCTAAGGCTGTTCTTGTGGAATTGGCAAAGGGATATTTGGAAGCCCATAGAGGGCTATGGTGAAAAAGGAAATATCTTCCGTTCAACATGGAAAGAAGTTTTCTGAGAAACTGCTCTGTGTTCTGTTAATTCATCTCACAGAGTTAAATCTTTCCCTTCAAGAAGCCTTTCGCTAAGGCTGTTCTTGTGGAATTGGCAAAGGGATATTTGGAAGCCCATAGAGGGCTATGGTGAAACAGGAAATATCTTCCGTTCAAACCTGGAAAGAAGCTTTCTGAGAAACTGCTCTGTGTTCTGTTAATTCATCTCACAGAGTTACATCTTTCCCTTCAAGAAACCTTTCGCTAAAGCTGTTCTTGTGGAATTGGCAAAGGGATATTTGGAAGCCCATAGAGGGCTATGGTGAAAAAGGAAATATCTTCCGTTTAAAACTGGAAAGAATCTTTCTGAGAAAGTGCTCTGTGTTCTGTTAATTCATCTCACAGAGTTACATCTTTCCCTTCAAGAAGCCTTTCGCTAAGGCTGTTCTTGTGGAATTGGCAAAGGGATATTTGGAAGCCCTTAGAGGGCTATGGTGAAAAAGGGAATATCTTCCGTTTAAAACTGGAAAGAAGCTTTCTGAGAAACTGCTCTGTGTTCTGTTAATTCATCTCACCGAGTTACATCTTTCCCTTCAAGACGCCTTTCGCTAAGTCTGTTCTTGTGGAATTGCCAAAGGTATATTTGGAAGCCCATAGAGGGCTATGGTGAAAAAGGAAATATCTTCCGTTCAAAACTGGAAAGAAGCTTTCTGAGAAACTGCTCTGTGTTCTGTTAATTCATCTCACAAAGTTACATCTTTCCCTTCAAGAAGCCTTTCCCTAAGGCTGTTCTTGTGGAATTGGCAAAGGGATATTTGGAAGCCCATAGAGGGCTATGGTGAAAAGGGAAATAGCTTCCATTTAAAACTGGAAAGAAGCTTTCTGAGAAACTGGTCTGTGTTCTGTTAATTCATCTAACAGAGTTACATCTTTCCCTTCAAGACGCCGTTCGCTAAGGCGGTTCTTGTGGAATTGGCAAAGGGATATTTGGAAGCCCATAGAGGGCTAAGGTGAAAAAGGAAATATCTTCCGTTCAAAACTGGAAAGAAGCTTTCTGAGAAACTGCTCTGTGTTCTGTTAATTCATCTCACAGAGTTACATCTTTCCCTTCAAGAAGCCTATCGCTAAGGCTGTTCTTGTGGAATTGGCAAAGGGATATTTGGAAGCCCATACAGGGCTATGGTGAAAAAGGAAATATCTTCCATTCAAAACTGGAAAGAAGCTTTCTGAGAAACTGCTCTGTGTTCTGTTAATTCATGTCACAGAGTTACCTCTTTCCCTTCAAGAAGCCTTTCGCTAAGGCTGTTCTTGTGGAATTGGCAAAGGGATATTTGGAAGCCCATAGAGGGCTATGGTGAAAAAGAAATATCTTCCGTTCAAAACTGGAAAGAAGCTTTCTGAGAAACTGCTCTGTGTTCTGTTAATTCATCTCACAGAGTTACATCTTTCTCTTCAAGAAGCCTTTCGCTAAGGCTGTTCCTTTGGAATTGGCAAAGGGATATTTGGAAGCCCATAGAGGGCTATGGTGAAACAGGAAATATCTTCCGTTCAAACCTGGAAAGAAGCTTTCTGAGAAACTGCTCTGTGTTCTGTTAATTCATCTCACAGAGTTACATCTTTCCCTTCAAGAAGCCTTTCGCTAAGGCTGTTCTTTTGGAATTGGCAAAGGAATATTTGGAAGCCCATAGAGGGCTAAGGTGAAAAAGGAAATATCTTCCTTTCAAAACTGGAAAGAATCTTTCTGAGAAACTGCGCTGTGTTCTGTTAATTCATCTCACAGAGTTACATGTTTCCCTTCAAGAAACCTTTCGCTAAGGCTGTTCTTGTGGAATTGGCAAAGGGATATTTGGAAGCCCATAGAGGGCTATGGTGAAAAAGGAAATATCTTCTGTTCAAAACTGGAAAGAAGCTTTCTGAGAAACTGCTCTGTGTTCTGTTAATTCATCTCACAGAGTTACATCTTTCTCTATAAGAAGCCTTTCGCTAAGGCTGTTCTTGTGGAATTGGCAAAGGGATATTTGGAAGATCATAGAAGGCTATGGAGAAAAAGGAAATATCTTCCGTTCAAAACTGGAAAGAAGCTTTCTGAGAAACTGCTCCGTGTTCTGTTAATTCCTCTCAGAGAGTTACATCTTTCCCTTCAAGAAGCCTTTCGCTAAGGCTGTTCTTGTGAAATTGGCAAAGGGATATTTGGAAGCCCATAGAGGGCTATGGTGATAAAGGAAATATCTTCCGTTCAAAACTGGAAAGAGGTTTTTGAGAAACTGCTCTGTGTTCTGTTAATTCATCTCACAGCGTTACATCTTTCCCTTCAAGAAGCCTTTCGCTAAGGCTGTTCTTGTGTAATTGGCAAAGGGATATTTGGAAGCCCATAGAGGGCTATGGTGAAAAAGGAAACATCTTCCGTTCAAAACTGGAAAGAAGCTTTCTGAGAAACTGCTCTGTGTTCTGTTAATTCATCTCACAGAGTTTCATCTTTCCCTTCAAGAAGCCTTTCGCTAAGGCTGTTCTTGTGGAATTGGCCAAGGGATATTTGGAAGCCCATAGAGGGCTATGGTGAAAAAGGAAATATCTTCCGTTCAAAACTGGAAAGAAGCTTTCTGAGAAACTGCTCTGTGTTCTGTTAATTCATCTCACAGCGTTACATCTTTCCCTTCAAGAAGCCTTTCGCTAAGGCTGTTCTTGTGGAATTGGCAAAGGGATATTTGGAAGCCCATAGAGGGCTATGGTGAAAAAGGAAACATCTTCCGTTCAAAACTGGAAAGAAGCTTTCTGAGAAACTGCTCTGTGTTCTGTTAATTCATCTCACAGAGTTACATCTTTCCCTTCAAGAAGCCTTTCGCTAAGGCTGTTCTTGTGGAATTAGCAAAGGGATAATTGGAAGCCCATAGAGGGCTATGGTGAAAAAGGAAATATCTTCCGTTCAAAACTGGAAAGAAGCTTTCTGAGAAACTGCTCTGTGTTCTGTTAATTCATCTCATAGAGTTACATCTTTCCCTTCAAGAAGCCTTTCTCTAAGGCTGTTCTTGTGGAATTTGCAAAGGGATATTTGGAAGCCCATAGAGGGCTACGGTGAAAAAGGAAATATCTTCTGTTCAAAACTGGAAAGAAGCTTTCTGAGAAACTGCTCTGTGTTCTGTTAATTCATTCCACAGAGTTACATCTTTCTCTTCAAGAAGCCTTTCGCTAAGGCTGTTCTTGTGGAATTGGCAAAGGGATATTTGGAAGCCCATAGAGGGCTATGGTGAAAAAGGAAATATCTTCCGTTCAAAACTGGAAAGAAGCTTTCTGAGAAACTGCTCTGTGTTCTGTTAATTCATCTCACAGAGTTACATCTTTCCCTTCAAGAAGCCTTTCGCTAAGGCTGTTCTTGTGGAATTGGCAAAGGGATATTTGGAAGCCCATAGAGGGCTATGGTGAAACAGGAAATATCTTCCGTTCAAACCTGGAAAGAAGCTTTCTGAGAAACTGCTCTGTGTTCTTTTAATTCATCTCACAGAGTTACATCTTTCCCTTCAAGAAGCCTTTCGCTAAAGCTGTTCTTGTGGAATTGGCAAAGGGATATTTGGAAGCCCATAGAGGGCTATGGTGAAATAGGAAATATCTTCCGTTCAAAACTGGAAAGAAGCTTTCTGAGAAACTGCTCTGTGTTCTGTTAATTCATCTCACAGAGTTACATCTTTCCCTTCAAGAAGCCTTTCGCTAAGACTGTTCTTGTGGAATTGGCAAAGGGATATTTGGAAGCCCATAGAGGGCTATGGTGAAAAAGGAAATATCTTCCGTTCCAAACTGGAAAGAAGCTTTCTGAGAAACTGCTCTGTGTTCTGTTAATTCATCTCACAGAGTTACATCTTTCCCTTCAAGAAGCCTTTCGCTAAGGCTGTTCTTGTGGAATTGGCAAAGGGATATTTGGAAGCCCTTAGAGGGCTATGGTGAAAAAGAAAATATCTTCCGTTTAAAACTGGAAAGAAGCTTTCTGAGAAACTGCTCTGTGTTCTGTTAATTCATCTCACAGAGTTACATCTTTCCCTTCAAGTCGCCTTTCGCTAAGGCTGTTCTTGTGGAATTGGCAAAGGGATATTTGGATGCCCATAGAGGGCTAAGGGGAAAAAGGAAATATCTTCCGTTCAAAACTGGAAAGAAGCTTTCTGAGAAACTGCTCTGTGTTCTGTTAATTCATCTCACAGAGTTACATCTTTCCCTTCAAGAAGCCTTTCGCTAAGGCTGTTCTTGTGGAATTGGCAAAGGGATATTTGGAAGCCCATAGAGGGCTATGGTGAAAAAGGAAATATCTTCCGTTCAAAACTGGAAAGAAGCTTTCTGAGAAACTGCTCTGTGTTCTGTTAATTCATCTCACAGAGTTACATCTTTCCCTTCAAGAAGCCTTTCGCTAAGGCTGTTCTTGTGGAATTGGCAAAGGGATATTTGGAAGCAAATAGAGGGCTATGGTGAAAAAGGAAATATCTTCCGTTCAAAACTGGAAAGAAGCTTTCTGAGAAACTGCTCTGTGTTCTGTTAATTCATTCCACAGAGTTACATCTTTCCCTTCAAGAAGCCTTTCGCTAAGGCTGTTCTTGTGGAATTGGCAAAGGGATATTTGGAAGCCCATAGAGGGCTACGGTGAAAAAGGAAATATCTTCCGTTCAAAACTGGAAAGAAGCTTTCTGAGAAACTGCTCTGTGTTCTGTTAATTCATCTCACAGAGTTACCTCTTTCCCTTCAAGAAGTCTTTCGCTAAGGCTGTTCTTGTGGAATTGGCAAAGGGATATTTGGAAGCCCATAGAGGGCTATGGTGAAAAAGGAAATATCTTCCGTTCAAAACTGGAAAGAAGCTTTCTGAGAAACTGCTCTGTGTTCTGTTAATTCATCTCACAGAGTTACATCTTTCTCTTCAATAAGCCTTTCGCTAAGGCTGTTCTTGTGGAATTGGCAAAGGGATATTTGGAAGCCCATAGAGGGCTATGGTGAAAAAGGAAATATCTTCCGTTCAGAACTGGAAAGAAGCTTTCTGAGAAACTGCTCTGTGTTCTGTTAATTCATCTCACAGAGTTACATCTTTCTCTTCAGGAAGCCTTTCGCTAAGGCTGTTCTTGTGTAATTGGCAAAGGGATATTTGGAAGCCCATAGAGGGCTATGCTGAAAAAGGAAATATCTTCCGTTCAAAACTGGAAAGAAGCTTTCTGAGAAACTGCTCTGTGTTCTGTTAATTCATCTCACAGAGTTACATCTTTCCCTTCAAGAAGCCTTTCGCTAAGGCTGTTCTTGTGGAATTTGCAAAGGGATATTTGGAAACCCATAGAGGGCTAAGGTGAAAAAGGAAATATCTTCCGTTCAAAACTGGAAAGAAGCTTTCTGAGAAACTGCTCTGTGTTCTGTTAATTCATCTAACAGAGTTACATCTTTCCCTTCAAGAAGCCTATCGCTAAGGCTGTTCTTGTGGAATTGGCAAAGGGATATTTGGAAGCCCATAGAGGGCTATGGTGAAAAAGGAAATATCTTCCGTTCAAAACTGGAAAGCAGCTTTCTGAGAAACTGCTCTGTGTTCTGTTAATTCATCTCACAGTGTTACATCTTTCCCTTCAAGAAGGCTTTCGCTAAGGCTGTTCTTGTGGAATTGGCAAAGGGATATTTGGAAGCCCATAGAGGGCTATGGTGAAAAAGGAAATATCTTCCGTTCAACATGGAAAGAAGTTTTCTGAGAAACTGCTCTGTGTTCTGTTAATTCATCTCACAGAGTTAAATCTTTCCCTTCAAGAAGCCTTTCGCTAAGGCTGTTCTTGTGGAATTGGCAAAGGGATATTTGGAAGCCCATAGAGGGCTATGGTGAAACAGGAAATATCTTCCGTTCAAACCTGGAAAGAAGCTTTCTGAGAAACTGCTCTGTGTTCTGTTAATTCATCTCACAGAATTACATCTTTCCCTTCAAGAAACCTTTCGCTAAAGCTGTTCTTGTGGAATTGGCAAAGGGATATTTGGAAGCCCATAGAGGGCTATGGTGAAAAAGGAAATATCTTCCGTTTAAAACTGGAAAGAATCTTTCTGAGAAACTGCTCTGTGTTCTGTTAATTCATCTCACAGAGTTACATCTTTCCCTTCAAGAAGCCTTTCGCTAAGGCTGTTCTTGTGGAATTGGCAAAGGGATATTTGGAAGCCCTTAGAGGGCTATGGTGAAAAAGGGAATATCTTCCGTTTAAAACTGGAAAGAAGCTTTCTGAGAAACTGCTCTGTGTTCTGTTAATTCATCTCACCGAGTTACATCTTTCCCTTCAAGACGCCTTTCGCTAAGTCTGTTCTTGTGGAATTGCCAAAGGTATATTTGGAAGCCCATAGAGGGCTAACGTGAAAAAGGAAATATCTTCCGTTCAAAACTGGAAAGAAGCTTTCTGAGAAACTGCTCTGTGTTCTGTTAATTCATCTCACAAAGTTACATCTTTCCCTTCAAGAAGCCTTTCCCTAAGGCTGTTCTTGTGGAATTGGCAAAGGGATATTTGGAAGCCCATAGAGGGCTATGGTGAAAAGGGAAATAGCTTCCATTTAAAACTGGAAAGAAGCTTTCTGAGAAACTGGTCTGTGTTCTGTTAATTCATCTAACAGAGTTACATCTTTCCCTTCAAGACGCCGTTCGCTAAGGCGGTTCTTGTGGAATTGGCAAAGGGATATTTGGAAGCCCATAGAGGGCTAAGGTGAAAAAGGAAATATCTTCCGTTCAAAACTGGAAAGAAGCTTTCTGAGAAACTGCTCTGTGTTCTGTTAATTCATCTCACAGAGTTACATCTTTCCCTTCAAGAAGCCTATCGCTAAGGCTGTTCTTGTGGAATTGGCAAAGGGATATTTGGAAGCCCATACAGGGCTATGGTGAAAAAGGAAATATCTTCCATTCAAAACTGGAAAGAAGCTTTCTGAGAAACTGCTCTGTGTTCTGTTAATTCATGTCACAGAGTTACCTCTTTCCCTTCAAGAAGCCTTTCGCTAAGGCTGTTCTTGTGGAATTGGCAAAGGGATATTTGGAAGCCCATAGAGGGCTATGGTGAAAAAGAAATATCTTCCGTTCAAAACTGGAAAGAAGCTTTCTGAGAAACTGCTCTGTGTTCTGTTAATTCATCTCACAGAGTTACATCTTTCTCTTCAAGAAGCCTTTCGCTAAGGCTGTTCTTTTGGAATTGGCAAAGGGATATTTGGAAGCCCATAGAGGGCTATGGTGAAACAGGAAATATCTTCCGTTCAAACCTGGAAAGAAGCTTTCTGAGAAACTGCTCTGTGTTCTGTTAATTCATCTCACAGAGTTACATCTTTCCCTTCAAGAAGCCTTTCGCTAAGGCTGTTCTTTTGGAATTGGCAAAGGAATATTTGGAAGCCCATAGAGGGCTATGGTGAAAAAGGAAATATCTTCCTTTCAAAACTGGAAAGAATCTTTCTGAGAAACTGCGCTGTGTTCTGTTAATTCATCTCACAGAGTTACATGTTTCCCTTCAAGAAACCTTTCGCTAAGGCTGTTCTTGTGGAATTGGCAAAGGGATATTTGGAAGCCCATAGAGGGCTATGGTGAAAAAGGAAATATCTTCTGTTCAAAACTGGAAAGAAGCTTTCTGAGAAACTGCTCTGTGTTCTGTTAATTCATCTCACAGAGTTACATCTTTCTCTACAAGAAGCCTTTCGCTAAGGCTGTTCTTGTGGAATTGGCAAAGGGATATTTGGAAGATCATAGAGGGCTATGGAGAAAAAGGAAATATCTTCCGTTCAAAACTGGAAAGAAGCTTTCTGAGAAACTGCTCCGTGTTCTGTTAATTCCTCTCAGAGAGTTACATCTTTCCCTTCAAGAAGCCTTTCGCTAAGGCTGTTCTTGTGAAATTGGCAAAGGGATATTTGGAAGCCCATAGAGGGCTATGGTGATAAAGGAAATATCTTCCGTTCAAAACTGGAAAGAAGCTTTCTGAGAAACTGCTCTGTGTTCTGTTAATTCATCTCATAGAGTTACATCTTTCCCTTCAAGAAGCCTTTCTCTAAGGCTGTTCTTGTGGAATTGGCAAAGGGATATTTGGAAGCCCATAGAGGGCTACGGTGAAAAAGGAAATATCTTCTGTTCAAAACTGGAAAGAAGCTTTCTGAGAAACTGCTCTGTGTTCTGTTAATTCATTCCACAGAGTTACATCTTTCTCTTCAAGAAGCCTTTCGCTAAGGCTGTTCTTGTGGAATTGGCAAAGGGATATTTGGAAGCCCATAGAGGGCTATGGTGAAAAAGGAAATATCTTCCGTTCAAAACTGGAAAGAAGCTTTCTGAGAAACTGCTCTGTGTTCTGTTAATTCATCTCACAGAGTTACATCTTTCCCTTCAAGAAGCCTTTCGCTAAGGCTGTTCTTGTGGAATTGGCAAAGGGATATTTGGAAGCCCATAGAGGGCTATGGTGAAACAGGAAATATCTTCCGTTCAAACCTGGAAAGAAGCTTTCTGAGAAACTGCTCTGTGTTCTTTTAATTCATCTCACAGAGTTACATCTTTCCCTTCAAGAAGCCTTTCGCTAAAGCTGTTCTTGTGGAATTGGCAAAGGGATATTTGGAAGCCCATAGAGGGCTATGGTGAAATAGGAAATATCTTCCGTTCAAAACTGGAAAGAAGCTTTCTGAGAAACTGCTCTGTGTTCTGTTAATTCATCTCACAGAGTTACATCTTTCCCTTCAAGAAGCCTTTCGCTAAGACTGTTCTTGTGGAATTGGCAAAGGGATATTTGGAAGCCCATAGAGGGCTATGGTGAAAAAGGAAATATCTTCCGTTCCAAACTGGAAAGAAGCTTTCTGAGAAACTGCTCTGTGTTCTGTTAATTCATCTCACAGAGTTACATCTTTCCCTTCAAGAAGCCTTTCGCTAAGGCTGTTCTTGTGGAATTGGCAAAGGGATATTTGGAAGCCCGTAGAGGGCTATGGTGAAAAAGAAAATATCTTCCGTTTAAAACTGGAAAGAAGCTTTCTGAGAAACTGCTCTGTGTTCTGTTAATTCATCTCACAGAGTTACATCTTTCCCTTCAAGTCGCCTTTCGCTAAGGCTGTTCTTGTGGAATTGGCAAAGGGATATTTGGATGCCCATAGAGGGCTAAGGGGAAAAAGGAAATATCTTCCGTTCAAAACTGGAAAGAAGCTTTCTGAGAAACTGCTCTGTGTTCTGTTAATTCATCTCACAGAGTTACATCTTTCCCTTCAAGAAGCCTTTCGCTAAGGCTGTTCTTGTGGAATTGGCAAAGGGATATTTGGAAGCCCATAGAGGGCTATGGTGAAAAAGGAAATATCTTCCGTTCAAAACTGGAAAGAAGCTTTCTGAGAAACTGCTCTGTGTTCTGTTAATTCATCTCACAGAGTTACATCTTTCCCTTCAAGAAGCCTTTCGCTAAGGCTGTTCTTGTGGAATTGGCAAAGGGATATTTGGAAGCAAATAGAGGGCTATGGTGAAAAAGGAAATATCTTCCGTTCAAAACTGGAAAGAAGCTTTCTGAGAAACTGCTCTGTGTTCTGTTAATTCATCTCACAGAGTTACATCTTTCCCTTCAAGAAGCCTTTCGCTAAGGCTGTTCTTGTGGAATTGGCAAAGGGATATTTGGAAGCCCATAGAGGGCTACGGTGAAAAAGGAAATATCTTCCGTTGAAAACTGGAAAGAAGCTTTCTGAGAAACTGCTCTGTGTTCTGTTAATTCATCTCACAGAGTTACCTCTTTCCCTTCAAGAAGTCTTTCGCTAAGGCTGTTCTTGTGGAATTGGCAAAGGGATATTTGGAAGCCCATAGAGGGCTATGGTGAAAAAGGAAATATCTTCCGTTCAAAACTGGAAAGAAGCTTTCTGAGAAACTGCTCTGTGTTCTGTTAATTCATCTCACAGAGTTACATCTTTCTCTTCAATAAGCCTTTCGCTAAGGCTGTTCTTGTGGAATTGGCAAAGGGATATTTGGAAGCCCATAGAGGGCTATGGTGAAAAAGGAAATATCTTCCGTTCAGAACTGGAAAGAAGCTTTCTGAGAAACTGCTCTGTGTTCTGTTAATTCATCTCACAGAGTTACATCTTTCTCTTCAGGAAGCCTTTCGCTAAGGCTGTTCTTGTGTAATTGGCAAAGGGATATTTGGAAGCCCATAGAGGGCTATGCTGAAAAAGGAAATATCTTCCGTTCAAAACTGGAAAGAAGCTTTCTGAGAAACTGCTCTGTGTTCTGTTAATTCATCTCACAGAGTTACATCTTTCCCTTCAAGAAGCCTTTCGCTAAGGCTGTTCTTGTGGAATTTGCAAAGGGATATTTGGAAACCCATAGAGGGCTAAGGTGAAAAAGGAAATATCTTCCGTTCAAAACTGGAAAGAAGCTTTCTGAGAAACTGCTCTGTGTTCTGTTAATTCATCTAACAGAGTTACATCTTTCCCTTCAAGAAGCCTATCGCTAAGGCTGTTCTTGTGGAATTGGCAAAGGGATATTTGGAAGCCCATAGAGGGCTATGGTGAAAAAGGAAATATCTTCCGTTCAAAACTGGAAAGCAGCTTTCTGAGAAACTGCTCTGTGTTCTGTTAATTCATCTCACAGTGTTACATCTTTCCCTTCAAGAAGGCTTTCGCTAAGGCTGTTCTTGTGGAATTGGCAAAGGGATATTTGGAAGCCCATAGAGGGCTATGGTGAAAAAGGAAATATCTTCCGTTCAACATGGAAAGAAGTTTTCTGAGAAACTGCTCTGTGTTCTGTTAATTCATCTCACAGAGTTAAATCTTTCCCTTCAAGAAGCCTTTCGCTAAGGCTGTTCTTGTGGAATTGGCAAAGGGATATTTGGAAGCCCATAGAGGGCTATGGTGAAACAGGAAATATCTTCCGTTCAAACCTGGAAAGAAGCTTTCTGAGAAACTGCTCTGTGTTCTGTTAATTCATCTCACAGAATTACATCTTTCCCTTCAAGAAACCTTTCGCTAAAGCTGTTCTTGTGGAATTGGCAAAGGGATATTTGGAAGCCCATAGAGGGCTATGGTGAAAAAGGAAATATCTTCCGTTTAAAACTGGAAAGAATCTTTCTGAGAAACTGCTCTGTGTTCTGTTAATTCATCTCACAGAGTTACATCTTTCCCTTCAAGAAGCCTTTCGCTAAGGCTGTTCTTGTGGAATTGGCAAAGGGATATTTGGAAGCCCTTACAGGGCTATGGTGAAAAAGGGAATATCTTCCGTTTAAAACTGGAAAGAAGCTTTCTGAGAAACTGCTCTGTGTTCTGTTAATTCATCTCACCGAGTTACATCTTTCCCTTCAAGACGCCTTTCGCTAAGTCTGTTCTTGTGGAATTGCCAAAGGTATATTTGGAAGCCCATAGAGGGCTAACGTGAAAAAGGAAATATCTTCCGTTCAAAACTGGAAAGAAGCTTTCTGAGAAACTGCTCTGTGTTCTGTTAATTCATCTCACAAAGTTACATCTTTCCCTTCAAGAAGCCTTTCCCTAAGGCTGTTCTTGTGGAATTGGCAAAGGGATATTTGGAAGCCCATAGAGGGCTATGGTGAAAAGGGAAATAGCTTCCATTTAAAACTGGAAAGAAGCTTTCTGAGAAACTGGTCTGTGTTCTGTTAATTCATCTAACAGAGTTACATCTTTCCCTTCAAGACGCCGTTCGCTAAGGCGGTTCTTGTGGAATTGGCAAAGGGATATTTGGAAGCCCATAGAGGGCTAAGGTGAAAAAGGAAATATCTTCCGTTCAAAACTGGAAAGAAGCTTTCTGAGAAACTGCTCTGTGTTCTGTTAATTCATCTCACAGAGTTACATCTTTCCCTTCAAGAAGCCTATCGCTAAGGCTGTTCTTGTGGAATTGGCAAAGGGATATTTGGAAGCCCATACAGGGCTATGGTGAAAAAGGAAATATCTTCCATTCAAAACTGGAAAGAAGCTTTCTGAGAAACTGCTCTGTGTTCTGTTAATTCATGTCACAGAGTTACCTCTTTCCCTTCAAGAAGCCTTTCGCTAAGGCTGTTCTTGTGGAATTGGCAAAGGGATATTTGGAAGCCCATAGAGGGCTATGGTGAAAAAGAAATGTCTTCCGTTCAAAACTGGAAAGAAGCTTTCTGAGAAACTGCTCTGTGTTCTGTTAATTCATCTCACAGAGTTACATCTTTCTCTTCAAGAAGACTTTCGCTAAGGCTGTTCTTTTGGAATTGGCAAAGGGATATTTGGAAGCCCATAGAGGGCTATGGTGAAACAGGAAATATCTTCCGTTCAAACCTGGAAAGAAGCTTTCTGAGAAACTGCTCTGTGTTCTGTTAATTCATCTCACAGAGTTACATCTTTCCCTTCAAGAAGCCTTTCGCTAAGGCTGTTCTTTTGGAATTGGCAAAGGAATATTTGGAAGCCCATAGAGGGCTATGGTGAAAAAGGAAATATCTTCCTTTCAAAACTGGAAAGAATCTTTCTGAGAAACTGCGCTGTGTTCTGTTAATTCATCTCACAGAGTTACATGTTTCCCTTCAAGAAACCTTTCGCTAAGGCTGTTCTTGTGGAATTGGCAAAGGGATATTTGGAAGCCCATAGAGGGCTATGGTGAAAAAGGAAATATCTTCTGTTCAAAACTGGAAAGAAGCTTTCTGAGAAACTGCTCTGTGTTCTGTTAATTCATCTCACAGAGTTACATCTTTCTCTACAAGAAGCCTTTCGCTAAGGCTGTTCTTGTGGAATTGGCAAAGGGATATTTGGAAGATCATAGAGGGCTATGGAGAAAAAGGAAATATCTTCCGTTCAAAACTGGAAAGAAGCTTTCTGAGAAACTGCTCCGTGTTCTGTTAATTCCTCTCAGAGAGTTACATCTTTCCCTTCAAGAAGCCTTTCGCTAAGGCTGTTCTTGTGAAATTGGCAAAGGGATATTTGGAAGCCCATAGAGGGCTATGGTGATAAAGGAAATATCTTCCGTTCAAAACTGGAAAGAGGCTTTCTGAGAAACTGCTCTGTGTTCTGTTAATTCATCTCACAGCGTTACATCTTTCCCTTCAAGAAGCCTTTCGCTAAGGCTGTTCTTGTGGAATTGGCAAAGGGATATTTTAAGCCCATAGAGGGCTATGGTGAAAAAGGAAACATCTTCCGTTCAAAACTGGAAAGAAGCTTTCTGAGAAACTGCTCTGTGTTCTGTTAATTCATCTCACAGAGTTTCATCTTTC
Source organism: Chlorocebus sabaeus (assembly GCF_047675955.1). Lineage (NCBI taxonomy): Eukaryota > Metazoa > Chordata > Mammalia > Primates > Cercopithecidae > Chlorocebus > Chlorocebus sabaeus. Next base: position 44,934,813 of record NC_132905.1, on the reverse strand, counting down.
CCTTCAAGAAGCCTTTCGCTAAGGCTGTTCTTGTGGAATTGGCCAAGGGATATTTGGAAGCCCATAGAGGGCTATGGTGAAAAAGGAAATATCTTCCGTTCAAAACTGGAAAGAAGCTTTCTGAGAAACTGCTCTGTGTTCTGTTAATTCATCTCACAGCGTTACATCTTTCCCTTCAAGAAGCCTTTTGCTAAGGCTGTTCTTGTGGAATTGGCAAAGGGATATTTGGAAGCCCATAGAGGGCTATGGTGAAAAAGGAAACACCTTCCGTTCAAAACTGGAAAGAAGCTTTCTGAGAAACTGCTCTGTGTTCTGTTAATTCATCTCACAGAGTTAAATCTTTCCCTTCAAGAAGCCTTTCGCTGAGGCTGTTCTTGTGGAATTGGCAAAGGGATATTTGGAAGCCCATAGAGGGCTATGGTGAAACAGGAAATATCTTCCGTTCAAACCTGGAAAGAAGCTTTCTGAGAAACTGCTCTGTGTTCTGTTAATTCATCTCACAGAATTACATCTTTCCCTTCAAGAAACCTTTCGCTAAAGCTGTTCTTGTGGAATTGGCAAAGGGATATTTGGAAGCCCATAGAGGGCTATGGTGAAAAAGGAAATATCTTCCGTTTAAAACTGGAAAGAATCTTTCTGAGAAACTGCTCTGTGTTCTGTTAATTCATCTCACAGAGTTACATCTTTCCCTTCAAGAAGCCTTTCGCTAAGGCTGTTCTTGTGGAATTGGCAAAGGGATATTTGGAAGCCCTTACAGGGCTATGGTGAAAAAGGGAATATCTTCCGTTTAAAACTGGAAAGAAGCTTTCTGAGAAACTGCTCTGTGTTCTGTTAATTCATCTCACCGAGTTACATCTTTCCCTTCAAGACGCCTTTCGCTAAGTCTGTTCTTGTGGAATTGCCAAAGGTATATTTGGAAGCCCATAGAGGGCTAACGTGAAAAAGGAAATATCTTCCGTTCAAAACTGGAAAGAAGCTTTCTGAGAAACTGCTCTGTGTTCTGTTAATTCATCTCACAAAGTTACATCTTTCCCTTCAAGAAGCCTTTCCCTAAGGCTGTTCTTGTGGAATTGGCAAAGGGATATTTGGAAGCCCATAGAGGGCTATGGTGAAAAGGGAAATAGCTTCCATTTAAAACTGGAAAGAAGCTTTCTGAGAAACTGGTCTGTGTTCTGTTAATTCATCTAACAGAGTTACATCTTTCCCTTCAAGACGCCGTTCGCTAAGGCGGTTCTTGTGGAATTGGCAAAGGGATATTTGGAAGCCCATAGAGGGCTAAGGTGAAAAAGGAAATATCTTCCGTTCAAAACTGGAAAGAAGCTTTCTGAGAAACTGCTCTGTGTTCTGTTAATTCATCTCACAGAGTTACATCTTTCCCTTCAAGAAGCCTATCGCTAAGGCTGTTCTTGTGGAATTGGCAAAGGGATATTTGGAAGCCCATACAGGGCTATGGTGAAAAAGGAAATATCTTCCATTCAAAACTGGAAAGAAGCTTTCTGAGAAACTGCTCTGTGTTCTGTTAATTCATGTCACAGTGTTACCTCTTTCCCTTCAAGAAGCCTTTCGCTAAGGCTGTTCTTGTGGAATTGGCAAAGGGATATTTGGAAGCCCATAGAGGGCTATGGTGAAAAAGAAATGTCTTCCGTTCAAAACTGGAAAGAAGCTTTCTGAGAAACTGCTCTGTGTTCTGTTAATTCATCTCACAGAGTTACATCTTTCTCTTCAAGAAGACTTTCGCTAAGGCTGTTCTTTTGGAATTGGCAAAGGGATATTTGGAAGCCCATAGAGGGCTATGGTGAAACAGGAAATATCTTCCGTTCAAACCTGGAAAGAAGCTTTCTGAGAAACTGCTCTGTGTTCTGTTAATTCATCTCACAGAGTTACATCTTTCCCTTCAAGAAGCCTTTCGCTAAGGCTGTTCTTTTGGAATTGGCAAAGGAATATTTGGAAGCCCATAGAGAGCTATGGTGAAAAAGGAAATATCTTCCTTTCAAAACTGGAAAGAATCTTTCTGAGAAACTGCGCTGTGTTCTGTTAATTCATCTCACAGAGTTACATGTTTCCCTTCAAGAAACCTTTCGCTAAGGCTGTTCTTGTGGAATTGGCAAAGGGATATTTGGAAGCCCATAGAGGGCTATGGTGAAAAAGGAAATATCTTCTGTTCAAAACTGGAAAGAAGCTTTCTGAGAAACTGCTCTGTGTTCTGTTAATTCATCTCACAGAGTTACATCTTTCTCTACAAGAAGCCTTTCGCTAAGGCTGTTCTTGTGGAATTGGCAAAGGGATATTTGGAAGATCATAGAGGGCTATGGAGAAAAAGGAAATATCTTCCGTTCAAAACTGGAAAGAAGCTTTCTGAGAAACTGCTCCGTGTTCTGTTAATTCCTCTCAGAGAGTTACATCTTTCCCTTCAAGAAGCCTTTCGCTAAGGCTGTTCTTGTGAAATTGGCAAAGGGATATTTGGAAGCCCATAGAGGGCTATGGTGATAAAGGAAATATCTTCCGTTCAAAACTGGAAAGAGGCTTTCTGAGAAACTGCTCTGTGTTCTGTTAATTCATCTCACAGCGTTACATCTTTCCCTTCAAGAAGCCTTTCGCTAAGGCTGTTCTTGTGGAATTGGCAAAGGGATATTTTAAGCCCATAGAGGGCTATGGTGAAAAAGGAAACATCTTCCGTTCAAAACTGGAAAGAAGCTTTCTGAGAAACTGCTCTGTGTTCTGTTAATTCATCTCACAGAGTTTCATCTTTCCCTTCAAGAAGCCTTTCGCTAAGGCTGTTCTTGTGGAATTGGCCAAGGGATATTTGGAAGCCCATAGAGGGCTATGGTGAAAAAGGAAATATCTTCCGTTCAAAACTGGAAAGAAGCTTTCTGAGAAACTGCTCTGTGTTCTGTTAATTCATCTCACAGCGTTACATCTTTCCCTTCAAGAAGCCTTTTGCTAAGGCTGTTCTTGTGGAATTGGCAAAGGGATATTTGGAAGCCCATAGAGGGCTATGGTGAAAAAGGAAACACCTTCCGTTCAAAACTGGAAAGAAGCTTTCTGAGAAACTGCTCTGTGTTCTGTTAATTCATCTCACAGAGTTACATCTTTCCCTTCAAGAAGCCTTTCGCTAAGGCTGTTCTTGTGGAATTAGCAAAGGGATATTTGGAAGCCCATAGAGGGCTATGGTGAAAAAGGAAATATCTTCCGTTCAAAACTGGAAAGAAGCTTTCTGAGAAACTGCTCTGTGTTCTGTTAATTCATCTCATAGAGTTACATCTTTCCCTTCAAGAAGCCTTTCGCTAAGGCTGTTCTTGTGGAATTGGCAAAGGGATATTTGGAAGCCCATAGAGGGCTATGGTGAAACAGGAAATATCTTCCGTTCAAACCTGGAAAGAAGCTTTCTGAGAAACTGCTCTGTGTTCTTTTAATTCATCTCACAAAGTTACATCTTTCCCTTCAAGAAGCCTTTCGCTAAAGCTGTTCTTGTGGAATTGGCAAAGGGATATTTGGAAGCCCATAGAGGGCTATGGTGAAATAGGAAATATCTTCCGTTCAAAACTGGAAAGAAGCTTTCTGAGAAACTGCTCTGTGTTCTGTTAATTCATCTCACAGAGTTACATCTTTCCCTTCAAGAAGCCTTTCGCTAAGACTGTTCTTGTGGAATTGGCAAAGGGATATTTGGAAGCCCATAGAGGGCTATGGTGAAAAAGGAAATATCTTCCGTTCCAAACTGGAAAGAAGCTTTCTGAGAAACTGCTCTGTGTTCTGTTAATTCATCTCACAGAGTTACATCTTTCCCTTCAAGAAGCCTTTCGCTAAGGCTGTTCTTGTGGAATTGGCAAAGGGATATTTGGAAGCCCATAGAGGGCTATGGTGAAAAAGAAAATATCTTCCGTTTAAAACTGGAAAGAAGCTTTCTGAGAAACTGCTCTGTGTTCTGTTAATTCATCTCACAGAGTTACATCTTTCCCTTCAAGTCGCCTTTCGCTAAGGCTGTTCTTGTGGAATTGGCAAAGGGATATTTGGATGCCCATAGAGGGCTAAGGGGAAAAAGGAAATATCTTCCGTTCAAAACTGGAAAGAAGCTTTCTGAGAAACTGCTCTGTGTTCTGTTAATTCATCTCACAGAGTTACATCTTTCCCTTCAAGAAGCCTTTCGCTAAGGCTGTTCTTGTGGAATTGGCAAAGGGATATTTGGAAGCCCATAGAGGGCTATGGTGAAAAAGGAAATATCTTCCGTTCAAAACTGGAAAGAAGCTTTCTGAGAAACTGCTCTGTGTTCTGTTAATTCATCTCACAGAGTTACATCTTTCCCTTCAAGAAGCCTTTCGCTAAGGCTGTTCTTGTGGAATTGGAAAAGGGATATTTGGAAGCAAATAGAGGGCTATGGTGAAAAAGGAAATATCTTCCGTTCAAAACTGGAAAGAAGCTTTCTGAGAAACTGCTCTGTGTTCTGTTAATTCATCTCACAGAGTTACATCTTTCCCTTCAAGAAGCCTTTCGCTAAGGCTGTTCTTGTGGAATTGGCAAAGGGATATTTGGAAGCCCATAGAGGGCTACGGTGAAAAAGGAAATATCTTCCGTTCAAAACTGGAAAGAAGCTTTCTGAGAAACTGCTCTGTGTTCTGTTAATTCATCTCACAGAGTTACATCTTTCTCTTCAATAAGCCTTTCGCTAAGGCTGTTCTTGTGGAATTGGCAAAGGGATATTTGGAAGCCCATAGAGGGCTATGGTGAAAAAGGAAATATCTTCCGTTCAGAACTGGAAAGAAGCTTTCTGAGAAACTGCTCTGTGTTCTGTTAATTCATCTCACAGAGTTACATCTTTCTCTTCAGGAAGCCTTTCGCTAAGGCTGTTCTTGTGGAATTGGCAAAGGGATATTTGGAAGCCCATAGAGGGCTATGCTGAAAAAGGAAATATCTTCCGTTCAAAACTGGAAAGAAGCTTTCTGAGAAACTGCTCTGTGTTCTGTTAATTCATCTCACAGAGTTACATCTTTCCCTTCAAGAAGCCTTTCGCTAAGGCTGTTCTTGTGGAATTGGCAAAGGGATATTTGGAAACCCATAGAGGGCTAAGGTGAAAAAGGAAATATCTTCCGTTCAAAACTGGAAAGAAGCTTTCTGAGAAACTGCTCTGTGTTCTGTTAATTCATCTAACAGAGTTACATCTTTCCCTTCAAGAAGCCTATCGCTAAGGCTGTTCTTGTGGAATTGGCAAAGGGATATTTGGAAGCCCATAGAGGGCTATGGTGAAAAAGGAAATATCTTCCGTTCAAAACTGGAAAGAAGCTTTCTGAGAAACTGCTCTGTGTTCTGTTAATTCATCTCACAGTGTTACATCTTTCCCTTCAAGAAGGCTTTCGCTAAGGCTGTTCTTGTGGAATTGGCAAAGGGATATTTGGAAGCCCATAGAGGGCTATGGTGAAAAAGGAAATATCTTCCGTTCAACATGGAAAGAAGTTTTCTGAGAAACTGCTCTGTGTTCTGTTAATTCATCTCACAGAGTTAAATCTTTCCCTTCAAGAAGCCTTTCGCTAAGGCTGTTCTTGTGGAATTGGCAAAGGGATATTTGGAAGCCCATAGAGGGCTATGGTGAAACAGGAAATATCTTCCGTTCAAACCTGGAAAGAAGCTTTCTGAGAAACTGCTCTGTGTTCTGTTAATTCATCTCACAGAGTTACATCTTTCCCTTCAAGAAACCTTTCGCTAAAGCTGTTCTTGTGGAATTGGCAAAGGGATATTTGGAAGCCCATAGAGGGCTATGGTGAAAAAGGAAATATCTTCCGTTTAAAACTGGAAAGAATCTTTCTGAGAAACTGCTCTGTGTTCTGTTAATTCATCTCACAGAGTTACATCTTTCCCTTCAAGAAGCCTTTCGCTAAGGCTGTTCTTGTGGAATTGGCAAAGGGATATTTGGAAGCCCTTAGAGGGCTATGGTGAAAACGGGAATATCTTCCGTTTAAAACTGGAAAGAAGCTTTCTGAGAAACTGCTCTGTGTTCTGTTAATTCATCTCACCGAGTTACATCTTTCCCTTCAAGACGCCTTTCGCTAAGTCTGTTCTTGTGGAATTGCCAAAGGTATATTTGGAAGCCCATAGAGGGCTAAGGTGAAAAAGGAAATATCTTCCGTTCAAAACTGGAAAGAAGCTTTCTGAGAAACTGCTCTGTGTTCTGTTAATTCATCTCACAAAGTTACATCTTTCCCTTCAAGAAGCCTTTCCCTAAGGCTGTTCTTGTGGAATTGGCAAAGGGATATTTGGAAGCCCATAGAGGGCTATGGTGAAAAGGGAAATAGCTTCCATTTAAAACTGGAAAGAAGCTTTCTGAGAAACTGGTCTGTGTTCTGTTAATTCATCTAACAGAGTTACATCTTTCCCTTCAAGACGCCGTTCGCTAAGGCGGTTCTTGTGGAATTGGCAAAGGGATATTTGGAAGCCCATAGAGGGCTAAGGTGAAAAAGGAAATATCTTCCGTTCAAAACTGGAAAGAAGCTTTCTGAGAAACTGCTCTGTGTTCTGTTAATTCATCTCACAGAGTTACATCTTTCCCTTCAAGAAGCCTATCGCTAAGGCTGTTCTTGTGGAATTGGCAAAGGGATATTTGGAAGCCCATACAGGGCTATGGTGAAAAAGGAAATATCTTCCATTCAAAACTGGAAAGAAGCTTTCTGAGAAACTGCTCTGTGTTCTGTTAATTCATGTCACAGAGTTACCTCTTTCCCTTCAAGAAGCCTTTCGCTAAGGCTGTTCTTGTGGAATTGGCAAAGGGATATTTGGAAGCCCATAGAGGGCTATGGTTAAAAAGAAATATCTTCCGTTCAAAACTGGAAAGAAGCTTTCTGAGAAACTGCTCTGTGTTCTGTTAATTCATCTCACAGAGTTACATCTTTCTCTTCAAGAAGCCTTTCGCTAAGGCTGTTCTTTTGGAATTGGCAAAGGGATATTTGGAAGCCCATAGAGGGCTATGGTGAAACAGGAAATATCTTCCGTTCAAACCTGGAATGAAGCTTTCTGAGAAACTGCTCTGTGTTCTGTTAATTCATCTCACAGAGTTACATCTTTCCCTTCAAGAAGCCTTTCGCTAAGGCTGTTCTTTTGGAATTGGCAAAGGAATATTTGGAAGCCCATAGAGGGCTATGGTGAAAAAGGAAACATCTTCCTTTCAAAACTGGAAAGAATCTTTCTGAGAAACTGCGCTGTGTTCTGTTAATTCATCTCACAGAGTTACATGTTTCCCTTCAAGAAACCTTTCGCTAAGGCTGTTCTTGTGGAATTGGCAAAGGGATATTTGGAAGCCCATAGAGGGCTATGGTGAAACAGGAAATATCTTCCGTTCAAACCTGGAAAGAAGCTTTCTGAGAAACTGCTCTGTGTTCTTTTAATTCATCTCACAAAGTTACATCTTTCCCTTCAAGAAGCCTTTCGCTAAAGCTGTTCTTGTGGAATTGGCAAAGGGATATTTGGAAGCCCATAGAGGGCTATGGTGAAATAGGAAATATCTTCCGTTCAAAACTGGAAAGAAGCTTTCTGAGAAACTGCTCTGTGTTCTGTTAATTCATCTCACAGAGTTACATCTTTCCCTTCAAGAAGCCTTTCGCTAAGACTGTTCTTGTGGAATTGGCAAAGGGATATTTGGAAGCCCATAGAGGGCTATGGTGAAAAAGGAAATATCTTCCGTTCCAAACTGGAAAGAAGCTTTCTGAGAAACTGCTCTGTGTTCTGTTAATTCATCTCACAGAGTTACATCTTTCCCTTCAAGAAGCCATTCGCTAAGGCTGTTCTTGTGGAATTGGCAAAGGGATATTTGGAAGCCCATAGAGGGCTATGGTGAAAAAGAAAATATCTTCCGTTTAAAACTGGAAAGAAGCTTTCTGAGAAACTGCTCTGTGTTCTGTTAATTCATCTCACAGAGTTACATCTTTCCCTTCAAGTCGCCTTTCGCTAAGGCTGTTCTTGTGGAATTGGCAAAGGGATATTTGGATGCCCATAGAGGGCTAAGGGGAAAAAGGAAATATCTTCCGTTCAAAACTGGAAAGAAGCTTTCTGAGAAACTGCTCTGTGTTCTGTTAATTCATCTCACAGAGTTACATCTTTCCCTTCAAGAAGCCTTTCGGTAAGGCTGTTCTTGTGGAATTGGCAAAGGGATATTTGGAAGCCCATAGAGGGCTATGGTGAAAAAGGAAATATCTTCCGTTCAAAACTGGAAAGAAGCTTTCTGAGAAACTGCTCTGTATTCTGTTAATTCATCTCACAGAGTTACATCTTTCCCTTCAAGAAGCCTTTCGCTAAGGCTGTTCTTGTGGAATTGGAAAAGGGATATTTGGAAGCAAATAGAGGGCTATGGTGAAAAAGTAAATATCTTCCGTTCAAAACTGGAAAGAAGCTTTCTGAGAAACTGCTCTGTGTTCTGTTAATTCATCTCACAGAGTTACATCTTTCCCTTCAAGAAGCCTTTCGCTAAGGCTGTTCTTGTGGAATTGGCAAAGGGATATTTGGAAGCCCATAGAGGGCTACGGTGAAAAAGGAAATATCTTCCGTTCAAAACTGGAAAGAAGCTTTCTGAGAAACTGCTCTGTGTTCTGTTAATTCATCTCACAGAGTTACCTCTTTCCCTTCAAGAAGTCTTTCGCTAAGGCTGTTCTTGTGGAATTGGCAAAGGGATATTTGGAAGCCCATAGAGGGCTATGGTGAAAAAGGAAATATCTTCCGTTCAAAACTGGAAAGAAGCTTTCTGAGAAACTGCTCTGTGTTCTGTTAATTCATCTCACAGAGTTACATCTTTCTCTTCAATAAGCCTTTCGCTAAGGCTGTTCTTGTGGAATTGGCAAAGGGATATTTGGAAGCCCATAGAGGGCTATGGTGAAAAAGGAAATATCTTCCGTTCAGAACTGGAAAGAAGCTTTCTGAGAAACTGCTCTGTGTTCTGTTAATTCATCTCACAGAGTTACATCTTTCTCTTCAGGAAGCCTTTCGCTAAGGCTGTTCTTGTGGAATTGGCAAAGGGATATTTGGAAGCCCATAGAGGGCTATGCTGAAAAAGGAAATATCTTCCGTTCAAAACTGGAAAGAAGCTTTCTGAGAAACTGCTCTGTGTTCTGTTAATTCATCTCACAGAGTTACATCTTTCCCTTCAAGAAGCCTTTCGCTAAGGCTGTTCTTGTGGAATTGGCAAAGGGATATTTGGAAACCCATAGAGGGCTAAGGTGAAAAAGGAAATATCTTCCGTTCAAAACTGGAAAGAAGCTTTCTGAGAAACTGCTCTGTGTTCTGTTAATTCATCTAACAGAGTTACATCTTTCCCTTCAAGAAGCCTATCGCTAAGGCTGTTCTTGTGGAATTGGCAAAGGGATATTTGGAAGCCCATAGAGGGCTATGGTGAAAAAGGAAATATCTTCCGTTCAAAACTGGAAAGAAGCTTTCTGAGAAACTGCTCTGTGTTCTGTTAATTCATCTCACAGTGTTACATCTTTCCCTTCAAGAAGGCTTTCGCTAAGGCTGTTCTTGTGGAATTGGCAAAGGGATATTTGGAAGCCCATAGAGGGCTATGGTGAAAAAGGAAATATCTTCCGTTCAACATGGAAAGAAGTTTTCTGAGAAACTGCTCTGTGTTCTGTTAATTCATCTCACAGAGTTAAATCTTTCCCTTCAAGAAGCCTTTCGCTAAGGCTGTTCTTGTGGAATTGGCAAAGGGATATTTGGAAGCCCATAGAGGGCTATGGTGAAACAGGAAATACCTTCCGTTCAAACCTGGAAAGAAGCTTTCTGAGAAACTGCTCTGTGTTCTGTTAATTCATCTCACAGAGTTACATCTTTCCCTTCAAGAAACCTTTCGCTAAAGCTGTTCTTGTGGAATTGGCAAAGGGATATTTGGAAGCCCATAGAGGGCTATGGTGAAAAAGGAAATATCTTCCTTTCAAAACTGGAAAGAATCTTTCTGAGAAACTGCGCTGTGTTCTGTTAATTCATCTCACAGAGTTACATGTTTCCCTTCAAGAAACCTTTCGCTAAGGCTGTTCTTGTGGAATTGGCAAAGGGATATTTGGAAGCCCATAGAGGGCTATGGTGAAAAAGGAAATATCTTCTGTTCAAAACTGGAAAGAAGCTTTCTTAGAAACTGCTCTGTGTTCTGTTAATTCATCTCACAGAGTTACATCTTTCTCTACAAGAAGCCTTTCGCTAAGGCTGTTCTTGTGGAATTGGCAAAGGGATATTTGGAAGATCATAGAGGGCTATGGAGAAAAAGGAAATATCTTCCGTTCAAAACTGGAAAGAAGCTTTCTGAGAAACTGCTCCGTGTTCTGTTAATTCCTCTCAGAGAGTTACATCTTTCCCTTCAAGAAGCCTTTCGCTAAGGCTGTTCTTGTGAAATTGGCAAAGGGATATTTGGAAGCCCATAGAGGGCTATGGTGATAAAGGAAATATCTTCCGTTCAAAACTGGAAAGAGGCTTTCTGAGAAACTGCTCTGTGTTCTGTTAATTCATCTCACAGCGTTACATCTTTCCCTTCAAGAAGCCTTTCGCTAAGGCTGTTCTTGTGTAATTGGCAAAGGGATATTTGGAAGCCCATAGAGGGCTATGGTGAAAAAGGAAACATCTTCCGTTCAAAACTGGAAAGAAGCCTTCTGAGAAACTGCTCTGTGTTCTGTTAATTCATCTCACAGAGTTTCATCTTTCCCTTCAAGAAGCCTTTTGCTAAGGCTATTCTTGTGGAATTGGCCAAGGGATATTTGGAAGCCCATAGAGGGCTATGGTGAAAAAGGAAATATCTTCCGTTCAAAACTGGAAAGAAGCTTTCTGAGAAACTGCTCTGTGTTCTGTTAATTCATCTCACAGCGTTACATCTTTCCCTTCAAGAAGCCTTTTGCTAAGGCTGTTCTTGTGGAATTGGCAAAGGGATATTTGGAAGCCCATAGAGGGCTATGGTGAAAAAGGAAACATCTTCCGTTCAAAACTGGAAAGAAGCTTTCTGAGAAACTGCTCTGTGTTCTGTTAATTCATCTCACAGAGTTACATCTTTCCCTTCAAGAAGCCTTTCGCTAAGGCTGTTCTTGTGGAATTAGCAAAGGGATATTTGGAAGCCCATAGAGGGCTATGGTGAAAAAGGAAATATCTTCCGTTCAAAACTGGAAAGAAGCTTTCTGAGAAACTGCTCTGTGTTCTGTTAATTCATCTCACAGAGTTACATCTTTCCCTTCAAGAAGCCTTTCGCTAAGGCTGTTCTTGTGGAATTGGCAAAGGGATATTTGGAAGCCCATAGAGGGCTATGGTGAAACAGGAAATATCTTCCGTTCAAACCTGGAAAGAAGCTTTCTGAGAAACTGCTCTGTGTTCTTTTAATTCATCTCACAAAGTTACATCTTTCCCTTCAAGAAGCCTTTCGCTAAAGCTGTTCTTGTGGAATTGGCAAAGGGATATTTGGAAGCCCATAGAGGGCTATGGTGAAATAGGAAATATCTTCCGTTCAAAACTGGAAAGAAGCTTTCTGAGAAACTGCTCTGTGTTCTGTTAATTCATCTCACAGAGTTACATCTTTCCCTTCAAGAAGCCTTTCGCTAAGACTGTTCTTGTGGAATTGGCAAAGGGATATTTGGAAGCCCATAGAGGGCTATGGTGAAAAAGGAAATATCTTCCGTTCCAAACTGGAAAGAAGCTTTCTGAGAAACTGCTCTGTGTTCTGTTAATTCATCTCACAGAGTTACATCTTTCCCTTCAAGAAGCCTTTCGCTAAGGCTGTTCTTGTGGAATTGGCAAAGGGATATTTGGAAGCCCATAGAGGGCTATGATGAAAAAGAAAATATCTTCCGTTTAAAACTGGAAAGAAGCTTTCTGAGAAACTGCTCTGTGTTCTGTTAATTCATCTCACAGAGTTACATCTTTCCCTTCAAGTCGCCTTTCGCTAAGGCTGTTCTTGTGGAATTGGCAAAGGGATATTTGGATGCCCATAGAGGGCTAAGGGGAAAAAGGAAATATCTTCCGTTCAAAACTGGAAAGAAGCTTTCTGAGAAACTGCTCTGTGTTCTGTTAATTCATCTCACAGAGTTACATCTTTCCCTTCAAGAAGCCTTTCGCTAAGGCTGTTCTTGTGGAATTGGCAAAGGGATATTTGGAAGCCCATAGAGGGCTATGGTGAAAAAGGAAATATCTTCCGTTCAAAACTGGAAAGAAGCTTTCTGAGAAACTGCTCTGTGTTCTGTTAATTCATCTCACAGAGTTACATCTTTCACTTCAAGAAGCCTTTCGCTAAGGCTGTTCTTGTGGAATTGGAAAAGGGATATTTGGAAGCAAATAGAGGGCTATGGTGAAAAAGGAAATATCTTCCGTTCAAAACTGGAAAGAAGCTTTCTGAGAAACTGCTCTGTGTTCTGTTAATTCATCTCACAGAGTTACATCTTTCCCTTCAAGAAACCTTTCGCTAAGGCTGTTCTTGTGGAATTGGCAAAGGGATATTTGGAAGCCCATAGAGGGCTACGGTGAAAAAGGAAATATCTTCCGTTCAAAACTGGAAAGAAGCTTTCTGAGAAACTGCTCTGTGTTCTGTTAATTCATCTCACAGAGTTACCTCTTTCCCTTCAAGAAGTCTTTCGCTAAGGCTGTTCTTGTGGAATTGGCAAAGGGATATTTGGAAGCCCATAGAGGGCTATGGTGAAAAAGGAAATATCTTCCGTTCAAAACTGGAAAGAAGCTTTCTGAGAAACTGCTCTGTGTTCTGTTAATTCATCTCACAGAGTTACATCTTTCTCTTCAATAAGCCTTTCGCTAAGGCTGTTCTTGTGGAATTGGCAAAGGGATATTTGGAAGCCCTTAGAGGGCTATGGTGAAAAAGGAAATATCTTCCGTTCAGAACTGGAAAGAAGCTTTCTCAGAAACTGCTCTGTGTTCTGTTAATTCATCTCACAGAGTTACATCTTTCTCTTCAGGAAGCCTTTCGCTAAGGCTGTTCTTGTGTAATTGGCAAAGGGATATTTGGAAGCCCATAGAGGGCTAAGCTGAAAAAGGAAATATCTTCCGTTCAAAACTGGAAAGAAGCTTTCTGAGAAACTGCTCTGTGTTCTGTTAATTCATCTCACAGAGTTACATCTTTCCCTTCAAGAAGCCTTTCGCTAAGGCTGTTCTTGTGGAATTGGCAAAGGGATATTTGGAAACCCATAGAGGGCTAAGGTGAAAAAGGAAATATCTTCCGTTCAAAACTGGAAAGAAGCTTTCTGAGAAACTGCTCTGTGTTCTGTTAATTCATCTAACAGAGTTACATCTTTCCCTTCAAGAAGCCTATCGCTAAGGCTGTTCTTGTGGAATTGGCAAAGGGATATTTGGAAGCCCATAGAGGGCTATGGTGAAAAAGGAAATATCTTCCGTTCAAAACTGGAAAGAAGCTTTCTGAGAAACTGCTCTGTGTTCTGTTAATTCACCTCACAGTGTTACATCTTTCCCTTCAAGAAGGCTTTCGCTAAGGCTGTTCTTGTGGAATTGGCAAAGGGATATTTGGAAGCCCATAGAGGGCTATGGTGAAAAAGGAAATATCTTCCGTTCAACATGGAAAGAAGTTTTCTGAAAAACTGCTCTGTGTTCTGTTAATTCATCTCACAGAGTTAAATCTTTCCCTTCAAGAAGCCTTTCGCTAAGGCTGTTCTTGTGGAATTGGCAAAGGGATATTTGGAAGCCCATAGAGGGCTATGGTGAAACAGGAAATATCTTCCGTTCAAACCTGGAAAGAAGCTTTCTGAGAAACTGCTCTGTGTTCTGTTAATTCATCTCACAGATTTACATCTTTCCCTTCAAGAAACCTTTCGCTAAAGCTGTTCTTGTGGAATTGGCAAAGGGATATTTGGAAGCCCATAGAGGGCTATGGTGAAAAAGGAAATATCTTCCGTTTAAAACTGGAAAGAATCTTTCTGAGAAACTGCTCTGTGTTCTGTTAATTCATCTCACAGAGTTACATCTTTCCCTTCAAGAAGCCTTTCGCTAAGGCTGTTCTTGTGGAATTGGCAAAGGGATATTTGGAAGCCCTTAGAGGGCTATGGTGAAAAAGGGAATATCTTCCGTTTAAAACTGGAAAGAAGCTTTCTGAGAAACTGCTCTGTGTTCTGTTAATTCATCTCACCGAGTTACATCTTTCCCTTCAAGACGCCTTTCGCTAAGTCTGTTCTTGTGGAATTGCCAAAGGTATATTTGGAAGCCCATAGAGGGCTAAGGTGAAAAAGGAAATATCTTCCGTTCAAAACTGGAAAGAAGCTTTCTGAGAAACTGCTCTGTGTTCTGTTAATTCATCTCACAAAGTTACATCGTTCCCTTCAAGAAGCCTTTCCCTAAGGCTGTTCTTGTGGAATTGGCAAAGGGATATTTGGAAGCCCATAGAGGGCTATGGTGAAAAGGGAAATAGCTTCCATTTAAAACTGGAAAGAAGCTTTCTGAGAAACTGGTCTGTGTTCTGTTAATTCATCTAACAGAGTTACATCTTTCCCTTCAAGACGCCGTTCGCTAAGGCGGTTCTTGTGGAATTGGCAAAGGGATATTTGGAAGCCCATAGAGGGCTAAGGTGAAAAAGGAAATATCTTCCGTTCAAAACTGGAAAGAAGCTTTCTGAGAAACTGCTCTGTGTTCTGTTAATTCATCTCACAGAGTTACATCTTTCCCTTCAAGAAGCCTATCGCTAAGGCTGTTCTTGTGGAATTGGCAAAGGGATATTTGGAAGCCCATACAGGGCTATGGTGAAAAAGGAAATATCTTCCATTCAAAACTGGAAAGAAGCTTTCTGAGAAACTGCTCTGTGTTCTGTTAATTCATGTCACAGAGTTACCTCTTTCCCTTCAAGAAGCCTTTCGCTAAGGCTGTTCTTGTGGAATTGGCAAAGGGATATTTGGAATCCCATAGAGGGCTATGGTGAAAAAGAAATATCTTCCGTTCAAAACTGGAAAGAAGCTTTCTGAGAAACTGCTCTGTGTTCTGTTAATTCATCTCACAGAGTTACATCTTTCTCTTCAAGAAGCCTTTCGCTAAGGCTGTTCTTTTGGAATTGGCAAAGGGATATTTGGAAGCCCATAGAGGGCTATGGTGAAACAGGAAATATCTTCCGTTCAAACCTGGAAAGAAGCTTTCTGAGAAACTGCTCTGTGTTCTGTTAATTCATCTCACAGAGTTACATCTTTCCCTTCAAGAAGCCTTTCGCTAAGGCTGTTCTTTTGGAATTGGCAAAGGAATATTTGGAAGCCCATAGAGGGCTATGGTGAAAAAGGAAATATCTTCCTTTCAAAACTGGAAAGAATCTTTCTGAGAAACTGCGCTGTGTTCTGTTAATTCATCTCACAGAGTTACATGTTTCCCTTCAAGAAACCTTTCGCTAAGGCTGTTCTTGTGGAATTGGCAAAGGGATATTTGGAAGCCCTTAGAGGGCTATGGTGAAAAAGGAAATATCTTCTGTTCAAAACTGGAAAGAAGCTTTCTGAGAAACTGCTCTGTGTTCTGTTAATTCATCTCACAGAGTTACATCTTTCTCTACAAGAAGCCTTTCGCTAAGGCTGTTCTTGTGGAATTGGCAAAGGGATATTTGGAAGATCATAGAGGGCTATGGAGAAAAAGGAAATATCTTCCGTTCAAAACTGGAAAGAAGCTTTCTGAGAAACTGCTCCGTGTTCTGTTAATTCCTCTCAGAGAGTTACATCTTTCCCTTCAAGAAGCCTTTCGCTAAGGCTGTTCTTGTGAAATTGGCAAAGGGATATTTGGAAGCCCATAGAGGGCTATGGTGATAAAGGAAATATCTTCCGTTCAAAACTGGAAAGAGGCTTTCTGAGAAACTGCTCTGTGTTCTGTTAATTCATCTCACAGCGTTACATCTTTCCCTTCAAGAAGCCTTTCGCTAAGGCTGTTCTTGTGTAATTGGCAAAGGGATATTTGGAAGCCCATAGAGGGCTATGGTGAAAAAGGAAACATCTTCCGTTCAAAACTGGAAAGAAGCTTTCTGAGAAACTGCTCTGTGTTCTGTTAATTCATCTCACAGAGTTTCATCTTTCCCTTCAAGAAGCCTTTCGCTAAGGCTGTTCTTGTGGAATTGGCCAAGGGATATTTGGAAGCCCATAGAGGGCTATGGTGAAAAAGGAAATATCTTCCGTTCAAAACTGGAAAGAAGCTTTCTGAGAAACTGCTCTGTGTTCTGTTAATTCATCTCACAGCGTTACATCTTTCCCTTCAAGAAGCCTTTTGCTAAGGCTGTTCTTGTGGAATTGGCAAAGGGATATTTGGAAGCCCATAGAGGGCTATGGTGAAAAAGGAAACATCTTCCGTTCAAAACTGGAAAGAAGCTTTCTGAGAAACTGCTCTGTGTTCTGTTAATTCATCTCACAGAGTTACATCTTTCCCTTCAAGAAGCCTTTCGCTAAGGCTGTTCTTGTGGAATTAGCAAAGGGATATTTGGAAGCCCATAGAGGGCTATGGTGAAAAAGGAAACATCTTCCGTTCAAAACTGGAAAGAAGCTTTCTGAGAAACTGCTCTGTGTTCTGTTAATTCATCTCACAGAGTTACATCTTTCCCTTCAAGAAGCCTTTCGCTAAGGCTGTTCTTGTGGAATTAGCAAAGGGATATTTGGAAGCCCATAGAGGGCTACGGTGAAAAAGGAAATATCTTCCGTTCAAAACTGGAAAGAAGTTTTCTGAGAAACTGCTCTGTGTTCTGTTAATTCATCTCACAGAGTTACCTCTTTCCCTTCAAGAAGTCTTTCGCTAAGGCTGTTCTTGTGGAATTGGCAAAGGGATATTTGGAAGCCCATAGAGGGCTATGGTGAAAAAGGAAATATCTTCCGTTCAAAACTGGAAAGAAGCTTTCTGAGAAACTGCTCTGTGTTCTTTTAATTCATCTCACAGAGTTACATCTTTCTCTTCAATAAGTCTTTCGCTAAGGCTGTTCTTGTGGAATTGGCAAAGGGATATTTGTAAGCCCATAGAGGGCTACGGTGAAAAAGGAAATATCTTCTGTTCAAAACTGGAAAGAAGCTTTCTGAGAAACTGCTCTGTGTTCTGTTAATTCATTCCACAGAGTTACATCTTTCTCTTTAAGAAGCCTTTCGCTAAGGCTGTTCTTGTGGAATTGGCAAAGGGATATTTGGAAGCCCATAGAGGGCTATGGTGAAAAAGGAAATATCTTCCGTTCAAAACTGGAAAGAAGCTTTCTGAGAAACTGCTCTGTGTTCTGTTAATTCATCTCACAGAGTTACATCTTTCCCTTCAAGAAGCCTTTCGCTAAGTCTGTTCTTGTGGAATTGGCAAAGGGATATTTGGAAGCCCATAGAGGGCTATGGTGAAACAGGAAATATCTTCCGTTCAAACCTGGAAAGAAGCTTTCTGAGAAACTGCTCTGTGTTCTTTTAATTCATCTCACAGAGTTACATCTTTCCCTTCAAGAAGCCTTTCGCTAAAGCTGTTCTTGTGGAATTGGCAAAGGGATATTTGGAAGCCCATAGAGGGCTATGGTGAAATAGGAAATATCTTCCGTTCAAAACTGGAAAGAAGCTTTCTGAGAAACTGCTCTGTGTTCTGTTAATTTATCTCACAGAGTTACATCTTTCCCTTCAAGAAGCCTTTCGCTAAGACTGTTCTTGTGGAATTGGCAAAGGGATATTTGGAAGCCCATAGAGGGCTATGGTGAAAAAGGAAATATCTTCCGTTCCAAACTGGAAAGAAGCTTTCTGAGAAACTGCTCTGTGTTCTGTTAATTCATCTCACAGAGTTACATCTTTCCCTTCAAGAAGCCTTTCGCTAAGGCTGTTCTTGTGGAATTGGCAAAGGGATATTTGGAAGCCCATAGAGGGCTACGGTGAAAAAGAAAATATCTTCCGTTTAAAACTGGAAAGAAGCTTTCTGAGAAACTGCTCCGTGTTCTGTTAATTCATCTCACAGAGTTACATCTTTCCCTTCAAGTCGCCTTTCGCTAAGGCTGTTCTTGTGGAATTGGCAAAGGGATATTTGGATGCCCATAGAGGGCTAAGGGGAAAAAGGAAATATCTTCCGTTCAAAACTGGAAAGAAGCTTTCTGAGAAACTGCTCTGTGTTCTGTTAATTCATCTCACAGAGTTACATCTTTCCCTTCAAGAAGCCTTTCGCTAAGGCTGTTCTTGTGGAATTGGCAAAGGGATATTTGGAAGCCCATAGAGGGCTATGGTGAAAAAGGAAATATCTTCCGTTCAAAACTGGAAAGAAGCTTTCTGAGAAACTGCTCTGTGTTCTGTTAATTCATCTCACAGAGTTACATCTTTCCCTTCAAGAAGCCTTTCGCTAAGGCTGTTCTTGTGGAATTGGCAAAGGGATATTTGGATGCCCATAGAGGGCTAAGGGGAAAAAGGAAATATCTTCCGTTCAAAACTGGAAAGAAGCTTTCTGAGAAACTGCTCTGTGTTCTGTTAATTCATCTCACAGAGTTACATCTTTCCCTTCAAGAAGCCTTTCGCTAAGGCTGTTCTTGTGGAATTGGCAAAGGGATATTTGGAAGCCCATAGAGGGCTATGGTGAAAAAGGAAATATCTTCCGTTCAAAACTGGAAAGAAGCTTTCTGAGAAACTGCTCTGTGTTCTGTTAATTCATCTCACAGAGTTACATCTTTCCCTTCAAGAAGCCTTTCGCTAAGGCTGTTCTTGTGGAATTGGAAAAGGGATATTTGGAAGCAAATAGAGGGCTATGGTGAAAAAGGAAATATCTTCCGTTCAAAACTGGAAAGAAGCTTTCTGAGAAACTGCTCTGTGTTCTGTTAATTCATCTCACAGAGTTACATCTTTCCCTTCAAGAAGCCTTTCGCTAAGGCTGTTCTTGTGGAATTGGCAAAGGGATATTTGGAAGCCCATAGAGGGCTACGGTGAAAAAGGAAATATCTTCCGTTCAAAACTGGAAAGAAGTTTTCTGAGAAACTGCTCTGTGTTCTGTTAATTCATCTCACAGAGTTACCTCTTTCCCTTCAAGAAGTCTTTCGCTAAGGCTGTTCTTGTGGAATTGGCAAAGGGATATTTGGAAGCCCATAGAGGGCTATGGTGAAAAAGGAAATATCTTCCGTTCAAAACTGGAAAGAAGCTTTCTGAGAAACTGCTCTGTGTTCTTTTAATTCATCTCACAGAGTTACATCTTTCTCTTCAATAAGTCTTTCGCTAAGGCTGTTCTTGTGGAATTGGCAAAGGGATATTTGTAAGCCCATAGAGGGCTACGGTGAAAAAGGAAATATCTTCTGTTCAAAACTGGAAAGAAGCTTTCTGAGAAACTGCTCTGTGTTCTGTTAATTCATTCCACAGAGTTACATCTTTCTCTTTAAGAAGCCTTTCGCTAAGGCTGTTCTTGTGGAATTGGCAAAGGGATATTTGGAAGCCCATAGAGGGCTATGGTGAAAAAGGAAATATCTTCCGTTCAAAACTGGAAAGAAGCTTTCTGAGAAACTGCTCTGTGTTCTGTTAATTCATCTCACAGAGTTACATCTTTCCCTTCAAGAAGCCTTTCGCTAAGTCTGTTCTTGTGGAATTGGCAAAGGGATATTTGGAAGCCCATAGAGGGCTATGGTGAAACAGGAAATATCTTCCGTTCAAACCTGGAAAGAAGCTTTCTGAGAAACTGCTCTGTGTTCTTTTAATTCATCTCACAGAGTTACATCTTTCCCTTCAAGAAGCCTTTCGCTAAAGCTGTTCTTGTGGAATTGGCAAAGGGATATTTGGAAGCCCATAGAGGGCTATGGTGAAATAGGAAATATCTTCCGTTCAAAACTGGAAAGAAGCTTTCTGAGAAACTGCTCTGTGTTCTGTTAATTTATCTCACAGAGTTACATCTTTCCCTTCAAGAAGCCTTTCGCTAAGACTGTTCTTGTGGAATTGGCAAAGGGATATTTGGAAGCCCATAGAGGGCTATGGTGAAAAAGGAAATATCTTCCGTTCCAAACTGGAAAGAAGCTTTCTGAGAAACTGCTCTGTGTTCTGTTAATTCATCTCACAGAGTTACATCTTTCCCTTCAAGAAGCCTTTCGCTAAGGCTGTTCTTGTGGAATTGGCAAAGGGATATTTGGAAGCCCATAGAGGGCTACGGTGAAAAAGAAAATATCTTCCGTTTAAAACTGGAAAGAAGCTTTCTGAGAAACTGCTCCGTGTTCTGTTAATTCATCTCACAGAGTTACATCTTTCCCTTCAAGTCGCCTTTCGCTAAGGCTGTTCTTGTGGAATTGGCAAAGGGATATTTGGATGCCCATAGAGGGCTAAGGGGAAAAAGGAAATATCTTCCGTTCAAAACTGGAAAGAAGCTTTCTGAGAAACTGCTCTGTGTTCTGTTAATTCATCTCACAGAGTTACATCTTTCCCTTCAAGAAGCCTTTCGCTAAGGCTGTTCTTGTGGAATTGGCAAAGGGATATTTGGAAGCCCATAGAGGGCTATGGTGAAAAAGGAAATATCTTCCGTTCAAAACTGGAAAGAAGCTTTCTGAGAAACTGCTCTGTGTTCTGTTAATTCATCTCACAGAGTTACATCTTTCCCTTCAAGAAGCCTTTCGCAAAGGCTGTTCTTGTGGAATTGGAAAAGGGATATTTGGAAGCAAATAGAGGGCTATGGTGAAAAAGGAAATATCTTCCGTTCAAAACCGGAAAGAAGCTTTCTGAGAAACTGCTCTGTGTTCTGTTAATTCATCTCACAGAGTTACATCTTTCCCTTCAAGAAGCCTTTCGCTAAGGCTGTTCTTGTGGAATTGGCAAAGGGATATTTGGAAGCCCATAGAGGGCTACGGTGAAAAAGGAAATATCTTCCGTTCAAAACTGGAAAGAAGCTTTCTGAGAAACTGCTCTGTGTTCTGTTAATTCATCTCACAGAGTTACCTCTTTCCCTTCAAGAAGTCTTTCGCTAAGGCTGTTCTTGTGGAATTGGCAAAGGGATATTTGGAAGCCCATAGAGGGCTATGGTGAAAAAGGAAATATCTTCCGTTCAAAACTGGAAAGAAGCTTTCTGAGAAACTGCTCTGTGTTCTTTTAATTCATCTCACAGAGTTACATCTTTCTCTTCAATAAGCCTTTCGCTAAGGCTGTTCTTGTGGAATTGGCAAAGGGATATTTGGAAGCCCATAGAGGGCTATGGTGAAAAAGGAAATATGTTCCGTTCAGAACTGGAAAGAAGCTTTCTGAGAAACTGCTCTGTGTTCTGTTAATTCATCTCACAGAGTTACATCTTTCTCTTCAGGAAGCCTTTCGCTAAGGCTGTTCTTGTGTAATTGGCAAAGGGATATTTGGAAGCCCATAGAGGGCTAGGCTGAAAAAGGAAATATCTTCCGTTCAAAACTGGAAAGAAGCTTTCTGAGAAACTGCTCTGTGTTCTGTTAATTCATCTCACAGAGTTACATCTTTCCCTTCAAGAAGCCTTTCGCTAAGGCTGTTCTTGTGGAATTGGCAAAGGGATATTTGGAAGCCCATAGAGGGCTATGGTGAAACAGGAAATATCTTCCGTTCAAACCTGGAAAGAAGCTTTCTGAGAAACTGCTCTGTGTTCTGTTAATTCATGTCACAGAGTTACATCTTTCCCTTCAAGAAGCCTTTCGCTAAAGCTGTTCTTGTGGAATGGGCAAAGGGATATTTGGAAGCCCATAGAGGGCTATGGTGAAAAAGGAAATATCTTCCTTTCAAAACTGGAAAGAAGCTTTCTGAGAAACTGCTCTGTGTTCTGTTAATTCATCTCACAGAGTTACATCTTTCTCTTCAAGAAACCTTTCGCTAAAGCTGTTCTTGTGGAATTGGCAAAGGGATATTTGGAAGCCCATAGAGGGCTATGGTGAAAAAGGAAACATCTTCCGTTCAAAACTGGAAAGAAGCTTTCTGAGAAACTGCTCTGTGTTCTGTTAATTCATCTCAGAGAGTTACATCTTTCCCTTCAAGAAGCCTTTCGCTAAGGCTGTTCTTGTGGAATTGGCAAAGGGATATTTGGAAGCCCATAGAGGGCTATGGTGAAAAAGGAAATATGTTCCGTTCAAAACTGGAAAGAAGCTTTCTGAGAAACTGCTCTGTGTTCTGTTAATTCATCTCACAGAGTTACATCTTTCTCTTCAAGAAGCCTTTCGCTAAAGCTGTTCTTGTGCAATTGGCAAAGGGATATTTGGAAGCCCATAGAGGGCTATGGTGAAAAAGGAAATATCTTCCGTTCAAAACTGGAAAGAAGCTTTCTGAGAAACTGCTCTGTGTTCTGTTAATTCAACTCACAGAGTTACATCTTTCTCTTCAAGAAGCCTTTCGCTAAGGCTGTTCTTGTGGAATTGGCAAAGGGATATTTGGAAGCCCATAGAGGGCTATGGAGAAAAAGGAAATATCTTCCGTTCAAAACTGGAAAGAAGCTTTCTGAGAAACTGCTCTGTGTTCTGTTAATTCATCTCACAGAGTTACATCTTTCCCTTCAAGAAACCTTTCGCTAAAGCTGTTCTTGTGGAATTGGCAAAGGGATATTTGGAAGCCCATAGAGGGCTATGGTGAAAAAGGAACTATCTTCCGTTCAAAACTGGAAAGAAGCTTTCTGAGAAACTGCTCTGTGTTCTGTTAATTCATCTCACAGAGTTACATCTTTCCCTTCAAGAAGCCTTTCGCTAAGGCTGTTCTTGTGGAATTGGCAATGGGATATTTGGAACCCCTAGAGGGCTATGGTGAAAAAGGAAATATCTTCCGTTCAAAATTGGAAAGAAGCTTTCTGAGAAACTGCTCTGTGTTCTGTTAATTCATCTCAGAGAGTTACATCTTTCCCTTCAAGAAGCCTTTCGCTAAGGCTGTTCTTGTGGAATTGGCAAAGGGATATTTGGAAGCCCATAGAGGGCTATGGTGAAAAAGGAAATATCTTCCGTTTAAAACTGGAAAGAAGCTTTCTGAGAAACTGCTCTGTGTTCTGTTAATTCATCTCACAGAGTTACAACTTTGCCTTCAAGAAGCCTTTCGTTAAGGCTGTTCTTGTGGAATTGGCAAAGGGATATTTGGAAGCCCATAGAGGGCTATGGTGAAAAGGGAAATAGCTTCCATTTAAAACTGGAAAGAAGCTTTCTGAGAAACTGTTCTGTGTTCTGTTAATTCATCTAACAGAGTTACATCTTTCCCTTCAAGACGCCGTTTGCTAAGGCGGTTCTTGTGGAATTGGCAAAGGGATATTTGGAAGCCCATAGAGGGCTAAGATGAAAAAGGAAATATATTCCGTTCAAAACTGGAAAGAAGCTTTCTGAGAAACTGCTCTGTGTTCTGTTAATTCATCTCACAGAGTTACATCTTTCCCTTCAAGAAGCCTATCGCTAAGGCTGTTCTTGTGGAATTGGCAAAGGGATATTGGGAAGCCCATAGAGGGCTATGGTGAAAAAGGAAATATCTTCCGTTCAAAACTGGAAAGAAGCTTTCTGAGAAACTGCTCTGTGTTCTGTTAATTCATCTCACAGAGTTACATCTTTCTCTTCAGGAAGCCTTTCGCTAAGGCTGTTCTTGTGTAATTGGCAAAGGGATATTTGGAAGCCCATAGAGGGCTAGGCTGAAAAAGGAAATATCTTCCGTTCAAAACTGGAAAGAAGCTTTCTGAGAAACTGCTCTGTGTTCTGTTAATTCATCTCACAGAGTTACATCTTTCCCTTCAAGAAGCCTTTCGCTAAGGCTGTTCTTGTGGAATTGGCAAAGGGATATTTGGAAGCCCATAGAGGGCTATGGTGAAACAGGAAATATCTTCCGTTCAAACCTGGAAAGAAGCTTTCTGAGAAACTGCTCTGTGTTCTGTTAATTCATGTCACAGAGTTACATCTTTCCCTTCAAGAAGCCTTTCGCTAAAGCTGTTCTTGTGGAATGGGCAAAGGGATATTTGGAAGCCCATAGAGGGCTATGGTGAAAAAGGAAATATCTTCCTTTCAAAACTGGAAAGAAGCTTTCTGAGAAACTGCTCTGTGTTCTGTTAATTCATCTCACAGAGTTACATCTTTCTCTTCAAGAAACCTTTCGCTAAAGCTGTTCTTGTGGAATTGGCAAAGGGATATTTGGAAGCCCATAGAGGGCTATGGTGAAAAAGGAAACATCTTCCGTTCAAAACTGGAAAGAAGCTTTCTGAGAAACTGCTCTGTGTTCTGTTAATTCATCTCAGAGAGTTACATCTTTCCCTTCAAGAAGCCTTTCGCTAAGGCTGTTCTTGTGGAATTGGCAAAGGGATATTTGGAAGCCCATAGAGGGCTATGGTGAAAAAGGAAATATGTTCCGTTCAAAACTGGAAAGAAGCTTTCTGAGAAACTGCTCTGTGTTCTGTTAATTCATCTCACAGAGTTACATCTTTCTCTTCAAGAAGCCTTTCGCTAAAGCTGTTCTTGTGCAATTGGCAAAGGGATATTTGGAAGCCCATAGAGGGCTATGGTGAAAAAGGAAATATCTTCCGTTCAAAACTGGAAAGAAGCTTTCTGAGAAACTGCTCTGTGTTCTGTTAATTCAACTCACAGAGTTACATCTTTCTCTTCAAGAAGCCTTTCGCTAAGGCTGTTCTTGTGGAATTGGCAAAGGGATATTTGGAAGCCCATAGAGGGCTATGGAGAAAAAGGAAATATCTTCCGTTCAAAACTGGAAAGAAGCTTTCTGAGAAACTGCTCTGTGTTCTGTTAATTCATCTCACAGAGTTACATCTTTCCCTTCAAGAAACCTTTCGCTAAAGCTGTTCTTGTGGAATTGGCAAAGGGATATTTGGAAGCCCATAGAGGGCTATGGTGAAAAAGGAACTATCTTCCGTTCAAAACTGGAAAGAAGCTTTCTGAGAAACTGCTCTGTGTTCTGTTAATTCATCTCACAGAGTTACATCTTTCCCTTCAAGAAGCCTTTCGCTAAGGCTGTTCTTGTGGAATTGGCAATGGGATATTTGGAACCCCTAGAGGGCTATGGTGAAAAAGGAAATATCTTCCGTTCAAAATTGGAAAGAAGCTTTCTGAGAAACTGCTCTGTGTTCTGTTAATTCATCTCAGAGAGTTACATCTTTCCCTTCAAGAAGCCTTTCGCTAAGGCTGTTCTTGTGGAATTGGCAAAGGGATATTTGGAAGCCCATAGAGGGCTATGGTGAAAAAGGAAATATCTTCCGTTTAAAACTGGAAAGAAGCTTTCTGAGAAACTGCTCTGTGTTCTGTTAATTCATCTCACAGAGTTACAACTTTGCCTTCAAGAAGCCTTTCGTTAAGGCTGTTCTTGTGGAATTGGCAAAGGGATATTTGGAAGCCCATAGAGGGCTATGGTGAAAAGGGAAATAGCTTCCATTTAAAACTGGAAAGAAGCTTTCTGAGAAACTGTTCTGTGTTCTGTTAATTCATCTAACAGAGTTACATCTTTCCCTTCAAGACGCCGTTTGCTAAGGCGGTTCTTGTGGAATTGGCAAAGGGATATTTGGAAGCCCATAGAGGGCTAAGATGAAAAAGGAAATATATTCCGTTCAAAACTGGAAAGAAGCTTTCTGAGAAACTGCTCTGTGTTCTGTTAATTCATCTCACAGAGTTACATCTTTCCCTTCAAGAAGCCTATCGCTAAGGCTGTTCTTGTGGAATTGGCAAAGGGATATTGGGAAGCCCATAGAGGGCTATGGTGAAAAAGGAAATATCTTCCGTTCAAAACTGGAAAGAAGCTTTCTGAGAAACTGCTCTGTGTTCTGTTAATTCATCTCACAGAGTTACATCTTTCCCTTCAAGAAGCCTTTCGCTAAGGCTGTTCTTGTGGAATTGGCAAAGGGATATTTGGAAGCCCATACAGGGCTATGGTGAAAAAGGAAATATCTTCCGTTCAAAACTGGAAAGAAGCTTTCTGAGAAACTGTTCTGTGTTCTGTTAATTCATGTCACAGAGTTACCTCTTTCCCTTCAAGAAGCCTTTCGCCAAAGCTGTACTTGTGGAATTGGCAAAGGGATATTTGGAAGCCCATAGAGGGCTATGGTGAAAAAGAAATATCTTCCGTTCAAAACTGGAAAGAAGCTTTCTGAGAAACTGCTCTGTGTTCTGTTAATTCATCTCACAGAGTTACATCTTTCTCTTCAAGAAGCCTTTCGCTAAGGCTGTTCTTGTGGAATTGGCAAAGGGATATTTGGAAGCCCATAGAGGGCTATGGTGAAAAAGGAAACATCTTCCGTTCAAAACTGGAAAGAAGCATTCTGAGAAACTGCTCTGTGTTCTGTTAATTCATCTCACAGGGTTTCATCTTTCCCTTCAAGAAGCCTTTCGCTAAGGCTGTTCTTGTGGAATTGGCCAAGGGATATTTGGAAGCCCGTAGAGGGCTATGGTGAAAAAGGAAATATCTTCCGTTCAAAACTGGAAAGAAGCTTTCTGAGAAACTGCTCTGTGTTCTGTTAATTCATCTCACAGCGTTACATCTTTCCCTTCAAGAAGCCTTTTGCTAAGGCTGTTCTTGTGGAATTGGCAAAGGGATATTTGGAAGCCCATAGAGGGCTATGGTGAAAAAGGAAATATCTTCCGTTCAAAACTGGAAAGAAGCTTTCTGAGAAACTGCTCTGTGTTCTGTTAATTCATCTCACAGAGTTACATCTTTCCCTTCAAGAAGCCTTTCGCTAAGGCTGTTCTTGTGGAATTAGCAAAGGGATATTTGGAAGCCCATAGAGGGCTATGGTGAAAAAGGAAATATCTTCCGTTCAAAACTGGAAAGAAGCTTTCTGAGAAACTGCTCTGTGTTCTGTTAATTCATCTCATAGAGTTACATCTTTCCCTTCAAGAAGCCTTTCGCTAAGGCTGTTCTTGTGGAATTGCAAAGGGATATTTGTAAGCCCATAGAGGGCTACGGTGAAAAAGGAAATATCTTCTGTTCAAAACTGGAAAGAAGCTTTCTGAGAAACTGCTCTGTGTTCTGTTAATTCATTCCACAGAGTTACATCTTTCTCTTCAAGAAGCCTTTCGCTAAGGCTGTTCTTGTGGAATTGGCAAAGGGATATTTGGAAGCCCATAGAGGGCTATGGTGAAAAAGGAAATATCTTCCGTTCAAAACTGGAAAGAAGCTTTCTGAGAAACTGCTCTGTGTTCTGTTAATTCATCTCACAGAGTTACATCTTTCCCTTCAAGAAGCCTTTCGCTAAGGCTGTTCTTGTGGAATTGTCAAAGGGATATTTGGAAGCCCATAGAGGGCTATGGTGAAACAGGAAATATCTTCCGTTCAAACCTGGAAAGAAGCTTTCTGAGAAACTGCTCTGTGTTCTTTTAATTCATCTCACAGAGTTACATCTTTCCCTTCAAGAAGCCTTTCGCTAAAGCTGTTCTTGTGGAATTGGCAAAGGGATATTTGGAAGCCCATAGAGGGCTATGGTGAAATAGGAAATATCTTCCGTTCAAAACTGGAAAGAAGCTTTCTGAGAAACTGCTCTGTGTTCTGTTAATTCATCTAACAGAGTTACATCTTTCTCTTCAAGAAACCTTTCGCTAAAGCTGTTCTTGTGGAATTGGCAAAGGGATATTTGGAAGCCCATAGAGGGCTATGGTGAAAAAGGAAACATTTTCCGTTCAAAACTGGAAAGAAGCTTTCTGAGAAACTGCTCTGTGTTCTGTTAATTCATCTCAGAGAGTTACATCTTTCCCTTCAAGAAGCCTTTCGCTAAGGCTGTTCTTGTGGAATTGGCAAAGGGATATTTGGAAGCCCATAGAGGGCTATGGTGAAAAAGGAAATATCTTCCGTTTAAAACTGGAAAGAAGCTTTCTGAGAAACTGCTCTGTGTTCTGTTAATTCATCTCACAGAGTTACAACTTTGCCTTCAAGAAGCCTTTCGCTAAGGCTGTTCTTGTGGAATTGGCAAAGGGATATTTGGAAGCCCATAGAGGGCTATGGTGAAAAGGGAAATAGCTTCCATTTAAAACTGGAAAGAAGCTTTCTGAGAAACTGTTCTGTGTTCTGTTAATTCATCTAACAGAGTTACATCTTTCCCTTCAAGACGCCGTTTGCTAAGGCGGTTCTTGTGGAATTGGCAAAGGGATATTTGGAAGCCCATAGAGGGCTAAGGTGAAAAAGGAAATATATTCCGTTCAAAACTGGAAAGAAGCTTTCTGAGAAACTGCTCTGTGTTCTGTTAATTCATCTCACAGAGTTACATCTTTCCCTTCAAGAAGGCTTTCGCTAAGGCTGTTCTTGTGGAATTGGCAAAGGGATATTTGGAAGCCCATAGAGGGCTATGGTGAAAAAGGAAATATCTTCCGTTCAACATGGAAAGAAGTTTTCTGAGAAACTGCTCTGTGTTCTGTTAATTCATCTCACAGAGTTAAATCTTTCCCTTCAAGAAGCCTTTCGCTAAGGCTGTTCTTGTGGAATTGGCAAAGGGATATTTGGAAGCCCATAGAGGGCTATGGTGAAACAGGAAATATCTTCCGTTCAAACCTGGAAAGAAGCTTTCTGAGAAACTGCTCTGTGTTCTGTTAATTCATCTCACAGAGTTACATCTTTCCCTTCAAGAAACCTTTCGCTAAAGCAGTTCTTGTGGAATTGGCAAAGGGATATTTGGAAGCCCATAGAGGGCTATGGTGAAAAAGGAAATATCTTCCGTTTAAAACTGGAAAGAATCTTTCTGAGAAACTGCTCTGTGTTCTGTTAATTCATCTCACAGAGTTACATCTTTCCCTTCAAGAAGCCTTTCGCTAAGGCTGTTCTTGTGGAATTGGCAAAGGGATATTTGGAAGCCCATAGAGGGCTATGGTGAAAAAGGGAATATCTTCCGTTTAAAACTGGAAAGAAGCTTTCTGAGAAACTGCTCTGTGTTCTGTTAATTCATCTCACAGAGTTACATCTTTCCCTTCAAGACGCCTTTCGCTAAGGCTGTTCTTGTGGAATTGCCAAAGGTATATTTGGAAGCCCATAGAGGGCTAAGGTGAAAAAGGAAATATCTTCCGTTCAAAACTGGAAAGAAGCTTTCTGAGAAACTGCTCTGTGTTCTGTTAATTCATCTCACAAAGTTACATCTTTCCCTTCAAGAAGCCTTTCCCTAAGGCTGTTCTTGTGGAATTGGCAAAGGGATATTTGGAAGCCCATAGAGGGCTATGGTGAAAAGGGATATAGCTTCCATTTAAAACTGGAAAGAAGCTTTCTGAGAAACTGGTCTGTGTTCTGTTAATTCATCTAACAGAGTTACATCTTTCCCTTCAAGACGCCGTTCGCTAAGGCGGTTCTTGTGGAATTGGCAAAGGGATATTTGGAAGCCCATAGAGGGCTAAGGTGAAAAAGGAAATATCTTCCGTTCAAAACTGGAAAGAAGCTTTCTGAGAAACTGCTCTGTGTTCTGTTAATTCATCTCACAGAGTTACATCTTTCCCTTCAAGAAGCCTATCGCTAAGGCTGTTCTTGTGGAATTGGCAAAGGGATATTTGGAAGCCCATACTGGGCTATGGTGAAAAAGGAAATATCTTCCGTTCAAAACTGGAAAGAAGCTTTCTGAGAAACTGCTCTGTGTTCTGTTAATTCATGTCACAGAGTTACCTCTTTCCCTTCAAGAAGCCTTTCGCTAAGGCTGTTCTTGTGGAATTGGCAAAGGGATATTTGGAAGCCCATAGAGAGCTATGGTGAAAAAGAAATATCTTCCGTTCAAAACTGGAAAGAAGCTTTCTGAGAAACAGCTCTGTGTTCTGTTAATTCATCTCACAGAGTTACATCTTTCCCTTCAAGAAGCCTTTCGCTAAGGCTGTTCTTGTGGAATTGACAAAGGGATATTTGGAAGCCCATACAGGGCTATGGTGAAAAAGGAAATATCTTCCGCTCAAAACTGGAAAGAAGCTTTCTGAGAAACTGTTCTGTGTTCTGTAAATTCATGTCACAGAGTTACCTCTTTCCCTTCAAGAAGACTTTCGCCAAAGCTGTTCTTGTGGAATTGGCAAAGGGATATTTGGAAGCCCATAGAGGGCTATGGTGAAAAAGAAATATCTTCCGTTCAAAACTGGAAAGAAGCTTTCTGAGAAACTGCTCTGTGTTCTGTTAATTCATCTCACAGAGTTACATCTTTCCCTTCAAGAAGCCTTTCGCTAAGGCTGTTCTTTTGGAATTGGCAAAGGGATATTTGGAAGCCCATTGAGGGCTATGGTGAAACAGGAAATATCTTCCGTTCAAACCTGGAAAGAAGCTTTCTGAGAAACTGCTCTGTGTTCTGTTAATTCATCTCACAGAGTTACATCTTTCCCTTCAAGAAACCTTTCGCTAAAGCTCTTCTATTGGCAAAGGGATATTTGGAAGCCCATAGAGGGCTATGGTGAAAAAGGAAATATCTTCCTTTCAAAACTGGAAAGAAGCTTTCTGAGAAACTGCTCTGTGTTCTGTTAATTCATCTCACAGAGTTACATCTTTCCCTTCAAGAAGCCTTTCGCTAAGGCTGTTCTTGTGGAATTGGCAAAGGGATATTTGGAAGCCCATAGAGGGCTATGGTGAAAAAGGAAATATCTTCCGTTTAAAACTGGAAAGAAGCTTTCTGAGAAACTGCTCTGTGTTCTGTTAATTCGTCTCACAGAGTTACATCTTTCCCTTCAAGAAGCCTTTCGCTAAGGCTGTTCTTGTGGAATTGGCAAAGGGATATTTGGAAGCCCATAGAGGGCTATGGTGAACAAGGAAATATCTTCCGTTTAAAACTGGAAAGAAGCTTTCTGAGAAACTGCTCTGTGTTCTGTTAATTCATCTCACAGAGTTACATCTTTCCCTTCAAGAAGCCTTTCGCTAAGGCTGTTCTTGTGGAATTGGCAAAGGTATATTTGGAAGCCCATAGAGGGCTAAGGTGAAAAAGGAAATATCTTCCGTCCAAAACTGGAAAGAAGCTTTCTGAGAAACTGCTCTGTGTTCTGATAATTCATCTCACAGTGTTACATCTTTCCCTTCAAGAAGCCTTTCGCTAAGGCTGTTCTTGTGGAATTGGCAAAGGGATATTTGGAAGCCCTTAGAGGGCTATGGTGAAAAAGGAAATATCTTCCGTTCAAAACTGGAAAGAAGCTTTCTGAGAAACTGCTCTGTGTTCTGTTAATTCATCTCACAGAGTTACATCTTTCCCTTCAAGAATCCTTTCGCTAAGGCTGTTCTTCTGGAATTGGCAAAGGGATATTTGGAAGCCCATGGAGGGCTATGATGAAAAAGGAAATATATTCCGTTTAAAACTGGAAAGAAGCTTTCTGAGAAACTGCTCTGTGTTCTGTTAATTCATCTCACAGAGTTACATCTTTGCCTTCAAGAAGCCTTTCGCTAAGGCTGTTCTTGTGGAATTGGCAAAGGGATATTTGGAAGCCCATAGATTGCTATGGTGAAAAAGGAAATATCTTCCGTTTAAAACTGGAAAGAAGCTTTCTGAGAAACTGCTCTGTGTTCTGTTAATTCATCTCACAGAGTTACATCTTTGCCTTCAAGACGCCTTTCGCTAAGGCTGTTCTTGTGGAATTGGCAAAGGGATATTTGGAAGCCCATAGAGGGCTAAGGTGAAAAAGGAAATATCTTCCGTTCAAAACTGGAAAGAAGCTTTCTGAGAAACTGCTCTGTGTTCTGTTAATTCATCTAACAGAGTTACATCTTTCCCTTCAAGAAGCCTATCGCTAAGGCTGTTCTTGTGGAATTGGCAAAGGGATATTTGGAAGCCCATAGAGGGCTATGGTGAAAAAGGTAATATCTTCCGTTCAAAACTGGAAAGAAGCTTTCTGAGAAACTGCTCTGTGTTCTGTTAATTCATCTCACAGTGTTACATCTTTCCCTTCAAGAAGGCTTTCGCTAAGGCTGTTCTTGTGGAATTGGCAAAGGGATATTTGGAAGCCCATAGAGGGCTATGGTGAAAAAGGAAATATCTTCCGTTCAACATGGAAAGAAGTTTTCTGAGAAACTGCTCTGTGTTCTGTTAATTCATCTCACAGAGTTAAATCTTTCCCTTCAAGAAGCCTTTGGCTAAGGCTGTTCTTGTGGAATTGGCAAAGGGATATTTGGAAGCCCATAGAGGGCTATGGTGAAAAAGGGAATATCTTCCATTTAAAACTGGAAAGAAGCTTTCTGAGAAACTGCTCTGTGTTCTGTTAATTCATCTCACAGAGTTACATCTTTCCCTTCAAGACGCCTTTCGCTAAGGCTGTTCTTGTGGAATTGCCAAAGGTATATTTGGAAGCCCATAGAGGGCTAAGGTGAAAAAGGAAATATCTTCCGTTCAAAACTGGAAAGAAGCTTTCTGAGAAACTGCTCTGTGTTCTGTTAATTCATCTCACAAAGTTACATCTTTCCCTTCAAGAAGCCTTTCCCTAAGGCTGTTCTTGTGGAATTGGCAAAGGGATATTTGGAAGCCCATAGAGGGCTATGGTGAAAAGGGAAATAGCTTCCATTTAAAACTGGAAAGAAGCTTTCTGAGAAACTGGTCTGTGTTCTGTTAATTCATCTAACAGAGTTACATCTTTCCCTTCAAGACGCCGTTCGCTAAGGCGGTTCTTGTGGAATTGGCAAAGGGATATTTGGAAGCCCATAGAGGGCTAAGGTGAAAAAGGAAATATCTTCCGTTCAAAACTGGAAAGAAGCTTTCTGAGAAACTGCTCTGTGTTCTGTTAATTCATCTCACAGAGTTACATCTTTCCTTTCAAGAAGCCTATCGCTAAGGCTGTTCTTGTGGAATTGGCAAAGGGATATTTGGAAGCCCATACAGGGCTATGGTGAAAAAGGAAATATCTTCCGTTCAAAACTGGAAAGAAGCTTTCTGAGAAACTGCTCTGTGTTCTGTTTATTCATGTCACAGAGTTACCTCTTTCCCTTCAAGAAGCCTTTCGCTAAGGCTGTTCTTGTGGAATTGGCAAAGGGATATTTGGAAGCCCATAGAGGGCTATGGTGAAAAAGAAATATCTTCCGTTCAAAACTGGAAAGAAGATTTCTGAGAAACTGCTCTGTGTTCTGTTAATTCATCTCACAGAGTTACATCTTTCTCTTCAAGAAGCCTTTCGCTAAGGCTGTTCTTTTGGAATTGGCAAAGGGATATTTGGAAGCCCATAGAGGGCTATGGTGAAACAGGAAATATCTTCCGTTCAAACCTGGAAAGAAGCTTTCTGAGAAACTGCTCTGTGTTCTGTTAATTCATCTCACAGAGTTACATCTTTCCCTTCAAGAAGCCTTTCGCTAAGGCTGTTCTTTTGGAATTGGCAAAGGAATATTTGGAAGCCCATAGAGGGCTATGGTGAAAAAGGAAATATCTTCCTTTCAAAACTGGAAAGAATCTTTCTGAGAAACTGCGCTGTGTTCTGTTACTTCATCTCACAGAGTTACATGTTTCCCTTCAAGAAACCTTTCGCTAAGGCTATTCTTGTGGAATTGGCAAAGGGATATTTGGAAGCCCATAGAGGGCTATGGTGAAAAAGGAAATATCTTCTGTTCAAAACTGGAAAGAAGCTTTCTGAGAAACTGCTCTGTGTTCTGTTAATTCATCTCACAGAGTTACATCTTTCCCTTCAAGAAGCCTTTCGCTAAGGCTGTTCTTGTGGAATTGGCAAAGGGATATTTGGAAGATCATAGAGGGCTATGGAGAAAAAGGAAATATCTTCCGTTCAAAACTGGAAAGAAGCTTTCTGAGAAACTGCTCCGTGTTCTGTTAATTCCTCTCAGAGAGTTACATCTTTCAATTCAAGAAGCCTTTCGCTAAGGCTGTTCTTGTGGAATTGGCAAAGGGATATTTGGAAGCCCATAGAGGGCTATGGTGAAAAAGGAAACATCTTCCGTTCAAAACTGGAAAGAAGCTTTCTGAGAAACTGCTCTGTGTTCTGTTAATTCATCTCACAGACTTTCATCTTTCCCTTCAAGAAGCCTTTCGCTAAGGCTGTTCTTGTGGAATTGGCCAAGGGATATTTGGAAGCCCATAGAGGGCTATGGTGAAAAAGGAAATATCTTCCGTTCAAAACTGGAAAGAAGCTTTCTGAGAAACTGCTCTGTGTTCTGTTAATTCATCTCACAGCGTTACATCTTTCCCTTCAAGAAGCCTTTTGCTAAGGCTGTTCTTGTGGAATTGGCAAAGGGATATTTGGAAGCCCATAGAGGGCTATGGTGAAAAAGGAAACATCTTCCGTTCAAAACTGGAAAGAAGCTTTCTGAGAAACTGCTCTGTGTTCTGTTAATTCATCTCACAGAGTTACATCTTTCCCTTCAAGAAGCCTTTCGCTAAGGCTGTTCTTGTGGAATTAGCAAAGGGATATTTGGAAGCCCATAGAGGGCTATGGTGAAAAAGGAAATATGTTCCGTTCAAAACTGGAAAGAAGCTTTCTGAGAAACTGCTCTGTGTTCTGTTAATTCATCTCATAGTGTTACATCTTTCTTTTCAAGAAACCTTTCGCTAAGGCTGTTCTTGTGGAATTGGCAAAGGGATATTTGGAAGCCCATAGAGGGCTACGATGAAAAAGGAAATATCTTCTGTTCAAAACTGGAAAGAAGCTTTCTGAGAAACTGCTCTGTGTTTTGTTAATTCATTCCACAGAGTTACATCTTTCTCTTCAAGAAGCCTTTCGCTAAGGCTGTTCTTGTGGAATTGGCAAAGGGATATTTGGAAGCCCATAGAGGGCTATGGTGAAAAAGGAAATATCTTCCGTTCAAAACTGGAAAGAAGCTTTCTGAGAAACTGCTCTGTGTTCTGTTAATTCATCTCACAGAGTTACATCTTTCCCTTCAAGAAGCCTTTCGCTAAGGCTGTTCTTGTGGAATTGGCAAAGGGATATTTGGAAGCCCATAGAGGGCTATGGTGAAACAGGAAATATCTTCCGTTCAAACCTGGAAAGAAGCTTTCTGAGAAACTGCTCTGAGTTCTTTTAATTCATCTCACAGAGTTACATCTTTCCCTTCAAGAAGCCTTTCGCTAAAGCTGTTCTTGTGGAATTGGCAAAGGGATATTTGGAAGCCCATAGAGGGCTATGGTGAAAAAGGAAATATCTTCCGTTCAAAACTGGAAAGAAGCTTTCTGAGAAACTGCTCTGTGTTCTGTTAATTCATCTCACAGAGTTACATCTTTCCCTTCAAGAAGCCTTTCGCTAAGACTGTTCTTGTGGAATTGGCAAAGGGATATTTGGAAGCCCATAGAGGGCTATGGTGAAAAAGGAAATATCTTCCGTTCCAAACTGAAAAGAAGCTTTCTGAGAAACTGCTCTGTGTTCTGTTAATTCATCTCACAGAGTTACATCTTTCCCTTCAAGAAGCCTTTCGCTAAGGCTGTTCTTGTGGAATTGGCAAAGGGATATTTGGAAGCCCATAGAGGGCTATGGTGAAAAAGAAAATATCTTCCGTTTAAAACTGGAAAGAAGCTTTCTGAGAAACTGCTCTGTGTTCTGTTAATTCATCTCACAGAGTTACATCTTTCCCTTCAAGTCGCCTTTCGCTAAGGCTGTTCTTGTGGAATTGGCAAAGGGATATTTGGATGCCCATAGATGGCTAAGGGGAAAAAGGAAATATCTTCCGTTCAAAACTGGAAAGAAGCTTTCTGAGAAACTGCTCTGTGTTCTGTTAATTCATCTCACAGAGTTACATCTTTCCCTTCAAGAAGCCTTTCGCTAAGGCTGTTCTTGTGGAATTGGCAAAGGGATATTTGGAAGCCCATAGAGGGCTATGGTGAAAAAGGAAATATCTTCCGTTCAAAACTGGAAAGAAGCTTTCAGAGAAACTGCTCTGTGTTCTGTTAATTCATCTCACAGAGTTACATCTTTCCCTTCAAGAAGCCTTTCGCTAAGGCTGTTCTTGTGGAATTGGAAAAGGGATATTTGGAAGCAAATAGAGGGCTATGGTGAAAAAGGAAATATCTTCCGTTCAAAATTGGAAAGAAGCTTTCTGAGAAACTGCTCTGTGTTCTGTTAATTCATCTCACAGAGTTACATCTTTCCCTTCAAGAAGCCTTTCGCTAAGGCTGTTCTTGTGGAATTGGCAAAGGGATATTTGGAAGCCCATAGAGGGCTACGGTGAAAAAGGAAATATCTTCCGTTCAAAACTGGAAAGAAGCTTTCTGAGAAACTGCTCTGTGTTCTGTTAATTCATCTCACAGAGTTACCTCTTTCCCTTCAAGAAGCCTTTCGCTAAGGCTGTTCTTGTGGAATTGGCAAAGGGATATTTGGAAGCCCATAGAGGGCTATGGTGAAAAAGGAAATATCTTCCGTTCAAAACTGGAAAGAAGCTTTCTGAGAAACTGCTCTGTGTTCTGTTAATTCATCTCACAGAGTTACATCTTTCTCTTCAAGAAGCCTTTCGCTAAGGCTGTTCTTGTGGAATTGGCAAAGGGATATTTGGAAGCCCATAGAGGGCTATGGTGAAAAAGGAAATATCTTCCGTTCAGAACTGGAAAGAAGCTTTCTGAGAAACTGCTCTGTGTTCTGTTAATTCATCTCACAGAGTTACATCTTTCTCTTCAGGAAACCTTTCGCTAAGGCTGTTCTTGTGTAATTGGCAAAGGGATATTTGGAAGCCCATAGAGGGCTATGCTGAAAAAGGAAATATCTTCCGTTCAAAACTGGAAAGAAGCTTTCTGAGAAACTGCTCTGTGTTCTGTTAATTCATCTCACAGAGTTACATCTTTCCCTTCAAGAAGCCTTTCGCTAAGGCTGTTCTTGTGGAATTGGCAAAGGGATATTTGGAAGCCCATAGAGGGCTATGGTGAAACAGGAAATATCTTCCGTTCAAACCTGGAAAGAAGCTTTCTGAGAAACTGCTCTGTGTTCTGTTAATTCATCTCACAGAGTTACATCTATCCCTTCAAGAAGCCTTTCGCTAAAGCTGTTCTTGTGGAATGGGCAAAGGGATATTTGGAAGCCCATAGAGGGCTATGGTGAAAAAGGAAATATGTTCCGTTCAAAACTGGAAAGAAGCTTTCGGAGAAACTGCTCTGTGTTCTGTTAATTCATCTCACAGAGTTACATCTTTCTCTTCAAGAAGCCTTTCGCTAAGGCTGTTCTTGTGGAATTGGCAATGGGATATTTGGAACCCCTAGAGGGCTATGGTGAAAAAGGAAATATCTTCCGTTCAAAATTGGAAAGAAGCTTTCTGAGAAACTGCTCTGTGTTCTGTTAATTCATCTCACAGAGTTACATCTTTCCCTTCAAGAAGCCTTTCGGTAAGGCTGTTCTTGTGGAATTGGCAATGGGATATTTGGAACCCCTAGAGGGCTATGGTGAAAAAGGAAATATCTTCCGTTCAAAATTGGAAAGAAGCTTTCTGAGAAACTGCTCTGTGTTCTGTTAATTCATCTCAGAGAGTTACATCTTTCCCTTCAAGAAGCCTTTCGCTAAGGCTGTTCTTGTGGAATTGGCAAAGGGATATTTGGAAGCCCATAGAGGGCTATGGTGAAAAAGGAAATATCTTCCGTTTAAAACTGGAAAGAAGCTTTCTGAGAAACTGCTCTGTGTTCTGTTAATTCATCTCACAGAGTTACATCTTTCCCTTCAAGAAGCCTTTCGCTAAGGCTGTTCTTGTGGAATTGGCAAAGGGATATTTGGAAGCCGATAGAGGGCTATGGTGAAAAAGGAAATATCCTCCGTTCAAAACTGGAAAGAAGCTTTCTGAGAAACTGCTCTGTGTTCTGTTAATTCATCTCACAGAGTTACATCTTTCCCTTCAAGAAGCCTTTCGCTAAGGCTGTTCTTGTGGAATTGGCAAAGGGATATTTGGAAGCCCATAGAGGGCTATGGTGAAAAAAGAAATATCTTCCTTTTAAAACTGGAAAGAAGCTTTCTGAGAAACTGCTATGTGTTCTGTTAATTCATCTCAGAGAGTTACATCTTTCCCTTAAAGACGCCTTTCGCTAAGGCTGTTCTTGAGGAATTGGCAAAGGGATATTTGGAAGCCCATAGAGGGCTATGGTGAAACAGGAAATATCTTCCGTTCAAATCTGGAAAGAAGCTTTCTGAGAAACTGCTCTGTGTTCTGTTAATTCATCTCACAGAGTTACATCTTTCCCTTCAAGAAGCCTTTCGCTAAGGCTGTTCTTGTGGAATTGGCAAAGGGATATTTGGAAGCCCATAGAAGGCTATGGTGAAAAAGGAAATATCTTCCGTTTAAAACTGGAAAGAAGCTTTCTGAGAAACTGCTCTGTGTTCTGTTAATTCATCTCACAGAGTTACATCTTTCCCTTCAAGACGCCTTTCGCTAAGGCTGTTCTTGTGGAATTGGCAAAGGGATATTTGGAAGCCCATAGAGGGATATGGTGAAAAAGGAAATATCTTCCGTTCAAAACTGGAAAGAAGCTTTCTGAGAAACTGCTCTGTGTTCTGTTAATTCATCTCACAGAGTTACATCTTTCCCTTCAAGAAGCCTTTCGCTAAGGCTGTTCTTTTGCAATTGGCAAGGGGATATTTGGAAGCCCATAGAGGGCTATGGTGAAAAAGGAAATAACTTCCGTTCAAAACTGGAAAGAAGCTTTCTGAGAAACTGTTCTGTGTTCTGTTAATTCATCTCACAGAGGTACATCTTTCCCTTCAAGAAGCCTTTCGCTAAGGCTGTTCTAGTGGAATTGGCAAAGGGATATTTGGAAGCCCATAGAGGGCTATGGTGAAAAAGGAAATATCTTCCGTTCAAAACTGGAAAGAAGCTTTCTGAGAAACTGCTCTGTGTTCTGTTAATTCATCTCACAGAGTTACATCTTTCCCTTCAAGAAGCCTTTCGCTAAGGCTGTTCTTGAGGAATTGGCAAAGGGATATTTGGAAGCCCATAGAGGGCTATGGTGAAAAAGGAAATATCTTCCGTTCAAAACTGGAAAGAAGCTTTTGAGAAACTGCTCTGTGTTCTGTTAATTCATCTCACAGAGTTACATCTTTCCCTTCAAGAAGCCTTTCGCTAAGGCTGTTCTTGTGGACTTGGCAAAGGGATATTTGGAAGCCCATAGAGGGCTATGGTGAAAAAGATAATATCTTCCGTTGAAAACTGGAAAGAAGCTTTCTGAGAAACTGCTCTGTGTTCTTTTAATTCATCTCACAGAGTTACATCTTTCCCTTCAAGAAGCCTTTCGCTAAGGCTGATCTTGTGGAATTGGCAAAGGGATATTTGGAAGCCCATAGAGGGCTAAGGTGAAAAAGGAATTATCTTCCGTTCCAAAGTGGAAAGAAGCTTTCTGAGAAACTGCTCTGTGTTCTGTTAATTCATCTCACAGAGTTACATCTTTCTCTTCAAGAAGCCTTTCGCTAAGGCTGTTCTAGTGGAATTGGCAAAGGGATATTTGGAAGCCCATAGAGGGCTATGGTGAAAAAGGAAATATCTTCCGTTCCAAACTGGAAAGAAGCTTTCTGAGAAACTGCTCTGTGTTCTGTTAATTCATCTCACAGAGTTACATCTTTCCCTTCAAGAAGCCTTTCGCTAAGGCTGTTCTTGTGGAATTGAGAAAGGGATATTTGGAAGCCCATAGAGGGCTATGGTGAAAAAGGAAATATCATCCGTTCAAAACTGGAAAGAAGCTTTCTGAGAAACTGCTCTGTTTTCTGTTAATTCATCTCACAGAGTTACATCTTTCCCTTCAAGAAGCCTTTCGCTAAGGCTGTTCTTGTGGAACTGGCAAAGGGATATTTGGAAGCCCATAGAGGGCTCTTGTGAAATAGGAAATATCTTCCGTTCAAAACTGGAAAGAAGCTTTCAGAGAAACTGCTCTGTGTTCTGTTAATTCATCTCACAGAGTTACATCTTTCCCTTCAAGAAGCCTTTCGCTAAGGCTGTTCTTGTGGAATTGGCAAAGGGATATTTGGAAGCCCATAGAGGGCTAAGGTGAAAAAGGAAATATCTTCCGTTCCAAACTGGAAAGAAGCTTTCTGAGAAACTGCTCTGTGTTCTGTTAATTCATCTCACAGAGTTACATCTTTCCCTTCAAGAAGCCATTCGCTAAGGCTGTTCTTGTGGAATTGAGAAAGGGATATTTGGAAGCCCATAGAGGGCTATGGTGAAAAAGGAAATATCTTCCGTTCAAAACTGGAAAGAAACTTTCTGAGAAACTGCTCTGTTTTCTGTTAATTCATCTCACAGAGTTACATCTTTCCCTTCAAGAAGCCTTTCGCTAAGGCTGTTCTTGTGGAATTGGCAAAGGGATATTTGGAAGCCCATAGAGGGCTATGGTGAAAAAGGAAATATCTTCCGTTCAAAACTGGAATGAAGCTTTCTGAGAAACTTCTCTGTGTTCTGTTAATTCATCTCACAGAGTTACATCTTTCCCTTCAAGAAGCCTTTCGCTAAGGCTGTTCTTGTGGAATTGGCAAAGGGATATTTGGAAGCACATAGAGGGCTAAGGTGAAAAAGGAAATATCTTCCGTTCAAATCTGGAAAGAAGCTTTCTGCGAAACTGCTCTGTGTTCTGTTAATTCATCTCACAGAGTTACATCTTTCTCTTCCAGAAACCTTTCGCTAAGGCTGTTCTTGTGGAATTGGCAAAGGGATATTTGGAAGCCCATAGAGGACTACGGTGAAAAAGGAAATATCTTCCGTTCAAAACTGGAAAGAAGCTTTCTGAGAAACTGCTCTGTGTTCTGTTAATTCATCTCACAGAGTTACATCTTTCCCTTCAAGAAGCCTTTCGCTAAGGCTGTCCTTGTGGAATTGGCAAAGGGATATTTGGAAGCCCATAGAGGGCTATGGTGAAAAAGGAAATATCTTCCGTTGAAAACTGGAAAGAAGCTTTCTGAGAAACTGCTCTGTGTTCTGTTAATTCATCTCACAGAGTTACATCTTTCCCTTCAAGAAGCCTTTCGCTAATTCTGATCTTGTGGAATTGGCAAAGGGATATTTGGAAGCCCATAGAGGGCTAAGGTGAAAAAGGAAATATCTTCCGTTCCAAACTGGAAAGAAGCTTTCTGAGAAACTGTTCTGTGTTGTGTTAATTCATCTCATAGAGTTACATCTTTCTCTTCAAGAAACCTTTCGCTAAGGCTGTTCTTGTGGTATTGGCAAAGGGATATTTGGAAGCCCATAGAGGGCTATGGTGGAAAAGGAAATATCTTCCGTTCAAAACTGGAAAGAAGCTTTCTGAGAAACTGCTCTGTGTTCTGTTAATTCATCTCATAGAGTTACATCTTTCCCTTCAAGAAACCTTTCGCTAAAGCTGTTCTTGTGGAATTGGTAAAGGGATATTTGGAAGCCCATATATGGCTATAGTGAAAAAGGAAATATCTTCTGTTCTAAACTGGAAAGAAGCTTTCTGAGAAACTGCTCTGTGTTCTGTTAATTCATCTCACAGGGTTACATCTTTCCCTTCAAGAAGCCATTCGCTAAGGCTGTTCTTGTGTAATTGAGAAAGGGATATTGGGAAGCCCATAGAGGGCTATGGTGAAAAAGGAAATAGCTTCCGTTCAAAACTGGAAAGAAGCTTTCTGAGAAACTGCTCTGTTTTCTGTTAATTCATCTCACTGAGTTACATCTTTCCCTTCAAGAAGCCTTTCGCTAAGGCTGTTCTTGTGGAATTGGCAAAGGGATATTTGGAAGCCCATAGAGGGCTATGGTGAAAAAGGAAATATCTACCGTTCAAAACTGGAAAGAAGCTTTCTGAGAAACTTCTTTGTGTTCTGTTAATTCATCTCACAGAGTTACATCTTTCCCTTCAAGAAGCCTTTCGCTAAGGCTGTTCTTGTGGAATTGGCAAAGGGATATTTGGAAGCACATAGAGGGCTAAGGTGAAAAAGGAAATATCTTCCGTTCAAAACTGGAAAGAAGCTTTCTGAGAAACTGCTCTGTGTTCTGTTAATTCATCTCACAGAGTTACATCTTTCTCTTCAAGAAACCTTTCGCTAAGGCTGTTCTTGTGGAATTGGCAAAGGGATATTTGGAAGCCCATAGAGGGCTATGGTGAAAAAGGAAATATCTTCCGTTGAAAACTGGAAAGAAGCTTTCTGAGAAACTGCTCTGTGTTCTGTCAATTCATCTCACAGAGTTACATCTTTCCCTTCAAGAAGCCTTTCGCTAAGGCTGTTCTTGTGGAATTGGCAAAGGGATATTTGGAAGCCCATAGAGGGCTATGGTGAAAAAGGAAATATCTTCCGTTCCAAACTGGAAAGAAGGTTTCTGAGAAACTGCTCTGTGTTCTGTTAATTCATCTCACAGAGTTACATCTTTCCCTTCAAGAAGCCTTTCGCTAAGGCTGTTCTTGTGGAACTGGCAAAGGGATATTTGGAAGCCCATAGAGGGCTATTGTGAAATAGGAAATATCTTCCGTTCAAAACTGGAAAGAAGCTTTCTGAGAAACTGCTCTGTGTTCTGTTAATTCATCTCACAGAGTTACATCTTTCCCTTCAAGAAACCTTTCGCTAAAGCTGTTCTTGTGGAAGTGGCAAAGGGATATTTGGAAGCCCATAGAGGGCAAAGGTGAAAAAGGAAATATCTTCCGTTCCAAACTGGAAAGAAGCTTTCTGAGAAACTGCTCTGTGTTCTGTTAATTCATCTCACAGAGTTACATCTTTCCCTTCAAGAAGCCATTCGCTAAGGCTGTTCTTGTGGAATTGAGAAAGGGATATTTGGAAGCCCATAGAGGGCTATGGTGAAAAAGGAAATATCTTCCGTTCAAAACTGGAAAGTAGCTTTCTGAGAAACTGCTCTGTTTTCTGTTAATTCCTCTCACAGAGTTACATCTTTCCCTTCAAGAAGCCTTTCGCTAAGGCTGTTCTTGTGGAATTGGCAAAGGGATATTTGGAAATCCATAGAGGGCTATGGTGAAAAAGGAAATATCTTCCGTTTAAAACTGGAAAGAAGCTTTCTGAGAAACTGCTCTGTGTTCTGTTAATTCATCTCACAGAGTTACATCTTTCCCATCAAGACGCCTTTCGCTAAGGCTGTTCTTGTGGAATTGGCAAAGGGATATTTGGAAGCCCATAGAGGGCTATGGTGAAAAAGGAAATATCTTCCGTTCAAAACTGGAAAGAAGCTTTCTGAGAAACTGCTCTGTGTTCTGTCAATTCATTTCACAGAGTTACATCTTTCCCTTCAAGAAGCCTT
This sequence comes from Chlorocebus sabaeus, assembly GCF_047675955.1. Lineage (NCBI taxonomy): Eukaryota > Metazoa > Chordata > Mammalia > Primates > Cercopithecidae > Chlorocebus > Chlorocebus sabaeus. Next base: position 44,891,995 of record NC_132905.1, on the reverse strand, counting down.
TCACTAAGGCTGTTCTTGTGGAATTGGCAAAGGGATATTTGGAAGCCCATAGAGGGCTATGGTGAAAAAGGAAATATCTTCCGTTCAAAACTGGAAAGAAGCTTTCTGAGAAACTGCTCTGTGTTCTGTTAATTCATCTCACAGAGTTACATCTTTCCCTTCAAGACGCCTTTCGCTAAGGCTGGTCTTGTGGAATTGGCAAAGGGATATTTGGAAGCCCATAGAGGGCTATGGTGAAAAAGGAAATATCTTCCGTTCAAAACTGGAAAGAAAGTTTCTGAGAAACTGCTCTGTGTTCTGTTAATTCATCTCACAGAGTTACATCTTTCTCTTCAAGAAACCTTTCGCTAAGGCTGTTCTTGTGGAATTGGCAAAGGGATATTTGGAAGCCCATAGAGGGATATGGTGAAAAAGGAAACATCTTCCGTTCAAAACTGGAAGGAAGCTTTCTGGGAAACTGCTCTGTGTTCTGTTAATTCATCTCACAGAGTTACATCTTTCCCTTCAAGAAGCCTTTCGCTAAGGCTGTTCTTGTGGAATTGGCAAAGGGATATATGGAAGCCCATAGAGGGCTATGGTGAAAAAGGAAATATCTTCCGTTCAAAACTGGAAAGAAGCTTTCTGAGAAACTGCTCTGTGTTCTGTTAATTCATCTCACAGAGTTACATCTTTTCCATCAAGAAGCCTTTCGCTAAGGCTGTTCTTGTGGTATTGGCAAAGGGACATTTGGAAGCCCATAGAGGGCTAAGGTGAAAAAGGATATATCTTCCGTTCCAAACTGGAAAGAAGCTTTCTGAGAAACTGCTCTGTGTTCTGTTAATTCATCTCATAGAGTTACATGTTTCCCTTCAAGAAACCTTTCGCTAAGTCTGTTCTTGTGGAATTGGCAAAGGGATATTGGGAAGCCCATAGAGGGCTATGGTGAAAAAGGAAATAGCTTCCGTTCAAAACTGGAAAGAAGCTTTCTGAGAAACTGCTCTGTTTTCTGTTAATTCATCTCACTGAGTTACATCTTTCCCTTCAAGAAGCCTTTCGCTAAGGCTGTTCTTGTGGAATTGGCAAAGGGATATTTGGAAGCCCATAGAGGGCTATGGTGAAAAAGGAAATATCTACCGTTCAAAACTGGAAAGAAGCTTTCTGAGAAACTTCTTTGTGTTCTGTTAATTCATCTCACAGAGTTACATCTTTCCCTTCAAGAAGCCTTTCGCTAAGGCTGTTCTTGTGGAATTGGCAAAGGGATATTTGGAAGCACATAGAGGGCTAAGGTGAAAAAGGAAATATCTTCCGTTCAAAACTGGAAAGAAGCTTTCTGAGAAACTGCTCTGTGTTCTGTTAATTCATCTCACAGAGTTACATCTTTCTCTTCAAGAAACCTTTCGCTAAGGCTGTTCTTGTGGAATTGGCAAAGGGATATTTGGAAGCCCATAGAGGGCTATGGTGAAAAAGGAAATATCTTCCGTTGAAAACTGGAAAGAAGCTTTCTGAGAAACTGCTCTGTGTTCTGTCAATTCATCTCACAGAGTTACATCTTTCCCTTCAAGAAGCCTTTCGCTAAGGCTGTTCTTGTGGAATTGGCAAAGGGATATTTGGAAGCCCATAGAGGGCTATGGTGAAAAAGGAAATATCTTCCGTTCCAAACTGGAAAGAAGGTTTCTGAGAAACTGCTCTGTGTTCTGTTAATTCATCTCACAGAGTTACATCTTTCCCTTCAAGAAGCCTTTCGCTAAGGCTGTTCTTGTGGAACTGGCAAAGGGATATTTAGAAGCCCATAGAGGGCTATTGTGAAATAGGAAATATCTTCCGTTCAAAACTGGAAAGAAGCTTTCTGAGAAACTGCTCTGTGTTCTGTTAATTCATCTCACAGAGTTACATCTTTCCCTTCAAGAAACCTTTCGCTAAAGCTGTTCTTGTGGAAGTGGCAAAGGGATATTTGGAAGCCCATAGAGGGCAAAGGTGAAAAAGGAAATATCTTCCGTTCCAAACTGGAAAGAAGCTTTCTGAGAAACTGCTCTGTGTTCTGTTAATTCATCTCACAGAGTTACATCTTTCCCTTCAAGAAGCCATTCGCTAAGGCTGTTCTTGTGGAATTGAGAAAGGGATATTTGGAAGCCCATAGAGGGCTATGGTGAAAAAGGAAATATCTTCCGTTCAAAACTGGAAAGTAGCTTTCTGAGAAACTGCTCTGTTTTCTGTTAATTCCTCTCACAGAGTTACATCTTTCCCTTCAAGAAGCCTTTCGCTAAGGCTGTTCTTGTGGAATTGGCAAAGGGATATTTGGAAATCCATAGAGGGCTATGGTGAAAAAGGAAATATCTTCCGTTTAAAACTGGAAAGAAGCTTTCTGAGAAACTGCTCTGTGTTCTGTTAATTCATCTCACAGAGTTACATCTTTCCCATCAAGACGCCTTTCGCTAAGGCTGTTCTTGTGGAATTGGCAAAGGGATATTTGGAAGCCCATAGAGGGCTATGGTGAAAAAGGAAATATCTTCCGTTCAAAACTGGAAAGAAGCTTTCTGAGAAACTGCTCTGTGTTCTGTCAATTCATTTCACAGAGTTACATCTTTCCCTTCAAGAAGCCTTTCGCTAAGGCTGTTCTTGTGGAATTGGCAAAGGGATATTTGGAAGCCCATAGAGGGCTATGGTGAAAAAGGAAATATCTTCCGTTCAAAACTGGAAAGAAGCTTTCTGAGAAACTGCTCTGTGTTCTGTTAATTCATCTCACAGAGTTACATCTTTCCCTTCAAGAAGCCTTTCGCTAAGGCTGGTCTTGTGGAATTGGCAAAGGGATATTTGGAAGCCCATAGAGGGCTATGGTGAAAAAGGAAATATCTTCCGTTCAAAACTGGAAAGAAAGTTTCTGAGAAACTGCTCTGTGTTCTGTTAATTCATCTCACAGAGTTACATCTTTCTCTTCAAGAAACCTTTCGCTAAGGCTGTTCTTGTGGAATTGGCAAAGGGATATTTGGAAGCCCATAGAGGGATATGGTGAAAAAGGAAACATCTTCCGTTCAAAACTGGAAGGAAGCTTTCTGGGAAACTGCTCTGTGTTCTGTTAATTCATCTCACAGAGTTACATCTTTCCCTTCAAGAAGCCTTTCGCTAAGGCTGTTCTTGTGGAATTGGCAAAGGGATATATGGAAGCCCATAGAGGGCTATGGTGAAAAAGGAAATATCTTCCGTTCAAAACTGGAAAGAAGCTTTCTGAGAAACTGCTCTGTGTTCTGTTAATTCATCTCACAGAGTTACATCTTTTCCATCAAGAAGCCTTTCGCTAAGGCTGTTCTTGTGGAATTGGCAAAGGGACATTTGGAAGCCCATAGAGGGCTAAGGTGAAAAAGGATATATCTTCCGTTCCAAACTGGAAAGAAGCTTTCTGAGAAACTGCTCTGTGTTCTGTTAATTCATCTCATAGAGTTACATGTTTCCCTTCAAGAAACCTTTCGCTAAGTCTGTTCTTGTGGAATTGGCAAAGGGATATTTGGAAGCCCATAGAGGGCTATGGAGAAAAAGGAAATATCTTCCGTTCAAAACAGGAAAGAAGCTTTCTGAGAAACTGCTCTGTGTTCTGTTAATTCATCTCACAGAGTTACATCTTTCCCTTCAAGAAGCCTTTCGCTAAGGCTGATCTTGTGGAATTGGCAAAGGGATATTTGGAAGCCCATAGAGGGCTAAGGTGAAAAAGGAAATATCTTCCGTTCCAAAGTGGAAAGAAGCTTTCTGAGAAACTGCTCTGTGTTCTGTTAATTCATCTCACAGAGTTACATCTTTCTCTTCAAGAAGCCTTTCGCTAAGGCTGTTCTAGTGGAATTGGCAAAGGGATATTTGGAAGCCCATAGAGGGCTATGGTGAAAAAGGAAATATCTTCCGTTCAAAACTGGAAAGAAGCTTTCTGAGAAACTGCTCTGTGTTCTGTTAATTCATCTCACAGAGTTACATCTTTCCCTTCAAGAAGCATTTCGCTAAGGCTGTTCTTGTGGAATTGGCAAAGGGATATTTGGAAGCCCATAGAGGGCTATGGTGAAAAAGGAAATATCATCCGTTCAAAACTGGAAAGAAGCTTTCTGAGAAACTGCTCTGTGTTCTGTTAATTCATCTCACAGAGTTACATCTTTCCCTTCAAGAAGCCTTTCGCTGAGGCTGTTCTTGTGGAACTGGCAAAGGGATATTTGGAAGCCAATAGAGGGCTATGGTGAAATCGGAAATACCTTCCGTTCAAAACTGGAAAGAAGCTTTCTGAGAAACTGCTCTGTGTTCTGTTAATTCATCTCACAGAGTTACATCTTTCCCTTCAGGAAACCTTTCGCTAAAGCTGTTCTTGTGTAATTGGCAAAGGGATATTTGGAAGCCCATAGAGGGCTATGGTGAAAAAGGAAATATCTTCCGTTCCAAACTGGAAAGAAGCTTTCTGAGAAACTGCTCTGTGTTCTGTTAATTCATCTCACAGAGTTACATGTTTCCCTTCAAGAAGCCATTCGCTAAGGCTGTTCTTGTGGAATTGAGAAAGGGATATTTGGAAGCCCATAGAGGGCTATGGTGAAAAAGGAAATATGTTCCGTTCAAAACTGGAAAGAAGTTTTCTGAGAAACTGCTCTGTGTTCTGTTAATTCATCTCACAGAGTTACATCTTTCCCTTCAAGAAGCCTTTCGCTAAGGCTGTTCTTGTGGAATTGGCAAAGGGATATTTTCAAGCCCATAGAGGGCTATGGTGAAAAAGGAAATATCTTCCGTTCAAAACTGGAAAGAAGCTTTCTGAGAAACTGCTCTGTGTTCTGTTAATTCTTCTCACAGAGTTACATCTTTCCCTTCAAGAAGCCTTTCGCTAAGGCTGCTCTTGTGGAATTGGCAAAGGGATATTTGGAAGCCCATAGAGGGCTAAGGTGAAAAAGGAAATATCTTCCGTTCCAAACTGGAAAGAAGCTTTCTGAGAAACTGCTCTGTGTTCTGTTAATTCATCTCATAGAGTTACATCTTTCTCTTCAAGAAAACTTTCGCTAACGCTGTTCTTGTGGAATTGGCAAAGGGATATTTGGAAGCCCATAGAGGGCTACGGTGAAAAAGGAAATATCTTCCGTTCCAAACTGGAAAGAAGCTTTCTGAGAAACTGCTCTGTGTTCTGTTAATTCATCTCACACAGTTACATCTTTCCCTTCAAGAAGCCTTTCGCTAAGGCTGTTCTTGTGGAATTGGCAAAGGGATATTTGGAAGCCCATAGAGGGCTATGGTGAAAAAGGAAATATCTTCCGTTCAAAACTGGAAAGAAGCTTTCTGAGAAACTGCTCTGTGTTCTGTTAATTCTTCTCACAGAGTTACATCTTTCCCTTCAAGAAGCCTTTCGCTAAGGCTGTTCTTGTGGAATTGGCAAAGGGATATTTGGAAGCCCATAGAGGGCTATGGTGAAAAAGGAAATATCTTCCGTTCCAAACTGGAAAGAAGCTTTCTGAGAAACTGCTCTGTGTTCTGTTAATTCATCTCACAGAGTTACATCTTTCCCTTCAAGAAGCCTTTCGCTAAGGCTGTTCTTGTGGAATTAGCAAAGGGATATTTGGAAGCCCATAGAAGGCTATGGTGAAAAAGGAAATATCTTCCGTTCAAAACTGGAAAGAAGCTTTCTGAGAAACTGCTCTGTGTTCTGTTAATTCATCTCACAGAGTTACATCTTTCCCTTCAAGAAGCCTTTCGCTAAGGCAGTTCTTGTGGAATTGGCAAAGGGATATTTGGAAGCCCATAGAGGGCTATGGTGAAAAAGGAAATATCTTCCGTTGAAAACTGGAAAGAAGCTTTCAGAGAAACTGCTCTGTGTTCTGTTAATTCATCTCACAGATTTCCATCTTTCCCTTCAAGAAGCCTTTCGCTAAGGCTGTTCTTGTGGAATTGGCAAAGGGATATTTGGAAGCCCTTAGAGGGCTATGGTGAAAAAGGAATTATCTTCCGTTCAAAACTGGAAAGAAGCTTTCTGAGAATCTGCTCTGTGTTCTCTTAATTCATCTCACAGAGTTACATCTTTCCCTTCAAGACGCCTTTCGCTAAGGCTGTTCTTGTGGAATTGACAAAGGGATATTTGGAAGCCCATAGAGGGCTGTGATGAAAAAGGAAATATCTTCCGTTCAAAACTGCAAAGAATCTTTCTGAGAAACTGCTCTGTGTTCTGTTAATTCATCTCACAGAGTTACATCTTTCCCTTCAAGAAGCCTTTCGCTAAGGCTGTTCTTGTGGAATTGGCAAAGGGATATTTGGAAGCCCATAGAGGGCTATGGTGAAAAAGGAAATATCTTCCGTTCAAAACTGGAAAGAAGCTTTCTGAGAAACTGCTCTGTGTTCTGTTAATTCTTCTCACAGAGTTACATCTTTCTCTTCAAGAAGCCTTTCGCTAAGGCTGTTCTTGTGCAATTGGCAAAGGGATATTTGGAAGCCCATAGAGGGCTATGGTGAAAAAGGAAATATCTTCCGTTCCAAACTGGAAAGAAGCTTTCTGAGAAACTGCTCTGTGTTCTGTTAATTCATCTCACAGCGTTACATCTTTCCCTTCAAGAAGCCTTTCTCTAAGGCTGTTCTAGTGGAATTGGCAAAGGGATATTTGGAAGCCCATATATGGCTATGGTGAAAAAGGAAATATCTTCCGTTCAAAACTGGAAAAAAGCTTTCTGAGAAACTGCTCTGTGTTCTGTTAATTCATCTCACAGAGTTACATCTTTCCCTTCAAGAAGCCTTTCGCTAAGGCTGTTCTTGTGGAATTGGCAAAGGGATATTTGGAAGCCCATAGAGGGCTATGGTGAAAAAGGAAATATCTTCCGTTCAAAACTGGAAAGAAGCTTTCTGAGAAACTATTCTGTGTTCTGTTAATTCATCTCACAGAGTTACATCTTTCCCTTCAAGAAGCCTTTCGCTAAGGCTGATCTTGTGGAATTGGCAAAGGGATATTTGGAAGCCCATAGAGGGCTAAGGTGAAAAAGGAAATATCTTCAGTTCCAAACTGGAAAGAAGCTTTCTGAGAAACTGCTCTGTGTTCTGTTAATTCATCTCATAGAGTTACATCTTTCTCTTCAAGAAACCTTTCGCTAAGGCTGTTCTTGTGGAATTGGCAAAGGGATATTTGGAAGCCCATAGAGGGCTACGGTGAAAAAGGAAATATCTTCCGTTGAAAACTGGAAAGAAGCTTTCTGAGAAACTGCTCTGTGTTCTGTTAATTCTTCTCACAGAGTTACATCTTTCCCTTCAAGAAACCTTTCGCTAAAGCTGTTCTTGTGGAATTGGCAAAGGGATATTTGGAAGCCCATATATGGCTATGGTGAAAAAGGAAATATCTTCCGTTCAAAACTGGAAAGAAACTTTCTGAGAAACTGATCTGTGTTCTGTTAATTCATCTCTTAGGGTTACATCTTTCTCTTCAAGAAACCTTTCGCTAAGGCTGTTCTTGTGGAATTGGCAAAGGGATATTTGGAAGCCCATAGAGGGCTATGGTGAAAAAGGAAATATCTTCCGTTCAAAACTGGAAAGAAGCTTTCTGAGAAACTGCTCTGTGTTGTGTTAATTCATCTCACAGAGTTACATCTTTCCCTTCAAGAAGCCTTTCGCTAAGGCTGTTCTTGTGGAATTGGCAAAGGGATATTTGGAAGCCCATGGAGGGCTATGGTGAAAAAGGAAATATCTTCCGTTCAAAACTGGAAAGAAGCTTTCTGAGAAACTGCTCTGTGTTCTGTTAATTCATCTCACAGAGTTACATCTTTCCCTTCAAGAAGCCTTTCGCTAAGGCTGTTCTTGTGGAACTGGCAAAGGGATATTTGGAAGCCCATAGAGGGCTATGGTGAAAAAGGAAATATCTTCCGTTCAAACCTGGAAAGAAGCTTTCTGAGAAACTGCTCTGTGTTCTGTTAATTCTTCTCACAGAGTTACATCTTTCTCTTCAAGAAGCCTTTCGCTAAGGCTGTTCTTGTGCAATTGGCAAAGGGATATTTGGAAGCCCATAGAGGGCTATGGTGAAAAAGGAAATATCTTCCGTTCCAAACTGGAAAGAAGCTTTCTGAGAAACTGCTCTGTGTTCTGTTAATTCATCTCACAGCGTTACATCTTTCCCTTCAAGAAGCCTTTCTCTAAGGCTGTTCTAGTGGAATTGGCAAAGGGATATTTGGAAGCCCATATATGGCTATGGTGAAAAAGGAAATATCTTCCGTTCAAAACTGGAAAGAATCTTTCTGAGAAACTGCTCTGTGTTCTGTTAATTCATCTCACAGAGTTACATCTTTCCCTTCAAGAAGCCTTTCGCTAAGGCTGTTCTTGTGGAATTGGCAAAGGGATATTTGGAAGCCCATAGAGGGCTATGGTGAAAAAGGAAATATCTTCCGTTCAAAACTGGAAAGAAGCTTTCTGAGAAACTGCTCTGTGTTCTGTTAATTCTTCTCACAGAGTTACATCTTTCTCTTCAAGAAGCCTTTCGCTAAGGCTGTTCTTGTGCAATTGGCAAAGGGATATTTGGAAGCCCATAGAGGGCTATGGTGAAAAAGGAAATATCTTCCGTTCAAAACTGGAAAGAAGCTTTCTGAGAAACTGCTCTGTGTTTTGTTAATTCATCTCACAGCGTTACATCTTTCCCTTCAAGAAGCCTTTCTCTAAGGCTGTTCTAGTGGAATTGGCAAAGGGATATTTGGAAGCCCATATATGGCTATGGTGAAAAAGGAAATATCTTCCGATCAAAACTGGAAAAAAGCTTTCTGAGAAACTGCTCTGTGTTCTGTTAATTCATCTCACAGAGTTACATCTTTCCCTTCAAGAAGCCTTTCGCTAAGGCTGTTCTTGTGGAATTGGCAAAGGGATATTTGGAAGCCCATAGAGGACTATGGTGAAAAAGGAAATACCTTCCGTTCCAAACTGGAAAGAAGCTTTCAGAGAAACTGCTCTGTGTTCTGTTAATTCATCTCACAGAGTTACATCTTTCCCTTCAAGAAGCCTTTCGCTAAGGCTGTTCTTGTGGAATTGGCAAAGGGATATTTGGAAGCCCATAGAGGGCTATGGTGAAAAAGGAAATATCTTCCGTTCAAAACTGGAAAGAAGCTTTCTGAGAAACTGCTCTGTGTTCTGTTAATTCATCTCACAGAGTTACATCTGTCCCTTCAAGAAGCCTTTCGCTAAGGATGTGCTTGTGTAATTGGCAAAGGGATATTTGGAAGCCCATAGAGGGCTAAGGTGAAAAAGGAAATATCTTCAGTTCCAAACTGGAAAGAAGCTTTCTGAGAAACTGCTCTGTGTTCTGTTAATTCATCTCACAGAGTTACATCTTTCCCTTCAAGAAACCTTTCGCTAAAGCTGTTCTTGTGGAATTGGCAAAGGGATATTTGGAAGCCCATAGAGGCCTATGGTGAAAAAGGAATTATCTTCCGTTCAAAACTGGAAAGAAGCTTTCTGAGAAACTGCTCTGTGTTCTGTTAATTCATCTCACAGAGGTACATCTTTCCCTTCAAGAAGCCTTTCGCTAAGGCTGTTCAAGTGGAATTGGCAAAGGGATATTTGGAAGCCCATAGAGGGCTATGGTGAAAAAGGAAATATCTTCCGTTCAAAACTGGAAAGAAGCTTTCTGAGAAACTGCTCTGTGTTCTGTTAATTCATCTCACAGAGTTACATCTTTCCCTTCAAGAAGCCTTTCGCTAAGGCTGTTCTTGAGGAATTGGCAAAGGGATATTTGGAAGCCCATAGAGGGCTATGGTGAAAAAGGAAATATCTTCCGTTCAAAACTGGAAAGAAGCTTTTGAGAAACTGCTCTGTGTTCTGTTAATTCATCTCACAGAGTTACATCTTTCCCTTCAAGAAGCCTTTCGCTAAGGCTGTTCTTGTGGACTTGGCAAAGGGATATTTGGAAGCCCATAGAGGGCTATGGTGAAAAAGATAATATCTTCCGTTGAAAACTGGAAAGAAGCTTTCTGAGAAACTGCTCTGTGTTCTTTTAATTCATCTCACAGAGTTACATCTTTCCCTTCAAGAAGCCTTTCGCTAAGGCTGATCTTGTGGAATTGGCAAAGGGATATTTGGAAGCCCATAGAGGGCTAAGGTGAAAAAGGAATTATCTTCCGTTCCAAAGTGGAAAGAAGCTTTCTGAGAAACTGCTCTGTGTTCTGTTAATTCATCTCACAGAGTTACATCTTTCTCTTCAAGAAGCCTTTCGCTAAGGCTGTTCTAGTGGAATTGGCAAAGGGATATTTGGAAGCCCATAGAGGGCTATGGTGAAAAAGGAAATATCTTCCGTTCCAAACTGGAAAGAAGCTTTCTGAGAAACTGCTCTGTGTTCTGTTAATTCATCTCACAGAGTTACATCTTTCCCTTCAAGAAGCCTTTCGCTAAGGCTGTTCTTGTGGAATTGAGAAAGGGATATTTGGAAGCCCATAGAGGGCTATGGTGAAAAAGGAAATATCATCCGTTCAAAACTGGAAAGAAGCTTTCTGAGAAACTGCTCTGTTTTCTGTTAATTCATCTCACAGAGTTACATCTTTCCCTTCAAGAAGCCTTTCGCTAAGGCTGTTCTTGTGGAACTGGCAAAGGGATATTTGGAAGCCCATAGAGGGCTCTTGTGAAATAGGAAATATCTTCCGTTCAAAACTGGAAAGAAGCTTTCAGAGAAACTGCTCTGTGTTCTGTTAATTCATCTCACAGAGTTACATCTTTCCCTTCAAGAAGCCTTTCGCTAAGGCTGTTCTTGTGGAATTGGCAAAGGGATATTTGGAAGCCCATAGAGGGCTAAGGTGAAAAAGGAAATATCTTCCGTTCCAAACTGGAAAGAAGCTTTCTGAGAAACTGCTCTGTGTTCTGTTAATTCATCTCACAGAGTTACATCTTTCCCTTCAAGAAGCCATTCGCTAAGGCTGTTCTTGTGGAATTGAGAAAGGGATATTTGGAAGCCCATAGAGGGCTATGGTGAAAAAGGAAATATCTTCCGTTCAAAACTGGAAAGAAACTTTCTGAGAAACTGCTCTGTTTTCTGTTAATTCATCTCACAGAGTTACATCTTTCCCTTCAAGAAGCCTTTCGCTAAGGCTGTTCTTGTGGAATTGGCAAAGGGATATTTGGAAGCCCATAGAGGGCTATGGTGAAAAAAGAAATATCTTCCTTTTAAAACTGGAAAGAAGCTTTCTGAGAAACTGCTATGTGTTCTGTTAATTCATCTCAGAGAGTTACATCTTTCCCTTAAAGACGCCTTTCGCTAAGGCTGTTCTTGAGGAATTGGCAAAGGGATATTTTGAAGCCCATAGAGGGCTATGCTGAAAAAGGAAATATCTTCCGTTCAAAACTGGAAAGAAGCTTTCTGAGAAACTGCTCTGTGTTCTGTTAATTCATCTCACAGAGTTACATCTTTCTCTTCAAGAAGCCTTTCGCTAAGGCTGTTCTTGTGGAATTGGCAAAGGGATATTTGGAACCCCTTAGAGGGCTATGGTGAAAAAGGAAATATCTTCCGTTCAAAACTGGAAAGAAGCTTTCTGAGAAACTGCTCTGTGTTCTGTTAATTCATCTCACAGAGTTACATCTTTCTCTTCAGGAAGCCTTTCGCTAAGGCTGTTCTTGTGGAATTGGCAAAGGGATATTTGGAAGCCCATAGAGGGCTATGGTGAAAAAGGAAATATCTTCCGTTCAAATCTGGAAAGAAGCTTTCTGAGAAACTGCTCTGTGTTCTGTTAATTCATCTCACAGAGTTACATCTTTCCCTTCAAGAAGCCTTTCGCTAAGGCTGTTCTTGTGGAATTGGCAAAGGGATATTTGGAAGCCCATAGAAGGCTATGGTGAAAAAGGAAATATCTTCCGTTTAAAACTGGAAAGAAGCTTTCTGAGAAACTGCTCTGTGTTCTGTTAATTCATCTCACAGAGTTACATCTTTCCCTTCAAGACGCCTTTCGCTAAGGCTGTTCTTGTGGAATTGGCAAAGGGATATTTGGAAGCCCATAGAGGGCTATGGTGAAAAAGGAAATATCTTCCGTTCAAAACTGGAAAGAAGCTTTCTGAGAAACTGCTCTGTGTTCTGTTAATTCATCTCACTGAGTTACATCTTTCCCTTCAAGAAGCCTTTCGCTAAGGCTGTTCTTTTGCAATTGGCAAGGGGATATTTGGAAGCCCATAGAGGGCTATGGTGAAAAAGGAAATAACTTCCGTTCAAAACTGGAAAGAAGCTTTCTGAGAAACTGTTCTGTGTTCTGTTAATTCATCTCACAGAGGTACATCTTTCCCTTCAAGAAGCCTTTCGCTAAGGCTGTTCTAGTGGAATTGGCAAAGGGATATTTGGAAGCCCATAGAGGGCTATGGTGAAAAAGGAAATATCTTCCGTTCAAAACTGGAAAGAAGCTTTCTGAGAAACTGCTCTGTGTTCTGTTAATTCATCTCACAGAGTTACATCTTTCCCTTCAAGAAGCCTTTCGCTAAGGCTGTTCTTGAGGAATTGGCAAAGGGATATTTGGAAGCCCATAGAGGGCTATGGTGAAAAAGGAAATATCTTCCGTTCAAAACTGGAAAGAAGCTTTTGAGAAACTGCTCTGTGTTCTGTTAATTCATCTCACAGAGTTACATCTTTCCCTTCAAGAAGCCTTTCGCTAAGGCTGTTCTTGTGGACTTGGCAAAGGGATATTTGGAAGCCCATAGAGGGCTATGGTGAAAAAGATAATATCTTCCGTTGAAAACTGGAAAGAAGCTTTCTGAGAAACTGCTCTGTGTTCTTTTAATTCATCTCACAGAGTTACATCTTTCCCTTCAAGAAGCCTTTCGCTAAGGCTGATCTTGTGGAATTGGCAAAGGGATATTTGGAAGCCCATAGAGGGCTAAGGTGAAAAAGGAATTATCTTCCGTTCCAAAGTGGAAAGAAGCTTTCTGAGAAACTGCTCTGTGTTCTGTTAATTCATCTCACAGAGTTACATCTTTCTCTTCAAGAAGCCTTTCGCTAAGGCTGTTCTAGTGGAATTGGCAAAGGGATATTTGGAAGCCCATAGAGGGCTATGGTGAAAAAGGAAATATCTTCCGTTCCAAACTGGAAAGAAGCTTTCTGAGAAACTGCTCTGTGTTCTGTTAATTCATCTCACAGAGTTACATCTTTCCCTTCAAGAAGCCTTTCGCTAAGGCTGTTCTTGTGGAATTGAGAAAGGGATATTTGGAAGCCCATAGAGGGCTATGGTGAAAAAGGAAATATCATCCGTTCAAAACTGGAAAGAAGCTTTCTGAGAAACTGCTCTGTTTTCTGTTAATTCATCTCACAGAGTTACATCTTTCCCTTCAAGAAGCCTTTCGCTAAGGCTGTTCTTGTGGAACTGGCAAAGGGATATTTGGAAGCCCATAGAGGGCTCTTGTGAAATAGGAAATATCTTCCGTTCAAAACTGGAAAGAAGCTTTCAGAGAAACTGCTCTGTGTTCTGTTAATTCATCTCACAGAGTTACATCTTTCCCTTCAAGAAGCCTTTCGCTAAGGCTGTTCTTGTGGAATTGGCAAAGGGATATTTGGAAGCCCATAGAGGGCTAAGGTGAAAAAGGAAATATCTTCCGTTCCAAACTGGAAAGAAGCTTTCTGAGAAACTGCTCTGTGTTCTGTTAATTCATCTCACAGAGTTACATCTTTCCCTTCAAGAAGCCATTCGCTAAGGCTGTTCTTGTGGAATTGAGAAAGGGATATTTGGAAGCCCATAGAGGGCTATGGTGAAAAAGGAAATATCTTCCGTTCAAAACTGGAAAGAAACTTTCTGAGAAACTGCTCTGTTTTCTGTTAATTCATCTCACAGAGTTACATCTTTCCCTTCAAGAAGCCTTTCGCTAAGGCTGTTCTTGTGGAATTGGCAAAGGGATATTTGGAAGCCCATAGAGGGCTATGGTGAAAAAGGAAATATCTTCCGTTCAAAACTGGAATGAAGCTTTCTGAGAAACTTCTCTGTGTTCTGTTAATTCATCTCACAGAGTTACATCTTTCCCTTCAAGAAGCCTTTCGCTAAGGCTGTTCTTGTGGAATTGGCAAAGGGATATTTGGAAGCACATAGAGGGCTAAGGTGAAAAAGGAAATATCTTCCGTTCAAATCTGGAAAGAAGCTTTCTGCGAAACTGCTCTGTGTTCTGTTAATTCATCTCACAGAGTTACATCTTTCTCTTCCAGAAACCTTTCGCTAAGGCTGTTCTTGTGGAATTGGCAAAGGGATATTTGGAAGCCCATAGAGGACTACGGTGAAAAAGGAAATATCTTCCGTTCAAAACTGGAAAGAAGCTTTCTGAGAAACTGCTCTGTGTTCTGTTAATTCATCTCACAGAGTTACATCTTTCCCTTCAAGAAGCCTTTCGCTAAGGCTGTCCTTGTGGAATTGGCAAAGGGATATTTGGAAGCCCATAGAGGGCTATGGTGAAAAAGGAAATATCTTCCGTTGAAAACTGGAAAGAAGCTTTCTGAGAAACTGCTCTGTGTTCTGTTAATTCATCTCACAGAGTTACATCTTTCCCTTCAAGAAGCCTTTCGCTAATTCTGATCTTGTGGAATTGGCAAAGGGATATTTGGAAGCCCATAGAGGGCTAAGGTGAAAAAGGAAATATCTTCCGTTCCAAACTGGAAAGAAGCTTTCTGAGAAACTGTTCTGTGTTGTGTTAATTCATCTCATAGAGTTACATCTTTCTCTTCAAGAAACCTTTCGCTAAGGCTGTTCTTGTGGTATTGGCAAAGGGATATTTGGAAGCCCATAGAGGGCTATGGTGGAAAAGGAAATATCTTCCGTTCAAAACTGGAAAGAAGCTTTCTGAGAAACTGCTCTGTGTTCTGTTAATTCATCTCATAGAGTTACATCTTTCCCTTCAAGAAACCTTTCGCTAAAGCTGTTCTTGTGGAATTGGTAAAGGGATATTTGGAAGCCCATATATGGCTATAGTGAAAAAGGAAATATCTTCTGTTCTAAACTGGAAAGAAGCTTTCTGAGAAACTGCTCTGTGTTCTGTTAATTCATCTCACAGAGTTACATCTTTCCCTTCAAGAAGCCATTCGCTAAGGCTGTTCTTGTGTAATTGAGAAAGGGATATTGGGAAGCCCATAGAGGGCTATGGTGAAAAAGGAAATAGCTTCCGTTCAAAACTGGAAAGAAGCTTTCTGAGAAACTGCTCTGTTTTCTGTTAATTCATCTCACTGAGTTACATCTTTCCCTTCAAGAAGCCTTTCGCTAAGGCTGTTCTTGTGGAATTGGCAAAGGGATATTTGGAAGCCCATAGAGGGCTATGGTGAAAAAGGAAATATCTACCGTTCAAAACTGGAAAGAAGCTTTCTGAGAAACTTCTTTGTGTTCTGTTAATTCATCTCACAGAGTTACATCTTTCCCTTCAAGAAGCCTTTCGCTAAGGCTGTTCTTGTGGAATTGGCAAAGGGATATTTGGAAGCACATAGAGGGCTAAGGTGAAAAAGGAAATATCTTCCGTTCAAAACTGGAAAGAAGCTTTCTGAGAAACTGCTCTGTGTTCTGTTAATTCATCTCACAGAGTTACATCTTTCTCTTCAAGAAACCTTTCGCTAAGGCTGTTCTTGTGGAATTGGAAAAGGGATATTTGGAAGCCCATAGAGGGCTATGGTGAAAAAGGAAATATCTTCCGTTGAAAACTGGAAAGAAGCTTTCTGAGAAACTGCTCTGTGTTCTGTCAATTCATCTCACAGAGTTACATCTTTCCCTTCAAGAAGCCTTTCGCTAAGGCTGTTCTTGTGGAATTGGCAAAGGGATATTTGGAAGCCCATAGAGGGCTATGGTGAAAAAGGAAATATCTTCCGTTCCAAACTGGAAAGAAGGTTTCTGAGAAACTGCTCTGTGTTCTGTTAATTCATCTCACAGAGTTACATCTTTCCCTTCAAGAAGCCTTTCGCTAAGGCTGTTCTTGTGGAACTGGCAAAGGGATATTTGGAAGCCCATAGAGGGCTATTGTGAAATAGGAAATATCTTCCGTTCAAAACTGGAAAGAAGCTTTCTGAGAAACTGCTCTGTGTTCTGTTAATTCATCTCACAGAGTTACATCTTTCCCTTCAAGAAACCTTTCGCTAAAGCTGTTCTTGTGGAAGTGGCAAAGGGATATTTGGAAGCCCATAGAGGGCAAAGGTGAAAAAGGAAATATCTTCCGTTCCAAACTGGAAAGAAGCTTTCTGAGAAACTGCTCTGTGTTCTGTTAATTCATCTCACAGAGTTACATCTTTCCCTTCATGAAGCCATTCGCTAAGGCTGTTCTTGTGGAATTGAGAAAGGGATATTTGGAAGCCCATAGAGGGCTATGGTGAAAAAGGAAATATCTTCCGTTCAAAACTGGAAAGTAGCTTTCTGAGAAACTGCTCTGTTTTCTGTTAATTCCTCTCACAGAGTTACATCTTTCCCTTCAAGAAGCCTTTCCCTAAGGCTGTTCTTGTGGAATTGGCAAAGGGATATTTGGAAACCCATAGAGGGCTATGGTGAAAAAGGAAATATCTTCCGTTTAAAACTGGAAAGAAGCTTTCTGAGAAACTGCTCTGTGTTCTGTTAATTCATCTCACAGAGTTACATCTTTCCCATCAAGACGCCTTTCGCTAAGGCTGTTCTTGTGGAATTGGCAAAGGGATATTTGGAAGCCCATAGAGGGCTATGGTGAAAAAGGAAATATCTTCCGTTCAAAACTTGAAAGAAGCTTTCTGAGAAACTGCTCTGTGTTCTGTCAATTCATTTCACAGAGTTACATCTTTCCCTTCAAGAAGCCTTTCACTAAGGCTGTTCTTGTGGAATTGGCAAAGGGATATTTGGAAGCCCATAGAGGGCTATGGTGAAAAAGGAAATATCTTCCGTTCAAAACTGGAAAGAAGCTTTCTGAGAAACTGCTCTGTGTTCTGTTAATTCATCTCACAGAGTTACATCTTTCCCTTCAAGACGCCTTTCGCTAAGGCTGGTCTTGTGGAATTGGCAAA